>NC_090747.1:106617314-106749814 GCF_036898095.1 Palaemon carinicauda | reverse complement strand
ACAACCACAGTCATCGGCCCCTTACTTATTTCAGATAACTTCGGTTATATCACCAACAACCACAGTCATCGGCCCCTTACTTATTTCAGATAACTTCGGTTATATCACCAACAACCACAGTCATCGGCCCCTTACTTATTTCAGATAACTTCGGTTATATCACCAACAACCACAGTCATCGGCCCCTTACTTATTTCAGATAACTTCGGTTATATCACCAACAACCACAGTCATCGGCCCCTTACTTATTTCAGATAACTTCGGTTATATCACCAACAACCACAGTCATCGGCCCCTTACTTATTTCAGATAACTTCGGTTATATCACCAACAACCACAGTCATCGGCCCCTTACTTATTTCAGATAACTTCGGTTATATCACCAACAACCACAGTCATCGGCCCCTTACTTATTTCAGATAACTTCGGTTATATCACCAACAACCACAGTCATCGGCCCCTTACTTATTTCAGATAACTTCGGTTATATCACCAACAACCACAGTCATCGGCCCCTTACTTATTTCAGATAACTTCGGTTATATCACCAACAACCACAGTCATCGGCCCCTTACTTATTTCAGATAACTTCGGTTATATCACCAACAACCACAGTCATCGGCCCCTTACTTATTTCAGATAACTTCGGTTATATCACCAACAACCACAGTCATCGGCCCCTTACTTATTTCAGATAACTTCGGTTATATCACCAACAACCACAGTCATCGGCCCCTTACTTATTTCAGATAACTTCGGTTATATCACCAACAACAACAAAATTTTAGATAACTTCGGTTATATCACCAACAACCACAGTCATCGGCCCCTTACTTATTTCAGATAACTTCGGTTATATCACCAACAACCACAGTCATCGGCCCCTTACTTATTCTAGATAACTTCGGTTATATCACCAACAACCACAGTCATCGGCCCCTTACTTATTCTAGATAACTTCGGTTATATCACCAACAACAACAGTCATCGGCCCCTTACTTATTTCAGATAACTTCGGTTATATCACCAACAACAACAGTCATCGGCCCCTTACTTATTTCAGATAACTTCGGTTATATCACCAACAACCACAGTCATCGGCCCCTTACTTATTTCAGATAACTTCGGTTATATCACCAACAACCACAGTCATCGGCCCCTTACTTATTTCAGATAACTTCGGTTATATCACCAACAACCACAGTCATCGGCCCCTTACTTATTTCAGATAACTTCGGTTATATCACCAACAACCACAGTCATCGGCCCCTTACTTATTTCAGATAACTTCGGTTATATCACCAACAACCACAGTCATCGGCCCCTTACTTATTTCAGATAACTTCGGTTATATCACCAACAACCACAGTCATCGGCCCCTTACTTATTTTAGATAACTTCGGTTATATCACCAACAACCACAGTCATCGGCCCCTTACTTATTTCAGATAACTTCGGTTATATCACCAACAACCACAGTCATCGGCCCCTTACTTATTTCAGATAACTTCGGTTATATCACCAACAACCACAGTCATCGGCCCCTTACTTATTTTAGATAACTTCGGTTATATCACCAACAACAACAGTCATTGGCCCCTTACTTATTTCAGATAACTTCGGTTATATCACCAACAACAACAGTCATCGGCCCCTTACTTATTTTATATAACTTCGGTTATATCACCAACAACCACAGTCATCGGCCCCTTACTTATTTTAGATAACTTCGGTTATATCACCAACAACAACAGTCATTGGCCCCTTACTTATTTCAGATAACTTTGGTTATATCACCAACAACAACAGTCATCAGCCCCTTACTTATTTTAGATAACTTCGGTTATATCACCAACAACAACAGTCATTGGCCCCTTACTTATTTTATATAACTTCGGTTATAACACCAACCACAACAGTAATAATAACTAACATTATAATGATATTACAAAGAATTTCTCATTTCCAATCCGAAAAACGAATCGTCCGCAAAATGAAAAGCGAAAGAAAGCAGATTTAATGTTATGCTAATTTTCACATTAAATTCCATTGACTTTCTTCATTCACTTAAAGAGAAGTCGAGTAATATTTTGTTCTTTGTCTGCACCTTTTCCCACTTTTATTTTCCTGGTGTAAGGTACTCCATACACTTTCTTTCCAACTCTTCCATCCTGCTTGTATTCTGTGGTTTATTTCTAAATACTTTGAAATTTTCAACTCTTTTTCAATCTCTATCTTGATTTTCCAACTGGGGTTGTAGCTTAATAATAATAATAATAATAATAATAGTAATATTAATAATAATAATAATAATAATAATAATAATAATAATAATAATAATAATAATAATAATAATAATAATAATAATAATAATAATAACTGTACTAAGCAGACAACTTTACAGGGCTTTAAGTCTTCAAGGTAATATAATAAGTATCTCCAGTAACAAGGCATGCTTACCTCCCTACTAGATGAGAGAGGTTTTAAGAGTTTAAGCCAAAAAATAAATAATAATACCAATTCCCTAATATCGCAAGAGGGTCTGCCCCTCTCTTTTATTCTTCTCCTGTACTTCCCTTTCTCCCTATTTCCTTAATCTTTCCCATCCCGAGTACCTGCCTTTGAGCTATAAACTGGATTGTATCCAGGGGTGCTCTTCCTTTCCCCATATTCCCTTGAGACGGAATTCCTTTATATTAAGCAACCAGCGGCTTTTTATTCTTATCCCTTACCATTTCCTCCCTCCTAAATTGGATATATGATGTCTTTATCCAGCATATTCTAACTATATTTTAAATTTTAATATAATTAAGAGGTATTTTTCAAAAGAAATTGTGAAACGCCGAGCGAACTAGTTTACCAGGCGGAATTAAATGGGTTAAAGGGCTCATGTTTATGCCATAATGTTATTTAGTTGATTTTTCTTTAGTGTTAACATCTCTTGTGTTGGTGTTTTAAAAAGTGCAACGCAGAAACGACAAAAAAATATGTAGGCTACGGTTTGCAATACTCATAATATGATGATAACAATGTGAGCAAGAATAATTCTATATGATAGGCCTATTTCCAATATTATACAGCTAATCGTTTGAAATCTGCAATAGCCAACACACACATGCTCTAGACATAACTTTGCTTGTGTTTATCTTTAGAACGATCATAACTTGCATAGAACGAAAGAGACGTGTTAAGGGACATTTATTCTACAATATCTATAAGAAATTTTAAGTTATGATTATAAATACTGTATATGATTCATAGGAAGAAAATAGCTTTCAGAATAAATAGTTTACCATATGGGATTCGCCTAACCTTTCATGAAGGTATACTTGCTAACCTTAAATGAAAGTTGTTAGCCTATGATAAAGTTCCAATGGTTTAAGAGTATAAAAACATATTATAGCCTAACATGACAACCGTACTCGGAAAACCTTACCTTAACCTCACTGGGGACGGGTGTCGTTAGCCTAGATTTTTCCAAGGACACCGAAGGAAGGGAGAGATTCGTGGGTTGGTTTCCATCCTGTTTAGTTTTTCACTACACAAAAGGCTGTAGGCCTATGCTTGCAGTTGCATTAGGCCTAGCACAAGTGCAAACCGATGATAAACTCGAGTTAAACACATTCTTACGATTTAAAGAACTGCCAATATTTGCTAACCGGGTCACCAATACCATTGGTGATGAACAGACACTGTGACTGACAGTGTTCAGTGTTCATTATATAGTCTTTGGTGTACACTTAGCGTAGGGTTGCCAGGTTGGCCCTTTTCAGGACAAACCCCTCAATTGTGGCCTTTTTTTTTATGCCAAATATCTCAATTTGGCCTTTTTGAAATTGATTTTCAATAAATGATATATTTCAGTCCCTTTTCTACTAATGGTTTGACATTTTAAAGCTTCCGTTGTTTAAAAGTTAGCCTTTTCTCATTTAGAAAACCTGGCAATCCTTTTGTAGCAAGTGGAGCATTTTAAGTATTGTTCCGCATGTTCCACTCAGTCTTAAAAATTTGTTGCTGGAGTTTCGTTTGTTTTTGGTAATAATCGGTAAAACGAGAATAATGTAATAAATATTCTAAATGAATAAATATTTTGAATATTCTAGATTTAAAAAGGTACATTATTCAGGATGAATATATCGTTTGTGGTCTCAGACTAGAACTCTTGATATAAAAAAATACTAATGAATATTTAGGCTAATTTTGTCATCGAAGGTGCCTACGGCTGATGGTGTATAGAGGGTTTATATATATATATATATATATATATATATATATATATATATATATATATATATATATATATATATATATATATATATATATATATATATATATATATATATAGTGCGTGTGTGTGTCTCATGCTCATGTGTGTTATATAGTCTCGAAATAACGTCAATGAAAGCAGTTATAGTTTTATTTATTATGAATATTTTTGCGCATACATATATTCATGTTCATCCCACAGGGGATACATTCAGTAAGTTCGCATACCTTAACGTGGTGAAAGGGTTTGTATATTGCCATGATCAGCAAAGCTGTACTAGTCAGGGCCAACCATACTAGGTTGGTTTTGCTGTGAGCAATCAGAATAAAGTCTCCCATTATCACCAATCTGCAGTGGCCAGCGTAGTGATGAAAACTGGCCAAACCCTTAAATGAATGAAGTCATGTCCAGCAATGGACCAGAAAAGGCTGCATTTGTTACCTTCGACAACCTAACCTTCTAGCCTGATACATTCAGATCTCCCTGGACAATTCCATCCTGTTCGTAATACTAGGCAGGCAGTTAATTCTAATAGCCAGGCCTTCTCCATCATGAGGCCCAATACTACACAGTATTCTAGAAGTTTTATTCCAGCTGTTACCAAGTTGTGGAATGATCTTCCTAATCGGGTAGTTGAATCAGTAGAACTTCAAAAGTTCAAAGTTGGAGCAAATGTTTTTATGTTGACCAGGCTGACATGAGTCTTTTTATTGTTTATATATGACTTATCTGTTTTTGACGTTGTTAATAGTTTATATAGGACATATTTGTTTTAATGCTGTTACTGTTTTCAGAATGATATATTGTTAATTTATTCTCATCATTTATTTATTTCCTTAGTTCCTTTCCTCACTGGGCTATTTTTCCCTGTTGGAGCCCTTGGGCTTATAGCATCTTGCTTTTTCAACTAGGGTTGTAGCTTGGCTAATAATAATAATAATAATAATAATAATAATAATAATAATAATAATAATAATTATAATAATAATACAGGTTTTGGTATTGGAAAACAAGAATCAGGTTTTGTTTTATTAAGATTTTGAAGTGTTCTGAAGTTGGTGCACACTTTCTCATGCTACAGGGGTGACGATTTGCTGAAGGTGATATAGCTAAAAGATTTGAGGTGAGGGTTGAATCTAATGGCCAAGGTCATTATAATTCGTAGGGGATACCTGTAATATTCAGTGAGTGACATTATTCAAATTATGCTGACTGTAACGAACAAATACTAGTGAATTATTCACAAACTTACGTTCTTAATGCCCATTTTGACAGCATTCTTTTGGTAGAAAATTAACCTTTTTTTGTATGACAAGTAATTTTCATTATTGTTGGTAGCCACACAAATGGGAAATAATAATGTAATGGTGTTAAAGCTTCTTGGGTTTCTTGGTCACCGATCAAACTTCTGAAAACACCCAGCATTGCTCAAAATCATTGATCGAACTAACATCAATATAATGGAAATTGTTACTGTCCTGGTTTTCCTTGACAAGGAAGACTGAAGTAAACATAGGAAAGTGGTCATATTTGTCATCAAGTGACGAGTTAAGAGATAAATCCACCTTGCAGAAAACTTCTAAAATAGCATCTGCTTCCACATCCTAAACCCATTTCACGATCCTTTATCTTCCATTCTTCCCACGAGACTAAACCATCTCGAACCGTAGTTCACAATAACATATTCAAAGGTGTCCACCACATATTTTCCATGCAAGTTTTATCTGATATAAAGTATGCCAACAGTTCTTATCAACATATCTTATTCATATTTATCGTCTGTTCTTTACGTCAATAATGGGAAGATTTGATTGAGGCATTCGTGGTATAACCCAGCGGTGTGACCTACAAGGTCATTCACCCTTTCAAACTAAGTACAGCTAAGGTAGGAAAGAGAGCAGAAAGACATTTCAATCCCTCACAAAAGGGAGTTGCTGGAATGGGCTACAATACAGTCATTGCTCCCCTAGAAATTTGAAATTTCCAAACTTCTTTGACGGGTGAAGATGCGGGAATAATATAGTATTTAATACAGAGAGAAATATAGTCTATGTATATATATATATATATATATATATATATATATATATATATATACATATATATATATATATATATATATATATATATATATATATATATATATACATACATATATATATATATATATATATATATATATATATATATATATATATATATATATATATATATATATATAT
This sequence comes from Palaemon carinicauda, assembly GCF_036898095.1. Classification (NCBI taxonomy): domain Eukaryota; kingdom Metazoa; phylum Arthropoda; class Malacostraca; order Decapoda; family Palaemonidae; genus Palaemon; species Palaemon carinicauda. The sequence continues at coordinate 106,743,325 of NC_090747.1, read as the reverse complement.
ATATAAAGGATCAGACTAAGTACAGTATTTTTTTAATTTTGTATAAATAATTACTCTGGATGAGAAATGGAATGCCAGTTGGATAAAAGAAAGCAAAATTTCAAATTGCTGACGGCCACTAAAAGGGGAAATATATATCGTAACTCTGACTACCTTCATTAACGAGGCAAAATATATGTAGAAGAATAAATTCTATATATTATACTGGTTGTGAACAAATATAATCAGATTAAGCAATGCATGCTGATATATCTATCTATATGCATATATAATCTATTTCTGTCGATCAGATGATACTTTACCCTATTTAACATTATAAATTTACTATTATTATTATTATTATTATTATTATTATTATTATTATTATTATTATTATTATTATTATTATTATTACTTACTAAGCTACAGCCTTAGTTGGAAAAGCAGGATGCTATAAGCCCAGGGGCTCCAACAGGGAAAATAGCCCAGTGAGGAAAGGAAACAGGGAAAAATAAATTTTTTTAGAAGAGTAACCTTAAAAACAAGGGGAAGAAAAACAAGACGGAACAGCATCCCCGAGTGTACCCTCAAGCAAGAGAACTCTAACTCAAGACAGTGGAAGGCCATGGTACAAAGGCTATAGCACTACCCAAGACTAGAGAACAATGGTTTGATTTTGGAGTGTCCTTCTCCTAGAAGAGCTGTTTACCACATCTAAAGAGTCTCTTCCACCCTTTCCAAGAGGAAAGTAGCTACTGAACAATTACATTGCAGCCAGAAATAATTGCTTGGTAATCACAGTGTTATCAGGTGTATGAGGACAGGAAAATATGTAAAGAATAGGCCAGACTATTCGGTGTATGTGTAGGCAAAAGGAAAATGAGCCGTAAACAGCGAGAAAGATTCAATGCAGTACTGTCTGGCCAGTCTAAGGACCCCATAACTCTTTAGTGGTAGTTTCTTAACGGGTGGCTGGTGCCCTGGCCAACCTACTTATCCGAATTATATCAAAACATCAGGAAAATAATAGAATTGTATACCATTTATCGAAAGGCAACTGAATGGTGTGGATTTCAATGTACAAGGCTTTTACTTTAACCTAGAGCTATATAGCAGTTGTTTAAAGCTCAAAGAAAGGGGGGGGGGGACGAGTGCAATTCTGGTGGTTGTTCTGATAAACCAATTTTATTAATCACACTCGTGGAGTCGTGGTTCATTGGTTTCCAATTTAATCTTCCTAACAAATCAGTTCTAGTTGGGGGATATGACTTAAGCACATGCCCTGAAGAATAAGATGTGCTTTGCTATTCTAATAACTGAATTACGTACTTGGCAATTAGCTGACTAGAGAGTCGCAATCGATATAAAATTGACTTGCAATATTTGGAATAAACCAAAAGTTACTTTTAATGCAAGTTAATCTCAAATGATTGGTGATTAATGGGTAAGAAAAGACCTAGTTCTACATTTAAGAGATTAACTCCAGGTCATGGTCTCTCCAGCAAAAACGCCCCAATCTAGAATGAAAGTGTCCATATCTGTATAAAATACTACATTTCGTAGGCGTAAAAAGCATATGTGTTCTTTTTCTTGAAAAATTAAACGGAGCAAGCACAAAAGAAGTTTCCACAGAGTATAGAAGCGAGAGGCAAAGCAGATAATCAAATTCAACTTTCAACAAATGCTAAGCTAGAAGAAGAAGCTTTGAGATTGTCAGTTGTCACTGAACAAAACAAAAGTACAAAACGTTCATTCGAGCTTAGAGATTTTGAGGAATACAACTCCAATTACTACATCTTCCGGGAACACATTGTTCATGTTTGGTTCTTTAGGACCAAGACCACCCTTTTCCTCCTTGAATAATTTACCCCCTGGACAGAAAATGGCAGATCAATCGAAAGGTAAGAGACATTTTTCATTTTTTCCCCTAGGATTTCTGATTGAACATACATCTGTTAGGCTTAACCTCTCATAATCTATTTCTACCGCTACTGTAAGCCTGGCTTATTTGTGGCAGTGTTAGGCTAGTTTGCCTGTGGCTTAGGATCTAACTTAGTTTTTGAAGCTGGACCTTGAATTTAAAAGCTTAGGCTAAGGGCAGACTAATGTAAGGTTTCAAGTCCTTTTTCAAGCGAACCGTGTTAGTGAGATTACTTCAGGATGGTTTCTGGGCTTGGTTATATTGGAGTATGTGTGATCGCGGCCACATTTATTATGTATGATTATTGCCGAATAAGGATAGGGCAGTGTGAAAGGGATTGCAGGGCGTTGTTAAGGAGGGACCAAGAATATAGCAATGTAAAGGGTGTCGTAGGAGGCGTTAGCCCCCTGATAGGTAGGGACATGGCTTGTAGGTTAGGTTAGTTTGGGCTGTTTAAGTTAGGTTGTGTTCTTTTGTAGAGGTTTTGCAGAACAACAGACGCAGTTTTTGTAGCGCAGCAACCTGGTCTTATAAATACCTAGAAAACAGGAAAGAATTCCCATTTTCTGTGCATGCGGGAGGACCTGGCCGCTGATCTACAAAAGCTCCTGAGTATACATTTAGACTATAGGGTTGAATAGCTAGTGGTAGATCCTAGTCTTGGCTACTTATTTAGACTATAGGGTTGAAAACATTATTGTTAAACAGTAATTTAGACAACTGGATAAAGATGCTCTAATTCCTCGTCAGTATGGAATTTGTTATGAGAAAGGGTTCGAGTGCGAGCTATTTTGATGTGTATCATTGGGAAATGAAAGGGACAATGTGTGACCGGAACTATAATAAAACCCAAAATATTTGTTATTGTTTGGCAGCTTATAGTGCTTTCACTATAGCTTAGCCCTTTAAGGTCTATATTTTGTAGACAGTTATTACTTTGCTTTAAATAAGCCAGCTGTATGTTCAAACATCTTGATGCTTAACTCATTGACGGCTGCGATATTTTGCATATCACGTTGTGGCCAGGACCTGGGTCTAAGCTGCTAGTATATTAATAAACATTATTAAGATTATCAAACTGCTTTAGCAACCTTAATATTTAAGCTAACACTCATATTGGATTTGATTTTTTCTAATGGTTATTAGGAATATTTTAAACTAGCCAGTATGGTTGTAGGGGGCTTCCTACCCCCTGAGAATGAGTCTTCCATTAAAGGATGAGGATTTGTATTTGTGTTTGAACAAACCACAGATTTTAAAAGTAATTTATATTTTTCCTAACTACACAAACGTGAGTCCTTCAAGTTTCACTTCTCTCCTTAACCACCCTGCAAGCCCTAGGTGAAGGTCAAAGTGGCTACTCTCTGTACTGGCTGCTGTCCGTCAGGAACTATCGACACCTTGTAATAAATTTTAACAGCTGAGTTCTAGCCAAGCTGAAAACACACCCCTGTTAAAGTACTCACATTTTTTCAATATTAATCTTACCCGATGATCATGTAGCTGTCAACTCCGTTGCCCGACAGAAATCTACGGTCGGGATACGCCAGCGATCGCTATACAGGTGGGGGTGTACTCACCAGCGCCATCTGTGGTCAGGTACTCCAGTACTTCTTGTCAACAAGACCTCAATTTTTCCTCTGTCGTGCCACCGGCAAGACCTACATGGATACGCTGTTGATTGTAGTGTTAGGACTTGTAATAGGCGTCTTCCGAAGGCCTCTGTTGATCCTCACACCGTATGTTCCAATTGTAGGGGAAAATCCTGTCAATTGGAAGATCGATGTGGGGAATGTGCTGGGCTTTCGGAATTCGATTTTAATGAATTCCTCAGATATACTCGTAGGTTAGAGAAGGAGAGAGATAGGAGGAGTTCTTCTCGTTCTTTGGATATTTCCTCTCCCCATGCCCCTCAACCTTTTCCTTCCCCTGTGGTGGTGACCCCCGAACCTGCTACGAGTGCTCAGCCTGCAATGGCTGATATGTTGCGTGCCATTCAGGCTCTCGGTGATAAGGTGGAGTCGTTGGTTAGTGACCGCTATCAGCTCTTGGCAGATGTCAGAGAGCTGAAAGCGAAGAGTGCAGTGGGAAGTGTTAGTGCTAGTGCTGTGCATAGTGTCAGTGTCAGTGTTGCGCATGAGGATACATCTGTGCGTGCCAGTCGTCCTCCCAGTCCGGGACCTCTTGCAAGCTCCCAAGCCCAGGGGAGAAGCAATGTCGAAGGACCAAAGGGTTCGGCAGGCCTTGATCGGCGCACAGATGTATCCTCAGTGGTTGCGGACGTATCTGCTAAGGATCGTCCCTTCCACTCCCAGACGAATGAGCCCTTACATTCCTCGTCTGTGGAAGAGGTTTCCAGGAGGAAACGGTGGACTAAGGTCTCACGACCGCTCAAACGTAAGGTCCCTTCCGAGCTAGTCCAACGGCCCAGGTGTAGCCACTGGGTCAGTTCGGACTCGCCGCAGTCATCTGATGACTGCACACCTCCCAAGAGAGGTAGGGTGGTCCCTCAACAGGCCTCTGCTCCAACCACAGTAGACCCTAAGTGGTCCATGCTGCAGACTATGCAGTCTCAGCTTGCGGCTTTTATGCAGGAGTATCAGGCAGAGAAGGTTAACACCCCTCCTCCTGTGAGAGCTCCTCCACCGTTGCGCAGTCCTCACTGCCAGACGCATGTTCGTGCTGCACCTTCTGCTTACATGCGTGAGCTGCCGCATCGGGAGTTGCCGGGTTCCAGCACTATGCGGCATTCTCCTCAGCCCATGCAGCATGCTCTACAGACCTTACAGCATGCTCCGCATACCATGCAGCATGAGCCGCATTCCATGCAGCATGAGCCTCATACCATGCAGCATGAGCCTCATCCCATGCAGCATGAGCCGCATGCCATGCAGCATGAGCCGCATACCATGCAGCATGAGCCGCATCTCATGCAGCATGAGCCGCATGCCATGCAGCATGAGCCGCATGCCTTACAGCATGCTCTGCATACCACACCGCATGCTCCTCAGCCCACCGCAGACCCTCCCTCACGCCGGCCCTCTGCTTTTGTTGTTACCAGCTCACAGTCTGTCCAGCAGAGGCATGATGATGGATCCGCAGGTACGCATGCACCCGTTCTGCAGGATTCAGCCGTTCAGCTTGCTGCTCTGCCTTTGCCTCTTACAACTCAACTGTCGGGTGAGGAGGTTTCTGAGGATGAAGCTGCTCATCTAGATGATCCTCATTCTGATGTTGAAGGACACAAGTCTTCGCCACCCTCCTTAGACTTCCGCAAAGTCCTTGCTTTGTTCAGAGAGTTGTACCCTGAACACTTTGTGTCTGCAACCCCTCGTTCTCCTCCCTCCGAGTTTGCTCTGGGCATGCAGTCTACTGCGCCTGCCTTCACCAAGCTTGTTCTCGCCAGATCATCAAGGAGAGCTTTGAGGGTTATGGGGGATTGGTTGCAGTCCAAGAAGCAACTGGGAAGGACCTCTTTTGTGTTTCCTCCTCCCAAGCTGGCTTCTAAGTCGGGCGTCTGGTATGCCACGGGAGAGGAACCTGGCTTGGGGGTTCCTGCCTCTGCCCAGGCCGACTTCTCAAGTCTGGTTGACTCTCCCCGCAGGTTGGCTATGAGACGTTCGAAGATCTGCTGGTCCTCTTCAGATCTTGATCACTTGTTAAAGGGAGTCTTTCGTGCCTTCGAGATATTCAACTTCCTCGATTGGTGTCTGGGAGCCTTAAGCAGGAAGACTGCCCCTTCTGACAAGGACTCAGCCATGCTGATCATGTCCAGCATGGACAAGGCAATACGGGATGGGTCTGGCGAGCTTGCGGCTTCTTATGTATCAGGGGTCCTCAAGAAAAGAGAACATCTGTGCTCCTTCTTATCTGCTGGTATCACCCCTTGCCAGAGGTCAGAGTTGCTGTTTGCTCCTCTTTCCAAGTGTCTGTTTCCGGAGGAGTTAATTAAGGGGATGGCTGCCTCTCTTCTCCAGAAGGATACGCATGACCTCATGGCTTCTTCTGCACGTAAGGCTAAGACCTTACCTTCCGTGACTAAACCTTACCGCCCCCTAGCAGTTGATACACCTGCTTCCAGGTTCATCCCGCCCTTTCGTGGCAGAACCTCCAGCAGAGGAGGTACCCGTGCAGACAGTCACCGTGGCAAGTCCAAGAAGGGTTCCAAGTCCACAAGAGGCAAGTTTTGACTGCCTTCCTCTCCAGACAGCTGTAGGAGCCAGACTCAAGACCTTCTGGCAAGCTTGGGAGAGCAGAGGTGCAGACGCTCAGTCTGTGAAGTGGCTGAGGGAGGGATACAGAATTCCGTTCTGCCGCAATCCCCCTCTAGCTACATCTCCCATCAACCTCTCTCCCAACTACAAGGAGAAGGACAAGAGGCTAGCGTTGCAACAAGAGGTGTCGCTCTTGCTACAAAAGGAGGCAGTGGTCATAGTCCGGGACCATCAATCCCCGGGCTTTTACAACCGTCTCTTCCTGGTAGCCAAGAAGACAGGAGGTTGGAGACCGGTGCTGGACGTCAGTGCGCTCAATGCTTATGTCACCAAGCAGACGTTCACGATGGAGACGACGAAGTCGGTCCTAGCAGCGGTCAGGCAGGAGGACTGGATGGTCTCGTTAGACCTGAAAGACGCATACTTTCACGTCCCCATCCATCCAGACTCCCAACCTTTCCTGAGATTCGTCTATGGAAAGGTTGTGTACCAGTTCCAAGCCCTGTGCTTTGGCCTAAGCACGGCACCTCTTGTGTTTATGCGACTGATGAGGAATATTGCGAAATTCCTTCACTTGGCAGACATCAGAGCCTCCCTCTATTTAGACGACTGGCTTTTAAGAGCTCCCACAAGTCGTCGCTGTCTGGAGAATCTCAGATGGACTATGGATCTGACCAAGGAACTGGGCCTCCTGGTCAATTTAGAGAAGTCCCAGCTCGTCCCATCCCAGACCATTGTTTACCTGGGTATGGAGATTCAGAGTTGAGCTTTTCGGGCTTTTCCGTCGGCCCCAAGGATCAACCAAGCCCTAGAGTGCATCCTGAGCATGCTGAGAAGGAACCGATGCTCAGTAAGGCAGTGGATGAGTCTAACAGGGACACTTTCATCGCTGGCCCTGTTCATCGAGTTAGGGAGACTCCACCTCCGCCCCCTTCAGTATCATCTGGCTGCTCACTGGATCAAGGACATGATGCTAGAGACGGTCTCAATTCCTGTTTCCGAAGAGATGAGGTCTACTCTAACGTGGTGGAAGAACAGCATTCTTCTCAAGGAAGGTCTTTCGTTAGCTGTTCAGACCCCCGACCACCGTCTCTTCTCGGACGCATCAGACTCGGGCTGGGGTGCGACATTGGATGGACAGGAATGCTCGGGAACATGGAATCAGGAGCAAAGGACACTTCACATCAATTGCAAGGAGTTGTTGGCAGTTCATCTGGCCTTAATGAACTTCAAGTCCCTCCAGCTAAACAAGGTGGTGGAGGTGAACTCTGACAACACCACAGCCTTGGCTTACATCTCCAAGCAGGGGGGGACTCATTCGAGGAAGTTGTTCGAGATCGCAAGGGACCTCCTCATTTGGTCAAAAGATCGAAGGCTCACGCTGGTAACGAGGTTCATTCAGGGCGATATGAATGTCATGGCAGATCGCCTCAGCCGGAAGGGTCAGGTCATCCCCACAGAGTGGACCCTTCACAAGAATGTTTGCAGCAGACTTTGGTCCCTGTGGGGTCAGCCAACCATAGATCTGTTCGCTACCTCGATGACCAAGAGGCTCCCATTGTATTGTTCTCCGATTCCAGACCCGGCAGCAGTTCACGTGGATGCCTTTCTGCTGGATTGGTCCCATCTCGACCTGTATGCATTCCCGCCGTTCAAGATTGTCAACAGGGTACTTCAGAAATTCGCCTCTCACAAAGGGACACGGCTGACGTTGGTTGCTCCCCTCTGGCCCGCGAGAGAATGGTTCACAGAGGTACTGCAATGGCTGGTCGACGTTCCCAGGACTCTCCCTCTAAGAGTGGACCTTCTGCGTCAACCTCACGTAAAGAAGGTACACCCAAGCCTCCACGCTCTTCGTCTGACTGCCTTCAGACTATCGAAAGACTCTCAAGAGCTAGAGGCTTTTCGAAGGAGGCAGCCAGAGCGATTGCTAGAGCTAGGAGGACATCCACTCTCAGAGTCTATCAATCTAAATGGGAAGTCTTCCGAAGCTGGTGCAAGGCCAATGCAGTTTCCTCAACCAGTACCACTGTAACCCAGATTGCTGACTTCCTGTTACATCTAAGGAACGTTAGATCCCTATCAGCTCCTACGATCAAGGGTTACAGAAGTATGTTGGCAGCGGTTTTCCGCCACAGAGGCTTGGATCTTTCCTCCAACAAAGATCTGCAGGACATCCTTAGGTCTTTTGAGACCTCTAAGGAACGTCGGTTGTCCACTCCAGGCTGGAATCTAGACGTGGTCCTAAGGTTCCTGATGTCATCTAGATTTGAACCGCTCCAATCAGCCTCTTTCAAGGACCTCACATTAAAAACTCTTTTCCTCGTATGCCTAGCAACAGCTAAGAGAGTAAGTGAGATCCACGCCTTCAGCAGGAACATAGGTTTCACATCGGAAACGGCTACATGTTCCTTGCAGCTCGGTTTTTTGGCTAAAAACGAGCTTCCTTCACGTCCTTGGCCTAAATCGTTCGAGATCCCTAGCCTATCCAACTTGGTGGGTAACGAGCTGGAGAGAGTACTTTGCCCAGTCAGAGCTCTTAGGTACTATCTGAAAAGGTCAAAACCCTTACGAGGACAATCAGAAGCCTTATGGTGTGCTGTTAAGAAGCCTTCGCTACCAATGTCTAAGAACGCAGTTTCTTACTACATCAGGCTTCTGATTAGAGAAGCTCATTCTCATATGAAGGAAGAAGACCTTGCTTTACTGAAGGTAAGGACACATGAAGTGAGAGCTGTGGCTACTTCAGTGGCCTTCAAACAGAACCGTTCTCTGCAGAGTGTTATGGATGCAACCTATTGGAGAAGCAAGTCAGTGTTCGCATCATTCTATCTCAAAGATGTCCAGTCTCTTTACGAGAACTGCTACACCCTGGGACCATTCGTAGCAGCGAGTGCAGTAGTAGGTGAGGGCTCAGTCACTACATTCCCATAATCCCATAACCTTTTTAACCTTTCTCTTGATTGCTTTTATTGTTGTTTTTGGGTTGTACGGTCGGCTAAGAAGCCTTCCGCATCCTGGTTGATTTGGCGGGTGGTCAATTCTTTCTTGAGAAGCGCCTAGGTTAGAGGTTGTGATGAGGTCCTTTAGTATGGGTTGCAGCCCTTTATACTTCAGCACCTAAGAGTCGTTCAGCATCCTAAGAGGACCGCTACGCTCAGTAAGGAAGACGTACTTATTAAAGGCAGAGTAATGGTTCAAGTCGACTTCCTTACCAGGTACTTATTTATTTTATATTGTTATTTTGAATAACTAATAAAAATGAAATACGGGATACTTAGCTTCTTTGTTAACATGTATACTGGTCTCCACCCACCACCCTGGGTGTGAATCAGCTACATGATCATCGGGTAAGATTAATATTGAAAAATGTTATTTTCATTAGTAAAATAAATTTTTGAATATACTTACCCGATGATCATGATTTAAAGGACCCGCCCTTCCTCCCCATAGAGAACCAGTGGACCGAGGAGAAAATTGAGGTCTTGTTGACAAGAAGTACTGGAGTACCTGACCACAGATGGCGCTGGTGAGTACACCCCCACCTGTATAGCGATCGCTGGCGTATCCCGACCGTAGATTTCTGTCGGGCAACGGAGTTGACAGCTACATGATCATCGGGTAAGTATATTCAAAAATTTATTTTACTAATGAAAATAACATTTTAATATTAGGAAAAATACAAATTGCTTTTAACATTTGTTATTTTAACCTCCCAAACAGGCTCGCCGTATAACGTAATCTGTAAATAACCGGTATGCAGTACATTTATGTGGAACACAGGTTTACCACATCTCCCATGTATCTCCTTTATAACAGTTATTGCTTACCTTTGTTTGTTGATATTGGTCATGTGCTTTTATGTTCCAATATTAAAGATATGTGAAGGATATTTCCTTCTCATCAGATAATAATTATAATAATAATAATTAGGGATACCACCCAATTTTCACAAATCTCATTATCTCAGTTTTGTGATATAATGCTATTTGGATATACAAGGTTTTCATTTCCAGCGAAGGGTGTGCGTTGAGTACAGTATAGAAGAGACTGCAATAAAAATCCACGTAATCAAATTATTATTATTATTATTATTATTATTATTATTATTATTATTATTATTACTACTAGCTAAGCTACAACCCTAGTTGGAAAAGCAAAATGCTATAAGCCCAAGGGCTCTAATAGGGAAAAATATCTCTGTGAGGGAAGGAAATAAGGAAATAAACAATATAATATGTAATGAACAATTAAAATAAGATATTTTAAAAACATTAACGATATTAAAACATATTTGATATATAAGCTATAAAATGACTTGTGTAAGTGTGCTCATCATGAAAACATTTGCTGCGAGTTTGAACTTTTGAAGTTCTGCTTATTCAACTACCCTATTAGGAAGATCATTCCACAACTTGGACAATTAAAATGAAATATCTTAAAAACATTAAAACAAATAAAACTTTTAATGGCTAAGAGTGCCTTAGAATTTCTTGATTTCACTTTTAAGATGTCATTTAACACTTTCCATGTTTTCTCTTTTGATTAAAACTTTTTAGGGTATTTCCTGTGTACTGAAATCTTTGATAACAATTATTTAAGATTATTTGTTAACATTTTAAAGTCAGGATACTTTACTCAAGCAAGAAAAACAAATGCTGACAGGTTAATGATCAATTCAACCTTATCTTTGTAATGAGTAGTTCAAGGTTAGCCAAAAAAATAAGTAAAAATCCCTAAAAAGGCTGTATGAAACACAAAGTGATATATTTAAATAAAAAAAAAATATGGCAGTACTATACTGTAATTGATAAACATTCTAGGAGGTGGTTCTGAAAGATCTGAAAGTATGTAGTGGGTACCTGAGATCCCAGATAGTGCCTCTTGTACAGTTTGTTAGATTAAAAATGGTACAGTATGTCTGGAATATTGAAAACCTTAATTGTTAGCAATATATTAAAGATAAGTTTGGAATGATGCAAACTTTAAATTAGAAAAAAAATGCTGTATTTCAAGTGACCTAACGTTTAATTCATCATCAACTTGAGAAACATTGTAGGAATAAATTTTAGGTTAACTTGAACATTGCTAAATTTATAGTTCATTGAGTTGCCAGCTATACAGTACTTCCAATGTAATTGACATTATATTAATTAAAAATAGATTTTTAGCTTTGGAACTTGCACAAACTTTTTATAGTAATTCACTAAGGTATAAAAGACACCAAGGATTAGTATCCTGTTATTGATGCCTGTTAATACCGTATCTTTATCAGTGTCAAACAACTGAATACCATCGTGTATTTAGGAAAAGTTTTATGTGTACCATACATGATTTTAACATCAGTAATTAGATATATTTGAACCAACTGATAGGTTGTGGAATTTATTCAATTTGGAGTTTAAATTATTGGCTAACTAAACTATATGGCTTCTTTTCAGATAATCCTCTTCACATATCTTGGCAAGACAGTATGTGGATTCCACATCTAAATTCGGCAAATATTTTGGAGTATTTCTCTGAAAGAACAAATCCCTTTTACTCCAGGGATTGCAACAATGAGTTCATAAAGATGCAGCAGAATACTAGGGTAGACCAGTTGACGTAAGTTTTTAATGTATAGTATTGCTTCCTTCAAAAATATACTTAATTAACCCTAGAACGGTAACCCTCCATTTCCGTAACATGAAAGGTAACCCTGGGTGAATTTCACCCGGTAATTAAATAATTAAAATAAAATACTTATCCTGAAAATCTTGTTATTTGGAACACATACGAATGAAATATAACTCCTTCTCTCTTATTGAGGCTATTATAAATGAAATCCTCCTGTAAATCATATTTTTATTTTTTTTTTTCAAAAATACAGAAAAAAAATAGACTTTTCTTGGAGTACTTTACTAATTAAATTGACAAAAAAAAAATTATTTCCGAATTTTGTTTTTTGTTGGTGTAGAACTCTCTACTGTCATGGGACTACGTACTGGCTGAATCCCATCTCCCAAGCTCGTATACAATCTGTATGGGAGACAGACAAAAAATGGTAAATTTTTCAGTACATACCAAATTAATTTTTTTCTATTCAACACTTGCAGTATGGCAAATTATGCTTCAAATGACTCAAAGTACATCAATGAAACACATACAGTACTATATATACACTCACCTGTTAGATACAGTCACCACAGACGTGACGTGGCCCATGGGGTGATTAGGGCCTTCCCGAGCTGCAGCATGAATTTCTGGCGTGATATGACTTGCCCCCTCTTTCCATATTCTCCTTGTATAAAATGTAAGAGTTTACATTGGCAGCATTCACCATTCCATAAAAAATACAGAGTAACACTGGGAGAATTCCACCCGTATGTACAACATACGGGAACAGTAACCCTGGGAGAAATTCTCCCGAAATGCGTTCTAGCCAAAAAACCAGCCGAGAGCGCGGGACCACATACCCTTCACCAACCAAGTCAGATGAGGCACTGAAGGTACTGAGCCACTGGAGTCCCTCCCCCAACCCCTTGGGGGGGTACTACGTCATTGCCAGATTCAGTTGGGTGAATATCTCCCCAGGTTACCATTCTGGGGTTTTGCTTATATTGTTTTGCATATACAGTAGTACTGTATTTACGGTACTGTATTTAAGAATTAAGCTACTGTGCTAGTAAGACTTTACAGTACTATTATATTTTTTAACATGAAAAAATTACTAATTTATAGTACTGTATAGTATTATTTATTGATTTGTATTCATTATGTGGTAAAAGATATTTGTGTTGATTGAGCTTTAATACAGTATTATAGTTAAGTTATTTATTCCTACGCAGATATAAACTTCGGAGTCATTTAATGAGGTTACCTTTGGTTTTGTTTCTTACTGCTAGACAAAAGAAAAGAATTGGTAGATTGCGTCATGCTATGCTTCTGGGCTGCTAGTGTGCATAACAGTTTATGCTTGTCCCAAGCATCTAGTCACTTGACTTCAGGCTGTGGTGGCAGTACGACGCCCCTGCTTTCTCTTTTACAAGCAGACACTCGCATCGCCTGCTCATCACCCTTATTTTTGCCTGACCTCGATGCGTTCCTGTCCGGGCCGTAATGGTCACTCTTGTGGAATCTTTATGAGCAGGATAGATGTGGATCCTCACCCGATATGTCCGGCATGTAGAGGGAACAGATGTTTGGTAGAATCTCCATGTGAGTACTGTATTATAGGGAGTGGTCATCCTCCTAATTGAATAGATATCATTCTCGTAGGAAGAAGCAACCCAAGAGAGATCGTTTGCCTGTTTTTCCCTCAGTAAGTGGTGAGGAGAAACGCAATGTAAGTGTGGCGTTGGACCTTCACCCCCATCCAAGTTTTGTATATCTGAATCCCTTTGAGGTATCTGTCACGGGATGATGGCCCTAATTTATTAAGCATATTTTATGTCCCAGTGTCAGTAATGTGCATTACAAGATTGAACCTGTTTTTATCGCATATCCCCTGGCTACGGCTGCTGCGCTCCCTGAGCCAGGTCTACTTGATGCCTCTATTCCAGACTAAACTGCCTTGTCTAGATCCCCTTCACCCCCCACAAGTGCACTGAGTGGTGAGTTATACCTCTCTGATTAGGCAGACAAGATGTTCCTGTTAAAAGTGTCAGATAAGAACAGTGAAGGCATCTCCTCATTCCTGTAAGGACCTTGGAATTGAGCCTGTCATTTCCCCCTCTACTGTGGCAGCCTTATTGTAAGATCCTGATTACAAGTCTCCAATTCGTTCTACCGAGAAAGGCTTGCCTCTACGACTAGGGGCCCTTGGCAGAAAACTACAAAGAGTGCCCGGGATGAGTTGCGAGATTTGTCATCTTTGTGCTATAAGGGTGGTTGGACCGCTTCATCTATGTCCCCCCCCCTCCAGATTTGGCAATACCTTCATGCTCCAAGCAGGCCTCTCCTCCCAAGCTTCCTAAAGCTGGGAAGTCAAGTGTAACTACTGTATTCTTGCCATACCTAGAATTTCATCCAATAATTCCTGTCCGGCCAAACGTTCAGAATCTTAAAAATGAATGTGTCGACGGCTGTAAACAGGATGACATCCCTGTACACGCAGCCTTTACTGTGCGAGATTTTACCCATCCTGCAGCCTAGGCAGATATAAGCAAGTTGTCACTCCCAAGCATCATGAGGTTGCTCAACGCGCTGCCATCTTGACATGCGAGCGTATTCCTCCGCGTCGTGATGATACTAAAAAAATGGCTTTTTCAATATTTAACTTAGCCGGTGATTATATAAGCTGCAACTCTGTTGCTCGACAGAAAACTCTACGTTAAAAATCCGCCAGCGATCGCTATGCAGGTAGGGGGTGTACTTCAACAGCGCCATCTGTCATGCAGGTACTCAGTACTCAATGTAAACAAAGAACTCAATTTTCTCTCTGTCGGGCTACCGGCAAGACCTACTAATTCGCTGTTGCTAACTGGATTTGTTTTCACAACTATTTGGTGAAGTACACTATTCTAGTTTTGAGCTTTCGCTATGCAGGTGTTTTATCTTCATCTCAAAACTTGAACTCGTTTTGGATAGATTTAATTATGGTGACAAAGAGAGTATGGACTTTCTTTCACTTTTAAATGGCCGACCCTTCCCTTAGACGGAAGTGTGTTTAGGCTTTTAGTAATTATCTTATCACGTTATAGATCTATATATTTTATATCTCTCCGCCTTTATTAGGCCTCTTCGATTAACTTTCCATTTATTATAAACATATAAAAATAAATTTTAATGTTTTGTTTATATGCGACCTTTCCTGATAGTAGGCGGTCCTAACTTGGAACCGAAGTTAATCAACGTTGAGCCCTTTATATCGTAATTAGCTTTTAAAGAATTTAAAACTTTTTAAATGTAATATTTTATGAAAGAATTTCTTTGATAGTCTTCGTACTGTTTTCAAAGATGAACTAACGTTTAGTTTTTTATGCTACGCAGTTGTTGACGTTCAGGACGTTCAACATGCGCTCTATCGTTACGATAGAGAGAGAGAGTATCACGGTTTCACTTTGCAGTAAGAGTAAATCGATTCTGACGTTTTGTTCATTCTTTCTTAGTTTTAATGTTTTAAATTCTAATTTAAAGGAACTTTTTATTTGAAAAACCTTTCAGTTTTTTCCTTTAGTCAAATAACATGTTTTTTTGACGATATATAATTGGGCTCTTCTCTTAGGTGCGAAATCAAGAGAGAGAGAGATAGAGACGGAGGGAGAGAGAGGAGAGAAAACGTTCCGTTCAAGCGGGTAACGTTGTTCTCGTGTTACTCTCGTCCCTAGTCTCTGTACGGGGAGGAAGGATAAAACGTTTTTATTCTCGTCCCCAGGCTATGTGCGGTGAGAGATTGAAAACGTAGTTATATGAACTAGTGTTTAGTCTCTTTCCCAGCCACTGATTTTTCTTTTTATCTTAAAATATGTTTTCTGTTTTTTGCTGGTATTATGAGCTTGCATTATACGACTAATTTCGCAATTACTACCTTTTAATGAAGGGTAGAATTGCGTGTTTCAGGTAGAAATAAGTGCAAAACAGAAAATCGAAGTGATAAAGTGATATGCGCAAAGTGTTACAGTGTTGCGTCCGAGGCGCAAAGTGTTACAGTGTTGCGTCCGAGGGTTCGTCTGTTCGTGCCTGTCGTTCACCTAGTCCGGGACCTCTTGCAAGCTCCCAAGCCCAGGGGAGAAGTAATGTCAAAAGACTTATGGGTTCGAGAGGCCTTGACCAACGAACAGACGTTTTCCCTCTATGGTATCGGGTGTTTCTTACCAAGATCTCCCCTACCATAAGACGAGAGAGACGTTGTTTCTCCTCGCCATCCGTAGGCTTTTCGCATAAGAAACCTGTCACAAGGTTTCGAAGCCCTTAAGCGAAAGTCAGTCCTTTCAGGACAGGTCCAGCGTCCTGGTTACAGCCATTAGGACAGCTCTGACCCTATGCAGTCATCGGATAACTGCTCGCCGCCTAACAAAAGCGTAACACAGACTCCGAAAGTCTTTTTTTGTAGGCAAAGTGTTGCGGTCACAGACGTTACCCTCGTCTATTACCACAACCATTTCCGTTGATCCTTAAGGGGTTGTATGGCAAAACATGCAGTATATGCTTGCCTCCCTTATGGAAGACTATTCTGCCGATTAGTCCGTTGAGTCTAGCCGTTTATCTCATCGATATCCTGGCTTTCAGCCAACCTAACGTTCCTTTGTGCTTACTGTTGATGTTGGCGTAGCTTAGTCACGTCAGTCAGGTTGTTTAGAACCACACTCGATGCGGTCTCGTGTGGTTTTTCAGCCGCATTTGGACGTTAGGCCACTGGCTGATGCTCCTGTTGACGTTCTAGACGTTCACTAACAATCGGAGTTGACTTGTTTTGACGCTGTGCGTCAACCTCCGCATTCTAGAGTTGTTTTGACTGCTCAGTCTAGGCAGTCAAAGCAGTCTCGAGTGGACGCTGTACGTCCTCACGCACCTGTTGTGGTTGACAGTTCAGTTGTTGACAGTTCACAGACTGTCAAGCAGTTACATGACGTTGCGTTCTGGTCCGCTACTAATGCACCAGTGAGAGACTCAGCTTTTATCGGACAAGGTTCCTGTAGATGAGGAAGTTGCTGTTCTCCCTCCTACTGATATTCCCTTGAGGACTCTGTCAGATGGAGAGGAGCCTTAAGCTGCTTAGCCTCCTATGGACTTTAATTAAATCATGATGATTTTTTTTTTTAAGGATCTTCGTCCGGATCTTGTAACTGCTGCTCCTCGTTCGCCTAAACGTCAGAGCTTACACTAGGCCTAGCTACTTCGAAGCCGTTGTTTTTAAGCTAGTGCTCTCTCGCTCTCCTAGAGAGCGTTACGTTGGCTAGGCAACTGGTTTTTCACCAGGAGGAGTTTGGGGGATACAGCCTTTGCTTTCCCTTCTTTTAAACTGGTTTATAGAGCGAGAGTCTGATATGACACGAGAGAAGTTCTCGGCTTGGGAGTTCATGCCTCTGCCCAGATAGACTTCTCAATTCTGGTAGACTCTCCCTGGCGCCTAGCCAGGAGACGCTCCAAGTTGTTTACAGGTCAACTTCTCAGCTGTTGTCGAGCCTTTGAAGTTTTGCTGTACTATTATGTCACGCATAACAAGGCTTTCAGGGATGGTAAACGGTTCCGCCTCAGTCGCTAACCCCGTCTGTTGCCACACCTGCTCCCGTAGACCCTAAATGGGCTTTGCTGCAAGACATGCAGTCCAAGCTTGCGTCCTTGATAGAGAACTTAAATGCGGAGAAGAACCTTCTGGCCAACAACCTTCCAACCGGTCGGTTGTGCGCCCTGTTGACGCTGAGGTAACCTACTCGCGTCTGCCAGTTGAGGTGGTTCCTCCACCGATGCGACCCAGTGTGGGTTGCCAGCCGCACGTTGACGTTAAGCGACGCTCGGAGATGGTTGTTGACGTTCAGGACGTTCAACAACCAGCAGAGGTGACTTGTTGTGACGCAGTGCGTCAACCTCAGCAACCCGGTAGGGTGTTGACTGCACAACCCAGACGGTCTAGACAGTTTCGGGTTGACGCTGTGCTTCCTCGCGCACCCATGGTTGTTGACAGTTCACAGACTATGCAGCAGTTCCATGATATTGCGTCCGGCTCCGTCACGCATCCAGCCAGTGCGACCGGATTCAGCGAGTCAGACGTTGCCCACTCCGTTGCCGTTTCCTCATCAGCTTCGGATGAGGAACCCTCTGATGAGGACGTTGCTGAACAAGACGATCAGCCCCCAGCCCTGCTATCCATCCAGAAGATGCTGAAGAAGGAACGCTGCTCAGTCAGGCTGTGGATGAGTCTGGTAGGGACGCTGTCATCCGTGGATCAATTTGTGTCACTAGGAAGACTACACCTCCGTCCTCTTCTATACCATCTAGCTTTTCACTGGAAAAAGGACAAGACGCTAGAAGCGGTCTCGATCCCGGTTTCCGAAAAGATAAAGTCTTGTCTGACTTGGTGAAAGGACTATATCAACCTAAGAGAGGGTCTTCCCCTGACTGTTCAGACTCCCAACCACGTTCTCTTCTCGGACGCATCGGACGTAGGCTGGGGTGCGACATTAGACGGTCGGGAATGCTCGGGAATATGGAACTCGAGTCAAAGGACAATGCATTTCAACTGCAAGGAGCTACTGGCAGTACGTCTGGCCTGGAAAAGCTTCAAGTCTCTCCTTCAAGGCAAAGTGGTGGAGGTGAACTCGGACAACACCACGGCTTTGGCGTACATCTCCAAGCAAGGAGGGACCTACTCTCTGACGTTGTACGAGATCGCAAGGGACCTCCTCACCTGGTCAAAAGGTCTAGACATATCACTAGTAACGAGGTTCATCCAAGGCAACTTGAATGTCATGGCAGATTGTCTCAGTCGGAAGGGACAAATAATTCCAACAGAATGGACCCTCCACAAGGATGTATGCAAGAGACTTTGGGCCACCTGGGGCCAGCCAACCATAGATCTCTTCGCAACCTCGATGACCAAGAGGCTCCCAATATTTTGCTCACCAATCCCGGACCCAGCAGCAGTTCATATAGATGCCTTTCTCCTAGATTGATCACATCTAGATCTATATGCATTCCCTCCGTTCAAGATTGTCAACAAGGTACTGCAGAAGTTCGCCTCTCACGAAGGGACAAGGTTGACGCTAGTTGCTTCCCTCTGGCCCGCGAGAGAATGGTTCACCGAGGTACTTCGATGGCTAGTAGACGTTCCCAGAACACTTCCCCTAAGGGTGGACCTTCTACGTCAGCCACACGTAAAGAAGGTACACCAAGGCCTCCACGCTCTTCGTCTGACTGCCTTCAGACTATCGAAAGACTCTCGAGAGCTAGAGGCTTTTCGAAGGAGGCAGCCAGAGCGATTGCTAGAGCAAGGAGAACATCCACCCTTAGAGTCTACCAATCGAAGTGGGAAATCTTCCGAAACTGGTGCAAGTCAGTATCCGTATCCTCGACCAGTACCTCTGTAACTCAAATAGCTGACTTCCTCTTATATCTGAGGAAAGAACGATCTCTTTCAGCTCCCACTATCAAGGGTTACAGAAGCATGTTGACATCAGTCTTCCGTCACAGAGGCTTAAATCTTTCCAACAATAAAGATCTACAGGACCTCCTTAAGTCTTTTGAGACCACGAAGGAGCGTCGTTTGGTTACACCTGGTTGGAATTTAGACGTGGTACTAAGATTCCTTATGTCAGACAGGTTCGAACCGCTACAATCAGCCTCCCTGAAAGATCTCACCTTAAAGACTCTTTTCCGGGTATGCTTAGCCACAGCTAAAAGAGTCAGTGAGATTCATGCCTTCAGCAAGAACATCAGATTCTCATCCGAAACGGCTACATGTTCTACAACTTGGTTTTCTAGCCAAAAACGAGCTGCCTTCTCGACCTTGGCCAATATCGTTCGATATTCCAAACTTATCGTATGGTTGGAAATGAACTAGAAAGAGTCTTATGCCCTGTAAGAGCTCTTAAGTTCTATTTAAAACGAACTAAACCTTTACGAGGCCCGTCTGAAGCTTTATGGTGTTCAGTTAAGAAACCATCTTTGCCTATGTCAAAGAATGCTTTATCCTATTTTATCAGACTGTTAATACGAGAAGCTCATTCCCATCTGAATGAGGAAGACCAAGCTTTGCTGAAGGTAAGGACACACGAAGTTAGAGCTGTCGCAACTTCCGTGGCCTTTAAACAAAATAGATCTCTGCAAAGTATAATCGACGCAACCTATTGGAAAAGCAAGTCAGTGTTCGCGTCTTTTTATCTTAAGAATGTCCAGTCTCTTTACGAGAACTGCTACACTCTGGGACCATTCGTAGCAACGAGTGCAGTAGTAGGTGAGGGCTCAACCACTACAATTCCCTAATTCCATAACCTTTTTAATCTTTCTCTTGAAATGTTTTATTATTGTTTTTGGGTTGTCCGGAAGGCTAAGAAGCCTTTCGCATCCTACTTGATTTGGCGGGTGGTCAAAGTCATTTCTTGAGAAGCGCCTAGATTAGAGGTTTTGATGAGGTCCTGTTGTATGGGTTGCAACCCTTGATACTTCAGCTCCTAGGGGTCGCTCAGCATCCTAAGAGGATCGCGAGGCTCCGTAAGGAAGACGTACTTAAAAAGGCAGAGTAATTGTTCAAGTCGACTTCCTTACCAGGTACTTATTTATTTTAAGTTTGTTATTTTGATAACTGCTAAAATGAAATAAAAAATCCTTAGCTCATAATAATGTAAACATTTATTGCTGGTCTCTACCCACCCCCCTGGGTGTGAATCAGCTTATATAATCACCGGCTAAGTTAAATATTGAAAAATGTTAATTTTATAATAAAATAAATTTTTGAATATACTTACCCGGTGATTATATATTAAAGGACTCTCCCTTCCTCCCCAATAGAGACGCAGTGGACCGAGGAGAAAATTGAGTTCTTTGTTTACATTGAGTACTGAGTACCTGCACGACAGATGGCGCTGTTGAAGTACACCCCCTACCTGCATAGCGATCGCTGGCGGATTTTTAACGTAGAGTTTTCTGTCGAGCAACAGAGTTGCAGCTTATATAATCACCGGGTAAGTATATTCAAAAATTTATTTTATTATAAAAATAACATATTCGTCCATCGGATAGTAGAGACCATAATCAACCATACAGAGTCCCACCAGAGTTTTATAAACTCTTGGCCAGGGACCGAAGGGATAAAACCTCTCTTTACGCAGGTAAGAACCCTGTTTCTTATGCTAGAGACAAATCCTTTAATTGTCCAGATAGATCACATTCTTTTCAATCGGTGTGACAATCATGACTAGTAGGATAGGCGTTCTTTGGAACTATTCTTTTTCAGGAAATTCTTTTCAGGTACCGGAAGCCGATTCAGGGCATGGAAAATTCTCCCCCTTTCCAAGAATCACCCCTACATCAAATGTAGAAGAACGATCTGGCAGACGATGTAGGCGTGGTCATCGCTGTAAATGTTCAAAAGAACAAAGTATTGAGTACTCTCTCTCACCTCGTAGAACGAGTTCCGTTGGAGGTTTTAAATCTTCTGCCTCTCGATCTAGATATAGAAACGGCCACTCTTATGATGGGAGTGATCTAGATTCCTCCCACTCCTCCACCTCCTCTTCCTGGTATCACTCAAGGGAAAGGAAGGATGTTGGAGGAAGGATAAATAGCTCTCTCAAATCAGAAAATCATCAGTAGGACATTATCATGATTGATGATGCTCCTGAGAATAATGTGACATGTGCGAGTACAAGCTCTGCTAATGTAAAGCCACTTGAGGCCCCAGTATTGAGTTTGGAGGCCCCTTATTTTATTAAGATTATGAGCCGAATGTCCCACTTACGAAGTCTGGATGAACGTCCTTTAGCATATGCTATTAATAGATGATGCGGCATCGACGATATCTTCTCGCTGTTTCAGAATCCCAGACTTATGTGTGATGTGACACCTTTCCAACCAAATGAAAGACACTCAAACCTTTGAACTCTCAAGTCTCTGCTGCGGAAAACTAGTTAAAAGCAAGTGGGTCTTCGAAAACTTTCACCATTATCTCTGCCACGCCAGAAACTTTTTTATGTTAACTCTGGGACTTTTCAGAGCCCACTACCTATTGATCTAGATGTGGCCAGCTTGGTGCTTTCAGTTTCAGCTGAAAGACTGCAGAATTTACCAGCCACGTTCTCAGGTCTTGAACGTGCAAATATGAAGGTAGCTGCTATGGCAGGCATTCAGACCTGTTCGTGGATAGACCACTGGTCTGGGGCACTCTCAATTCGCCCTTTCAATGAATATCAGGAAGAAGACCATACGGACCATTCAAGGAACTCCAGATCTGGCACCAGGGCCATAGAGTTTTGCCGCCACCTAAATGTTTTCCCATGGGGAAACTGTGTTCTGAAGAGGCGCGCGCTGTCTTAGCAAGATGCTGTAGACAGCTGTTCCCTAGAGATACCACAATCTCAAGGAACTCTCCTAATCTCCTTCTGTCCACAGACGTGACTAAAGCGATTGTGAACTTAGAAAAACTTGGGCAGAGCCCAGTAGATAACAGAACAGCAACAACGAGGTTGTCAATTCCTCAGAATCAGACTAAGAACTCGTGAATTAGGCAACCCCTCATGGATGGACAAGAACCTGGGAGGCAGAATCCTAAGCCTAACTTTCGTTGGAGAGGTCGTCCCACCGGCTGAAGAGGACGTGTTGGCAGAAGTTCACGCTAGGGAGGGCTTGTTCCCAGGTTACCCCCAGTGGGGGATGTATGCAAAGCAACTGGCGAAGGTGACTATGGGCTTACCCTTGGACGGTAGAAGTCCTCCATTCAGGGTATTGGATCCCATTCACAGACTGTCCACCTCCTCTGACAGGAGTCGCATCCTACCATACTATATGAAAGGATCATCAAAGATCTACTTGCAGAGGAAGTCGCCAAACTCCTGAGAAAGGATGCGGTAGAGGAAGTCTTAGACGACTCTCTGGGCTTTCTCAGCAGTCAATTCCTGGTAGAGAAGCTGACGGGAGGTTGGAAACCTGTCATAGACCTCTCCCTTTTGAACCTTTCCATTCTGCAGACGAGGTCCTAGATGGAGACGCCATCCTCTGTTTTCCAGCCCATCAGGAAGAACGACTACCTTCTGACCATAGACCTGAAAGATGCCAACTTTCAGGTACCCCTCCATCGTGCCTCAAGCCAATACCTAAGGTTTCCCTTTCCAAACAAGCTGTTCCAGTTCAGTGTGCTGTGCTTTGGCCTGTCTACAGCCCCTCAAGTCTTCTCCAAAGTTTGTCCTTGTCTCAGCTTGGGCTCATGCCATTGGTATCAGACTATTGAGATACTTAGATGACTGGCTTCTCTTGGTGGATTCCCAAGCTCTCCTGCTGAAGCACAGAGGCATGTTGCTGGATCTGTGTAAGGAATTAGGGATTCAGCTGAACCTCCAGATGTCCAGTCTCATCCCTAACCAATCTATCAAGTATCTGGGCATGGACATAGACTCAGTGCAAGTCAAGGCCTTCTCTGCGACAGACTGATTAGCGAGGTTCAGGACTTTGGCAGCAACTTTCCTGAAATGGAACCTCCTGCCTGCCCGTATGTGGCAGAAGTTACTAGGTCACCTCACCTCATTAGAGAAACTCGCCCCCCTTGGGAGATTGCCCGTGGCCTTAAGCTTCAGATAATCCTGCAACCCTGCTATAAGTACCTTAGGAGTTGATATCAGACTTCCTGTGGTGGCCGAAGGAGAACCTGTTAGCGGGTACACCCCTTTAGGATCCTCTCCGACAGTTCTTGCTGTTCACAGATGCATCTCGCCAGGGATGGGGCACCCATGTTGGAAAGGAACAGATCTCAGGCCTATGGTCAGAAGAAGATGAGAGATTCCGCATAAACTTCCTGGAAATGAGAGCGGCGCAACTAGCGTTACTCCACTTAGCAAAGATTATGACAGGTCACTCCGTGGTATTGATGAGCGAACAACTCCACGGTAGTGACCTGCACCTCCAAGCAAGGAGGCATAGCTTCTCTCCTGCTATGCAGTCAAGATCCTCAAATGGACAAGGTCCTGAGCAATCTCTCTCTTGGCGAGGTTTATCCCAGGAAAGAGAAACGTCATTGCAGACCATCTGAGCCATCAAGAGATGTCAGATGGTTGTGAATGGTGGTAAAGAGACTACTGTATTGACTTTGTGAGGTTCCTCGTCTGTGGACATGTTCACCACCCAACTGAATCGCAAACTTCCTGTGTACATTATTGCTCTCCAGTCCCAGACCAAGTTGTAGTGATGGAAGATGCATTTCAACACCCGTAGCCCGTGAGACGGTCTAGATTTTTACGCCTTCTCACCGTTCTGTCTGATTCGTCAGACATTGAACTGAATGAGAACATCCAAAGGAGTCACAGTAAGGTGGCAGGCAGCAGAGTGGTATTGAGACCTGTTGGAACTTCTCACAGAAATACCAAGAGAACTCCCGGAATGGCCAAACTCACATTAGAAGATTCAACGATGCAGTACTGCCTGTCCCTTCACGGTTGGAGACTATCCAACTTTTCCTCCAAAAGAAAAATGTTTCAAGACCAACTGGGAAGCAGCTTTCTGGATACCTCCGAAAGTCTTCCACAGGTGTTTACCAGGCAAAGTGGAAAATCTTGTGATTGGTGTCGTAGGGGAATATTGCCCCACTTAAAGTCACTATTCCCCTGATTGCAGACTTTTTAGTGTTCCTAAGGAACAAGAAGGCCTTTTCTGTAACTGCGGTGAAGAGCTACCAGTTAGCCTTGAGCCAAGTTTTCAAACTGAAAGGTTTGGACCCTTTAGATTCCTGAAAATTTTAGTATTAATAAGGAGTTTCGAGCTGTCTTGTCCTCCTTGAGAACTAAAACCACCTTCCTGGGATGTGACTGAAGTCCAATGGGCTCTAAAGAAAGCCCCGTATGAACCTATGCATAGAGCTTTAAATAGAGACCTCACCCTGAAGACAGTCATCCTCCTTGGCTTACCTTCAGTCAAGAGAGTGAGTGAATTGCACGGTGTATCTCACCGTGTGTCACATTCTAGAGGATGGAGAGAACTATCTGTCTTTTGTTCCTGAATTTGCGGCCAAAACCCAAATCCCAGTTGCTAATTCTATCAGATTTGACTCTTTCGCAATCTTGTCTCTCAAAGAGGTAAGTGATGTCCCGGATGACATGGTACGTACTATGTCCTGTAAGATCAGTACGTAAATATTAAAAAAAGGACTCAGTATCTTAGACCCAGGATCTGCAATTTGTTTGTGAGCACTGGCCATTCCAAAAAGAAAGTTTCCAGAAATACCATCTCATTTTGGTTGAGAGAAATCATCATGAGATCCTATAAGTCCTCAGGGGCAGCGTACCCAAGTGCCCTCCTCGAGCACATGATAAACATGGGCTTGCTGCAACCATAGCGTTCCGCAAAAACCACTTTTACGAACCATTTCCTTAAAGATTGCACACACAGGTCCTTAGACATTTTCTATAGAACTCATTGTTTCTGCACAGCAAAACTCTAATTTAAGCTCTCATGGAAGTAACTGCTTCTGTTTCTGGCATCAGTTAATCTACATTATAAGGGTGTTTATGAGCAGTGAGACATAGCGATTTTTAATTGAACTTTAACCTCTGCTTCTGGGAGCCTATTTTTGTTTTTTAAATATTAAACTTAGCCGGTGAATATATAATAGCTGACGTCTCGGACGGCTCGACAGAAACACAAAAACTCGCGAGCGATCGCCATGAAGGTTGCGGGTGTGCCCACCAGCGCCAACTATCGGCCAGATACCGCATATACATGTAAACAGCCTCAGTTCCTCTCTGTCGGTCTTGTCGACAAGTTGATTCCGTTACTCGCTGTTGACCTGGAGTTTTTCGTCATTCTTGGTGAAGTACTTCTTTTTGGTTTTGAGCTTTCGCAGTGCAGGTGTTTTTATCTTCAATTAAAACTCTTGAACCCTTTTTTGGATAGCGTTTATTGTTGATGACTTTGGATTGTTTTTGGATTTTCTTTGACTTTTCAAAATGGCTGACCCTTCTCCGATTCCTAAATTTCGTAAATGTAATGCTAGGGATTGTAACAAACGTCTTCCAAAGGCCTCTCTCGACCCACATACCGTGTGTTCTAATTGCCGGGGTAAAACCTGCCAATTAGGAGATCGGTGTGATGAGTGCGTGGTACTTTCGGAATTCGACTGGCTAGAGTTTGATAAGTATTCTCGTAAGCTTGAGAGAGATAGGGTGAGGAGAAGTTCCTCTAGATCATTAGATTTTTCCTCCTCCCATGCCCCTGAACCTAATCCTTCCCCTGTAGTAGTTGTGCTTGAACCTTCTACTAGCACTCATGAACCATCCATGCGGGATATGTTGCTTGCCATTCAAGCGTTGGGCGAGAGAGTTGAGTCTTTGGCAACGGACCGTAATCAACTCATGGCGGATGTGAAAGTGTTAAAGTGTCAGAGTGCCACATTAGAAAATCGTGGGGATAAAGTGATTAGTGCGCAAAGTGTTTTTAGTGTTGCGACCGAGGGTTCGTCTGTTCGTGCTTGTCGTTCTCCTAGTCCGAGACCTCTTTCAAGCTCCCATGCACCAGGGAGAAGTAATGTCGTAGGACTTATGGGGACGAGAGGCTTTAACCAACGAACAGACGTTCCCTCTATGGTTTCGGGCTTGTCTCGTCAAGACCGCCCCTACCATAAGACGAGCGAGGCGGTTTTCTCCTCGTCATCCGAAGGCTTCTCGCGAAAGAAACCTTGGAGCAAAGTTTCTAGACCCTTAAAGCGGAAGTCAGTCCCTTCAGGACAGGTCCAGCGTCCTGGCTGTAGCCACTGGGACAGCTCTGACTCTGTGTAGTCATCGGAAGACTGCTCGCCGCTTAAATGAAAGCGTAACACGGGCTCCGAGAGTCTCAGTAAAGGCAATGTTTTGCCGTCACAGACGTTACCATCGTCTCGGCCCGTACCGACTCCCGTTGATCCTAAATGGGTTGTCCTGCAGGATATGCAGAATAAGCTTGCCTCCCTTATGGAGGAGTATACCGTTGAGCAGGTTCACGATGATCCTCGCCGTTATTCTGATCGAGATCCTGGCCGTCAGCCGCCCAAACGAGCCTTTACTCGTCCTGTTGACGTTACAAAGTCACGTCAGCCTCGTGACTTAGAGCCTCACTCGATGCAGTCCCGTGTTGACTTTCAGCCGCTGCCGCAGTCTCGTGTTGACGTTCAGCCGCTGCCGCATGCTCGTGTTGACGTTCAGGACGTTCGCCAACCAGCTCAGTTGCCTTGTTTTGACGTTGAGCGTCAAGCACCGCAGTCAAGGGTTGTTTTGACTGCTCAATCTAGGCAGTCAAGGCAGTCTCGACTTGACGTCGAGCGTCCTCCCGCTCCTGTTGTTGTTGCTGGTCAGTCCTTTAAGCAGTTACATGACGTAGCGTCCTTGATTGCTACTGATGCTCCTTTGCGTGTGGACTTTGCTTGTCAAGCATTGCCACCACGGCAGGTCTCTCCCTTGCTTGAGACTCATCAATTGTCGGACGAGGTTCCTTCAGATGAGGATGTTGCTGATCCTCTGCCTACTGATAATCCTTTGGATGTTTTGTCAGACGTGGAAGAGCCTAAGGCTGCGCAACCTTCTATGGATTTTAAGAAAATCATGATGGTTTTTAAGGATCTTTTCCCAGATCATTTTGTTACTGCTGCTCCTCGTTCGCCTCCGTCTGAGTTTGCGCTAGGCTTAGCTGCTGCCAAGCCTTTCTTTACTAAGCTAGTGCTTTCTCGCTCTTCTAAGAGGGCTTTACGTCTACTAGGCGACTGGTTGGTTACCAGGAGGAGTTTGGGGAAGACGGCCTTTGCCTTCCCTCCTTTTAAACTAGCTTCTAGAGCGAGCGTCTGGTATGACACGGGAGAAGTTCTCGGCTTGGGAGTCCCTGCCTCTGCCCATGGTGACTTCTCAAGCCTCGTAGACTCTCCCCGTCGCCTGGCCATGAGACGCTCTAAAATTTGTTGGTCCTCCTCGGACCTTGACCATCTCCTTAAAGGGGTTTACAGGGCCTTCGAAGTTTTTAACTTTTTAGATTGGTCTCTAGGAGCATTAAGCAGGAAGATCTCGTCTGCCGACCAGGATGTTTCCTTGCTTATTATGTCTTGTATGGACAAAGCCATCCGCGATGGCTCCAATGAGCTCGCCTCCACCTTTACGTCTGGAGTCCTGAAGAAGAGGGAAACCCTTTGCTCTTTCCTTTCAGCAGGAGTTACTCCCTGTCAAAGATCGAAACTTCTCTTTGCTCCCTTATCGGCTGCCTTGTTTCCTCAACAGCTGATCAAGGACATTGCTGCTTCGCTTGTACAGAAGGATACACATGACCTGATGGCTTCTTCTGCTCGCAAGGGAGCTCCTTCTTCATCCTTTGTTGTGAGACCCAGAATCGAGACTCCTGCGTCTAGGTTTATCCCGCCCTTTCGTGGCAGAGCTCCCAGCAGGGGAGGCGCTCATGCCGACGGAAAGAGAGGCAAGAAGAGAGGATCCAAGTCCTCCCGTGGCAGAGTCTGACTGCCCACGTCCTCAGACAGCGGTAGGGGCCAGACTGAACAACTTCTGGCAGGCCTGGGAGAAGAGGGGTGCAGACCAAGAGTCTGTGTTGTTGCTCAAGGAGGGGTACAAAATACCTTTTGTACGCAGACCTCCTCTAGTAACAGTTCCTCTAGACCTCTCTCCCAGGTATCGAGAGGAGTCAAGGAGACAAGCTCTACATCACCAGGTGTCTCTGTTGCTAGAGAAGGGAGCGGTGGTGAAAGTCTCGGACCTTCAATCACCGGGATTTTACAACCGTCTCTTCCTAGTCCCAAAGCATACGGGAGGTTGGAGGCCAGTGCTGGACGTCAGTGCGCTCAACGTTTTTGTTACAAAAACAAAATTTACGATGGAGACCACGAAGTCCGTCCTAGCAGCGGTCAGAGAGGGAGACTGGATGGTCTCTCTCGACCTGCAGGATGCGTACTTCCACATTCCTATACACCCGGATTCCCAACCGTATCTGAGGTTTGTTTACAGGAATGTGGTGTACCAGTTTCGAGCACTGTGCTTCGGCCTCAGCCCTGCTCCTCTCGTGTTTACGAGGCTCATGAGGAATGTGGCAAAGTTCCTTCATTTATCGAGAATTCGAGCCTCCCTGTACTTGGACGACTGGCTTCTCAGAGCATCGTCCCGTCGTCGCTGTCTGCAGGACCTTCACTGGACGTTGGGTCTGGCAAAGGAGTTGGGACTGTTGGTAAACTTAGAAAAGTCTCAACTGATTCCATCCCAGACGATTCTCTATTTGGGGATGGAGATTCGCAGTCTAGTTTTTCGGGCTTTTCTGTCTGGCACCCGAATAGAGCAAGCCCTGCTCAAAGTCCGACTCATGCTGAAAAAAGACCGCTGTTCAGTAAGAAGTTGGATGAGCCTCGTAGGGACTCTGTCATCCCTGGAGCAGTTTGTCTCGCTAGGGAGACTTCACCTTCGCCCTCTCCAGTTCCATCTAGACTCACACTGGAACAAGAGCAAGACTTTAGAAGCTGTATCAATCCCGGTCTCCGAGCCAGTGATAGCATGCTTGAACTGGTGGGACAGCAACATAAGTCTGAGAGAGGGTCTGTCCCTGGCAGTCAAGAACCCAAACCACGTGTTGTTCTCAGACGCGTCGGATTTGGGTTGGGGAGCGACTCTGGACGGTCGGGAATGTTCGGGTCTTTGGACATCGGTTCAGAAGAGCATGCACATCAACGGCAAGGAGCTATTAGCGGTTCACTTGGCCTTGATGAGTTTCGAGAGCTTTCTTCGAAACAAAGTGGTAGAGGTCAATTCAGACAACACCACAGCTTTGGCGTACATCTCCAAGCAAGGAGGCACTCACTCCCACACACTGTTCGTCATCGCAAGGGACCTCCTCATCTGGTCAAAAAATCGAGGCATCTCCCTGTTGACAAGATTCATCCAGGGGGACTTGAACGTCTTGGCAGACTGTCTCAGTCGGAGAGGTCAGGTGATCCCCACGGAATGGACCCTCCACAAGGACGTGTGCAAGAGTCTTTGGGCGACTTGGGGTCAACCCTCCATAGACCTCTTTGCCACCTTGTTGACCAAAAGGCTCCCGACCTATTGCTCGCCAGTCCCAGATCCAGAGGCGACCCACATAGATGCGTTTCTACTGGACTGGTCTCACCTGGACGCGTACGCATTCCCACCGTTCAAGATCGTCAACAAGGTACTGCAGAAGTTCGCCTCTCACGAAGGGACAAGGTTGACGGTTGCTCCCGTCTGGCCCGCGAGAGAGTGGTTCACAGAGGTACTTCAATGGCTGGTAGACATTCCAAGGAGTCTTCCTCTAAGGATAGATCTCTTACGGCAGCCCCACGTAAGGGATCTTCATCAAAGCCTCCCCGCGCTTCGTCTGACTGCCTTCAGACTATCGAAAGACTCTCAAGAGCTCGAGGCTTTTCGAAGGAGGTAGCCAGAGCGATTGCGAGAGCTAGGAGAGCTTCTACCATCAAAGTATCCCAGTCGAAGTGGGAAGTCTTTAGAGACTGGTGCAAGTCAGCATCTATTTCCTCTTCCAGTACCTCTGTAGCCCAAATCGCAGACTTTCTCCTACATCTGAGAAATGTTCGCTCCCTCTCAGCTCCCACTATTAAGGGCTACAGGAGCATGTTGGCGTCTGTATTCAGACATAGAGGCTTAGATCTTTCCAATAATAAAGATCTCCAAGATCTCCTTAAGTCTTTCGAGACCTCTAAGGAGCGTCGTATGGCAACTCCTGGATGGAACTTAGACGTGGTCCTAAGGTTCCTAATGTCCGACAGGTTTGAGCCATTACATTCAGCCTCCCTGAAGGATCTCACCCTCAAGACGCTTTTCTTAGTGTGCTTGGCTTCGGCTAAAAGGGTCAGTGAGATCCATGCCTTCAGTAGGAACATCGGCTTTTCCACAGATAAAGCCACATGTTCACTTCAGCTTGGTTTCTTGGCCAAAAATGAACTGCCTTCTCGTCCTTGGCCTAAGTCATTTGATATACCTTGCCTGTCAGAGATCGTAGGCAACGAAGAGTACTGTGTCCAGTTAGAGCTCTGAAGTTTTATTTAGCTCGTACCAAATCCTTACGAGGTGGATCTGAGGCCTTGTGGTGCTCAGTTAAGAAGCCATCATTGCCTATGTCAAAGAATGCTTTGTCGTATTTTATTAGATTTTTAATCCGAGAGTCTCATTCTCACTTGAGTGAAAAAGACCGTTGCTTGCTTAAGGTGAAGACGCACGAAGTAAGAGCTATAGCAACTTCCGTGGCCTTTAAGCAAAACAGATCTCTGCGAAGTATTATGGACGCGACCTTTTGGAGAAGCAAGTCGGTATTCGCGTCATTTTACTTAAAGGATGTCCAGACTCTTTATGAGGACTGCTACACACTGGGTCCATTCGTTGCAGCGAGTGCAGTAGTGGGTGAGGGTTCTACCACTACATTCCCTTAATTCCAATATCCTTTTAATCTGTCTCTTGAAATGTTTTTAATCTTGTTTTGGGTTGTACGGAAGGCTAAGAAGCCTTTCGCATCCTGGTTGATTTGGCGGGTGGTCAAATGTCATTTCTTGAGAGCGCCCAGATTAAGGGTTTTGATGAGGTCCTGTTGTATGGGTTGTCGCCCTGGATACTTCAGCTCCTGGAAGTCTTTCAGCATCCTGAGAGGATGGCTGGGCTTCGTGAGGAAAGCGGACTAACAAGGCAGAGTAATCGTCAGAGTCAGCTTCCTTACCAGGTACCTATATTTATTTTGGGTTTTGTTATGATATAACTGTCAAAAACTCTAAGCATATACGCCGTAAACTGTATTAATACTGGTCTCTACCCACCACCATGGGTGTGAATCAGCTATTATATATTCACCGGCTAAGTTTAATATTTAAAAATGATATTTTGATTATAAAATAAATTTTTGAATATACTTACCCGGTGAATATATAGATTATAGGCCCTCCCTTCCTCCCCGATAGAGACCCAGCGGAATGAGAAGAACTGAGGCTGTTTACATGTATATGCGGTATCTGGCTGATAGTTGGCGCTGGTGGGCACACCCGCAACCTTCATGGCGATCGCTCGCGAGTTTTTGTGTTTCTGTCGTGCCGTCCGAGACGTCAGCTATTATATATTCACCGGGTAAGTATATTCAAAAATTTATTTTATAATCAAAATATCATTTTTGCCAACTTATTTTACCCTCCCACATTAAAGTGAGTTTAATATATAATTTTCTGAAAAGGTATCAGTTGGTATATTTGCAGACAAGGATCGCTGACTTTGTAATGTATAACTAGGTACTGTAAATGATAGTAATGAATGAAAAATTATTGATAATTCTAATAATAGTAAAGTATTCTTAAAAATAGCACCATTAAATATGTTTGTTCCAACACGGAGACTTACCTCGAACTACTTTCTTAGGAGTACCTGGAATCTCCTCTCATCCGACCAGAGTTTTGTGTAGTTTACCCTACTTCCGTTTTCTGTGAAGACTACCTCAGGCGGAAGGATACGTGCCCTGAGGCTAATCCCGAGTCAGGCCGCGTGCTAGCTTGGGTCTCGACCCTCAGTAAGTTCTCTGGTCGCGTCGTGATATCATCTCGATGCTCTCCTTATCTCAGTGCGACTCTTTGTGTCCCGCGTGTCTCCCACGTGTATCGTTGTGCTCTCCCTTGTGTTCTCGCGGTATCGCTTGATAACCGTGTGCCTTCCCTTGTGTTTCCACGTGTGATCCTTATCCTTTTATCCTTTCCATTGCGTTTCTGTGTCTTGCGGTGTTGTGTTAGTGCGTGATGGAGCATCCCCTCCGTTTTCCTGAGCTTAGGGCCGGGAAGTCGTGTGGTGCTTTTTTATCCAAGCCGGAGGTAGATCCGCATTCCCTTTGCTCGTCCTGGAGGGGTAGAGTGTGTTCTCCATCGGACACGTGCCCGGAGTGCGTGTTGTGGAATGAGGTGCAATGGGTACGTTTTGGTACGAAGAGAAAGAAGTCTTCCAAGAGGTCGCCCAGGAAGACTAGCACCTCTTCGCCTTTGACGTCCCCAGGAGGAAAGTCTGATGGGGTTTCCTTTCCATCTTCCCCTACCCAGAGTAGGGGACAAGGTAAGTCCGTTGAGGGGAAGAAACCATTGGTTCTTCCCCAGGAGTCTTGTCTTCGGGATAGTGGGGTTGCTGCTTCTTTACAGGCAAGTGGGGGGCCTGAAGGTGAGGTTGGTGGGGGTCCTCGAGACGATGCCCTTATGTTTGCGGGTCACGTCTCGTCGGATGACCCCATGTGGAGTAAGAATGTCCCGGTTTCTTCGCCCGCTTCATGGGCTTATATTTCAGGTACCTCCGCAGCTGAAGGCACCCCAGAGAAGGAAGACTCTTCGTTGGCGGATCCCCTCGCATGGATGCCCCCGAGGACGCCCTGTAGATCCCCGTTGAGGACGGAGGAGGGCCTTGGATCCTGGTTTCAGAATGTCGAGCGGCCGCGATCGCCCCCAGCTCTTCTTTCGTCAGTCCCGGATGTGTATCTGCAACCTTCGACCTCCGGAACACAGCAAGTCGTCAAGCCGCCCACTCTCCATGCCCCTGCCCCTGCCCCGCGGACGTGTTACGAGGGTTCGTCGGAATCTTCAGCGGCAGGGTCCTCAGTCTCGTCGGAAGGAAAAGCACAGAGGGGACATCGGCGGAAACGGGATAGATCCAGGAGAAGGCACTCCCATTCGAGGTCTCGCTCCAGGTCGTGGCATGGAAGAAGACTGTCCAGGTCCCCGAGGAGAAAATTCAGGAGGAGCAGATCTCCAAGGGAAGAATGGGTCCCCGTTCCCCGCAGTAAGCTCACGGACTTCACTTTGATCCCGAGCACTTCGGGTTGGCTCTCCAGAGATAAGTCGCCAGGAAGGTCCTCCTCCGGCCACAAGCTTGACTCTCGGAGGGACGCGACCTCAAGAACCCCTTCCGACAGGCGTAAGACTGCGAAAGCGCCGACTCAATCCGCCCAGTGGAGGGAGTCGCCTTTTCGGACGGGCAGCCTCGTCGAGTCATCGAAGGCAGCTCTGACTCTGGACAAGCAGGGACGGCTTCCTCCGTCGGACAAGCCCACGGAAGCCGCACCCTCCATGATGAAGGACAGACAGAGAACGGAAGCACTCGCCTCCGCGGCAGTGCCCATCCTACGACCACAACTTTGTGCGGAGGCGCCCGTCGGGACAGTGGCTCAATGCCAGACGGAAGACGCCGACGACGACACGGAGGCCGCACCAGCGGAGGACTCGGCCTATAGGAGGGTGTTAGGCCTCATAAGGAAGCACCACAGGATAGAGGAACCTGTTCCCTCCGACGAAGATGCCTGGCGTTCTAGCCTCAATAGGCTAATGGAGGCCCCCGTCCAACAAAAACCCTCCTTAGCTCTGCCTGTGGCCAGAGACGTGAGACTTGATCGTACTCACGTCAACAAGGTTGTGGCGGGCAATGCGGAAGCCCCCAAATCGCAAAGTACCTCGAAGTTACTCCAGGGACTGAGGTCCCAGAGTAAATTCTATTTGCCGGAAGGACAACGACCAGGAGCCTGTAAGATGGAAGCCTCCCTTGAAGTTTTAGGACAGGGAGCCCCGGAAGACAGAGCCTCTTCAGCTCCAATCTGTTTCTCCCAGTCAGAGGCGACGATGATGGAGGAGATGGCTAAGGACCTAGTCAACGTCGCCTCCTGGTTAGACTGGTGGGCCTCGACTCTAGTGGGTATCCAGGCCTCCTACGACCTATCAGTTCCAGCTAACCAAGCTCTCCTGAAGGAACTAATTATCTCGGGAGGTAGGGCATTAAAGTTTTTAACGTTCCAGTCTCTAGTGCAGTCGGCCAACTGGGTACTTAGAAGAAGGGACACGGTATTGAGCAAGTTGTCCAAGCGGATCCCGGACAGGGAGGCGAGGGCCTTGAGGAGCCTGCCCGTGTGGGGTGACATGCTTTTCCCCCTGAAGGAGGCGGAGGAGATTATGGAGAAGGTTATGAAGAGGAAGGAAGTGAGCGTCCCCAGACCCCAAGCCATGAGGAGGCCTGCTCACAGGAGACCTGCGTCCGATGGTCCCACTACTCCTCGAGCCTCTCCTAGCCAGACAAGGAGAGACGTTCCTTCTACATCTTGGTCGCAGCCATCGCAGCCCCCCCCGTAGAGGAGCACCGTCAGCCCCAGCCACTTTTAGAACGTCATACTCCGCCTCCAGGAGAGGGCGTTCAAGTAGGTCCTCCAGAAGAAGATAGGGTGAGAAGCCCCATTCTCCTGCCCAAGCCTCAGGTAGGGGGATGCCTCAGACTTTTTTGGCAAGCATGGAAAGACCACGGAGCGGAACCGTGGACAGTGACGGTGTTGAAGGAGGGTTCCTGGCAGAACCGCCACCTCTGATTCGGGCCAGACGAGCGAAGTGGTTGGCACCCAAGGATCCTTTGAAGAGGACAGCCTTACAGGAAGAAGTCTCCACGATGTTGGCGAAAGGAGCAATGGAAACGGTACAGCAACCGGGCCCGGGGTTCTACAGTCGACTCTTTCTGGTGGAGAAAGCGACGGGAGGTTGGAGACCGGTCATAGATCTGTTAGCCCTCAACAAGTTTGTGTCCAAGACCGACTTCAAGATGGACACCCCGAAGTCAGTCCTAGAGTCCTTGAGGGAAGGGGACTTCATGATGTCCATAGACCTCAAGGACGCATATTTTCAGATCCCAATTCACCCCTCCAGCAGGAAGTATCTTCGGGTGAGATGGGGTGCCCAGATCTTGTAGTTCAAGACCCTCTGCTTCGGTCTGTCAATAGCACCTCAGGTCTTCACGAGGGTCTTTGCGACAGTCTCAGGGTGGGCTCACGAACTGGGTATTCGCCTGATTCGTTACCTGGACGACTGGTTGCTCCTTTCATCCTCAGAGGAAGTTTTGAAGGAACAAGGCGTGGAGCTACTACAGTTCTGCAAAGTTCTGGGCATCACCGTCAACCTGGAGAAGTCCCACCTGTCTCCCTCTACCAGGATTACTTACTTGGGGATGGTTCTGGACTCCCTGCTAGTGAGAGCCTTTCCGTCGGAGGAGAGGTTGAACAACCTGGACCAGGTCCTCCGTCCTTTCTTATCAGGACAACCCAGGAAAGCGAAGGACTGGTAGAGGTTGATAAGTCGCCTAGTATCATTGGAGAAACTGGTTCCCCAAGGGAGACTCAAACTCAGGAGTATCCAGTGGAACATGAAGGGACTCTGGAACCAAGTAGACTCCCCCCACAAGGTTGTTCCCATTCTTCCAGAGACGAAAGAATCCCTGGAGTGGTGGCAGGATTGGACGAACATCCTCAAGGGGATGCCCTTCGCAGCCGAGCCCCCTGAGATGCTTCTCTTCACAGACGCCTCCAAGGAAGGATGGGGCTCACACCTTCTCGGGAAGTCAGCAAGAGGCATTTGGACGGAGGAAGAGAAAGCACAACACATCAACATCCTAGAGATGAGAGCTGTTCGGAAAGCGTGCCTACAGTTCGTCGGTCTTCTACGGGGAAACACAGTGGTGTTGATGTGCGACAACGCCACAGTAGTAGCATACATTAAGAAACAGGGAGGACTGAAATCGAAGGATTTGTGTGATCTCACGTTGGAGATCCTGGATTGGGCCGAGTCAGAACAAATCGTGATCACAGCGAGGTTCATTCCAGGAAAAAGGAATATCCTGGCCGACGGACTCAGCAGGATGGGCCAGGTGGTGGGAACCGAGTGGTCTCTGCACCCAGAAGTAGCCAGGCTCATCATCCAGAAGTGGGGTTCGCCAGTAACAAGGCTGAATGCACAACTCCCTTTATTCTGTTCTCCTGTTCCAGACCCAAAGGCGGCATTGGAGGACGCCTTCCAACACGGGTGGGACAATCTCAACATACGCTTTTCCTCCCTTCGCGTTAATCAGGCAAGTTCTCAACAGGGTAAGGACAGCTCACAACCTAAGGATGACTTTGGTAGCGCCCTGGTGGCCGGAGAGGGAGTGGTTCACGGATCTAAAAGAGCTAGCATGCCTTCCCCTGTGGTCTCTGCCAGACAGACCAGACCTTCTCAGACAGCCCCGCATCCAAAGGTTCCACGACAATCCTCGATCTCTTTGCCTTCACGCGTGGAGGTTATCGAGCGTCTACTAAGGAAGGAGGGGTATTCGGCAGGGACAGCGTAAAGAATGTCGCGTTATCTGAGGCGTTCCTCGGCAGCGGTCTACCAGGCAAAATGGACCACATTTACGAAATGGTGTTCCTCCAGAAACATCAAGCCACTAAGGGCTTCTATCCCGGACATTGCAGACTTCCTCGTACACCTCAGAGACGGGGTCGGCATGTCAATACCGGCCATCAAGGGAGTCCGTGCAGCCTTAGGCCAAGTTTTCCTCCTGAAGGGCATTGATCTGGGTGCCTCAAGACATATATCTATGCTCATCAGGAGCTTTGAACAAGCATGTCCCCTTCAAGCCTCCAGGGTACCGCAGTGGGACGTGGCAAGAGTTCTGAAGATGTTAAGTGAACCCTCGTTCGAACCCTTGAAGGACATAGTGGACAGGGAGCTCACCCTCAAGACTGTCTTTTTGTTAGCTTTGGCGTCAGCAAAGAGGGTGGGGGAAATCCACGGGTTGTCCTACGAAATCTCACACGCGAAGGGTTGCCGTGAGATCTCCTTCAAGTTCGTCCCATCGTTTGTGGCTAAGACCCAGAATCCAGCTGTCTGGGATCCCAAGTTCGAGGGCTTCACAATTCCAGCAATTCCTCGGTCAGGTAATCCGGAGGATTTGAAGTTGTGTCCCGTCAAAGCCGTAAGAAAATATCTGGAAAGGACGGCTAGTCTCCGCCCTGGTATCAAGAACCTCTTCGTCTCCACGGGCACAGTGAAAAAGCAGGTCTCAAAGAATACCATCTCCTTTTGGCTAAGACAGGTAATTATCAGGGCCTATAGCAGTGCTGGTCTTCCCCTGCCAGGTAACCCCAGGCCCCATGACATTAGAGGTCTAAGTACCTCCCTAGCCTTCGAGAAGAACATGGTAGTGGCTCAGATCCTTAGAGCAGGCACCTGGTCGAACCAGTCTACCTTCACAACTCACTACCTCAAGGAGTGTTCGAGGAAGTCTTTAGACGGGTTCTCTATAGGAACAGTCATCTCTACGCTCCAGGCGATTTAACGGTGTAGCCCCAGGTACAATCGTGGGTAGCAAGACCGAGAGACACAGGTTCGTTTACCTATCCCCCATGTCCTTCCTTTCCCTTTTTCCCTTCCCCCCCAGAGATAACTCAGGTAGAGCCTGCACAAGACATCAGTTCACAACATAGTCATTGGACACAGCATCGAGGAATGTTTAAGGGTGAGTTACTTAGACACTAACATGAGCTCTTTGTGTAGTTTTCCCTACGTTTCGTTTTCCAGCCAATTTTGAACCTAGTCTCCTATCTAGGTCCCTTGCCGTCCTGTTCAATTGGGTCTAGGGGTTAGGGAGCCACTCCCACCTCCTAAAGTGTAAGTCTCCTAAGAAAGTAGTTCGAGGTAAGTCTCTGTGTTGGAACAAATCACAGATTCTAAGTAATTTGTATTTTTCCTAACATACTTACCGAGAACTACTTTCATCTAATGGCCCTCCCTTCCTTTCCTGAGTGCCTTGCTGACCCTTAGGTAATTAAGCTTCCAAGAACTTACTGAGGGTCGAGACCCAAGCTAGCTCACGGCCTGACTCGGGATTAGCCTCAGGGTAAGTAGGGTAAACTACACAAAACTCTGGTCGGATGAGAGGAGATTCCAGGTACTCCTAAGAAAGTAGTTCTCAGTAAGTATGTTAGGAAAAATACAAATTACTTAGAATTTGTGATTTTAGAAAAAGCTTCCGGATTCAATGCATAACGTAAAAAACTATTATTGTTATACAGTAAATCAAAGTCTTGAGCTGAGAAATTAAAAGTTTTCAGAAGCTAAATTTAGACATTGTAAGGAACTTTGATTGCTACAACAATGTTACAGATGTTCAAAGCTGGTTTTTTGATGATGCAATATATTCAAGATGTCATTTATTTATCAGAAGCCCAAGTGCCTTAATTTTCCAATTATTTTTACAGGAACATGCAGGGAGTGGAATACATGCTTCTACATACTCAGGAACCTATACTTTATATCATAAGAAAGCAACATCGATTTTCTCCAACTCAGGTTACACCAATGGCAAATTTTCATATAATTGGAGGACAAGTATTTCAGACACCAGACTTAGGCTCCATTGTTAATTCTAGAGTGGTATGTATTTATCCATTAAGTAAAAGTTCAGATGGTAATCGCGCGAGGGTAGTAACCTCTGCATTCCATGCTTTAACTTTCTCTGGTATATTTGGAAGTTATTTATATCAGAAAAGTGACAAGAAGGACCTTTTCACCGGGCGACACAGGTCGACCCAGAAATTTTTCTAATGTGTAGAGTATTTTGGGTTAATTGTAATTTCAAGCATGTAGTCTAAGTACTGAACATTAATCCACACAGCATAGCATGTATTGTTTGAAGGTATTTTCTGGAAATAATGAGTTACATACTGTAACTGAATCCTCACACCAGTTCACAAATTATGAAATTTGTGTCAATTACCTTTCAAACATATTTTAGTGTAATTTGGGTATTCAATATTAAATTTTTGTTCTGCATTAAATCCATCACTTTGTTAGTTGAAAAGTATATTAAGCTCCATTTCAAAATGCACTAAAAAAGGGATTTTGATGAAGGAAAAATCTATTTCTGGGCGAGAGACCCGTGTCGCCCAGTGAAATGCTCCTTAAGCACCACCTCTAAGGTATATAACTGCTATATATTACCAGAGAAAAAATTGCATGGGAATGCCAGGTTGAACCCAGCTCGCTCACCTGTATAAGGTGTCGATATAATACTGGGGCGCGACAAACCACAACCAGAGGCCTCGCACCATTTAGATATCTCCTGTCAAAATCCCCGAACAGCAAGGTGCCGTTCAACCTCGTACTGCTACTAGCCAACCCACGTCAGTGACGTCACTCCTTATAGCACCCCAGATTGGGGCCCAATTAGGGAGGGACGGGTGGGTTCACTGGGCGACACGGGTCTCTCGCCCAGAAATAGATTTTTCCTTCGTCAAAATCCCTTTTCTGGGCTCCGACCCGTGTCGCCCAGTGAAATCGTACCAGAGGATGGGGACCCAATAAGGCTTAACTACCTGAAGGGAATAACACAAAATTAATATAGCTGATGAATTTTAATATAAAAAAAGAGGGATATGGAAACCCGTAAAATAGATCAACACGTAAATGACAGAGACAATTAGACATGATACATAATCAAAATGAAACCCGAAGGGAAAGTCAACAGGTATGAATAATGTTAATACAGCTTGGTAAGCAAAATGCAGTAAAGCATACAATCATAGATATAAATAATTAACATAACAGAGGAACATCAGCTCGGGGATTTCAAAAACAAGTGAGATCAAAATAATTCGTGAAATCGGTCAATTGAATAATAAATAATACATCATGGTAAATAAAACAGGTAGGAACAACAGGTATGCCAGGCAGGAGGGAAAGAGGACAGAGCAAGACGTTGGGATTAGGACTCAGTACCCTCGGGAGGAACTACATTCCCCCCCAGCTACTGTGGCAAATCTAAGAGCTTTTAAAGGTTTTAGGTAGTGGCGTTTGAAAACTTTAGGGGACTTCCAACCCGTATTTTTCAATATTAAACTTACCCGGTGATCATATAGCTGTCAGCTCTGCTGCCCGACAGAAAAACCTAAGGACGAAATACGCCAGCGATCGCTATACAGGTGGGGGTGTACATCAACAGCGCCATCTGTCGAGCAGGTACTCAAGTACTCCATGTCAACACAGAACCAATTTTCTCTCTGTCGTGCCACCGGCAAGACCTACTAAATACGCTGTTGTTTTCTGGATTGATTTTCACGTTATTTGGTGAAGTATTCATTTCTGGTTATTAGCTATCGCTGTGCAGAAGTTATCTTCAATACTTCCTTGCATTCTTTTATTGGATTTTGGATTATTTGTTGACGACTTGGATAGATTTTGAATTCCCCCCTTTGACTAATTCAAGATGTCTGACCCTTCTCAAGTCCCCAAGTACAGGAAGTGTAGCGCTAGGGACTGTTCAAGGCGTCTTCCAAAGGCCTCTATCGATCCGCACACCGTTTGTTCCAATTGTAGGGGTAAAGCCTGTCAATTGGAAGATCGATGTGAGGAATGCGTTGGGCTTTCGGAATTCGATTTTCAAGAATTCCTGAAATATGCACGTAGGCTAGAGAAGGATAGGATCAGGAGGAGTTCGTCTCGCTCAATTGATTTTTCCTCTCCCCATGCCCCACAACCTATTCCTTCCCCTGTAGTGGTTGCACCCGACCCCCCTGCTAGCTCTCATCAACCTTCGATGGCAGATATGATGCGTGCCATCCAGGCTCTAGGTGAGAGAGTTGAGTCATTGGCGAATGACCGCAATCAACTCATGGCTGACGTCAGGGAGTTGAAAGGTAAAAGTGCAGTGGGAAGTGAAGTGAGTGTTAGTGCAGTGAAAAGTGTCAGTGTTACGCATGAGGGTGCGTCTGTTCGTGCCTGTCGTCCTCCCAGTCCGGGACCTCTTGCAAGCTCCCAAGCCCAGGGGAGAAGCAATGTCGTACGACCAAAGGGTTCGACAGGCTTTAATCAGCGGACAGACGTTCCCTCCGTGGTTTCGGACGTATCTTGCCTAGATCGTCCCACCCACAAG
This sequence comes from Palaemon carinicauda, assembly GCF_036898095.1. Taxonomy (NCBI): domain Eukaryota; kingdom Metazoa; phylum Arthropoda; class Malacostraca; order Decapoda; family Palaemonidae; genus Palaemon; species Palaemon carinicauda. The sequence goes on along the minus strand of NC_090747.1, from coordinate 106,701,881 downwards.
AAGACGAGTGAGCCCGTTCATTCCTCGTCTGCGGAAGAGGTTTCACGCCAGAAACGATGGACCAAGGTCTCACGGCCTCTTAAACGCAAGGTCCCTTCCGAGCAAGTCCAACGGCCCAGGTGTAGCCACTGGGTCAGTTCGGACTCGCTGCAGTCCTCCGACGACTGCACACCTCCTAAGAGAGGCAAAGTGGTTCCGCAACAGGCAGTAACTCCGTCTGTTGCCGCACCAGCTGTTGTAGACCCTAAGTGGTCTTTGCTGCAGTCTATGCAGACTCAGTTAGCTGCGGTTATGCAGGAGTATCGTGCGGAGAAGGTTGACGATGCACCCGTTAGCCTACAACCTACCACGGTTGTGCGCCCAGCAGACGCTGAGGCTGCCTGCTCCCACACTCCAGCTGTGAGAGCTCCTCCACCCATGCGCAGTCGACCCTGCCAGACGCATGCTGACGTTCACAGACGCACGGAACCCTCCGTTGACGTTCGTGTGCTACCACAACAACAGGAGGGTGGAGTTAAGCTGCCGTGTTTTGACGCGGTGCGTCAGCCTCCGCAACCCACGGTGGTCTCCGCTATCCGTCCACAGTCGGGAGTAGACGCTTTGCGCACCCACTCAGCTATGGTTGTTGCCAGTTCTCAGACTGACCAACAGTGGCATGACGTTGGGTCCAGTGCAGCCACGCATGCACCCGTGCTGCCGGACTCAGCCGTCCAGCTTTTACCTACTCCGTTGCCTCTTCCTCCTCAACATTCAGACGATGGACTCTCTGTTGATGACGAAGCTGCACATCTTGACGACCAACACTCGGACATCGACGAACCCAAGACCACGCCTCCCTCCTTAGACTTTAGGAAAGTGCTTGCGCTGTTCAAGGATTTATATCCGGATCAGTTTGTGTCTGCAGCACCACGCTCGCCTCCCTCTGAGTTCGCTTTAGGCATGCAGTCAGCAGCACCTGCCTTTACGAAGCTCGTACTCGCTCGCTCGTCCAAGAGAGCTTTAAGGGTACTGGGAGAGTGGTTGCAGTCCAAAAAGCAACTTGGGAAGACATCCTTCATGTTTCCCCCGGTCAAGCTTGCTTCCAGATCTAGCGTCTGGTATGCCACGGGAGAAGTTCTCGGCTTGGGAGTTCCTGCCTCTGCCCAGGGCGACTTCTCAAGTCTGGTAGACTCTCCCCGCAGGCTGGCTATGAGACGCTCCAAGATTTGCTGGACTCCTTCGGATATGGACCATCTTATGAAGGGAGTTTTCCGTGCATTCGAAGTCTTTAACTTCTTGGACTGGTGTTTGGGAGCGTTGAGCAGGAAGACCTCCCCTTCTGATAAGGAAACTTCCATGCTCATTATGTCCTGCATGGACAAAGCCATACGGGATGGTTCTAGTGAGCTTGCGGCTTCTTTCGTGTCCGGGGTCCTCAAGAAGCGGGATCACCTTTGCTCCTTCTTGTCAGCTGGAGTCACCCCATGTCAAAAGTCGGAGCTTATGTTTGCTCCGCTCTCGAAGTGTCTCTTCCCTGAAGAGTTGATCAAGGAGATTGCCGCCTCCTTGATCCAGAAAGACACTCATGACCTGGTGGCGTCATCCGCACGCAAAGCCACCCCTTTGCCCTCCGTGCCTAGACCCAGGATGGACACTCCAGCGTCAAGGTTCATTCCGCCCTTTCGTGGCAGAGCCTCCAGCAGAGGAGGTGCTCGTGCCGGAAGTCAACGTGGGAGCAAGAAGAAGGGTTCCAAGTCCTCTAGAGGCAGAGTCTGACTGCCACCTTCTTCAGACAGCAGTGGGAGCCAGGCTCAAGAACTACTGGCAGACCTGGGAGAACAGGGGCGCAGACGCACAGTCTGTGAAGTTACTCAGGGAGGGGTACAGGATTCCATTCTTGCGCAAGCCCTCTCTAGCAACAACTCCCATCGACCTCTCTCCCAGGTACAGAGAAGAGGACAAGAGACTAGCTTTACAGCAAGAGGTGTCTCTCTTACTACAAAAGGGAGCGGTAGTCATAGTCCGGGACCATCAATCCCCGGGCTTCTACAACCGCCTCTTCTTAGTGGCGAAGAAGACAGGAGGGTGGAGACCGGTGCTAGACGTCAGTGCTCTGAATGTCTTTGTCACAAAGCAGACGTTCACCATGGAGACGACAAAGTCGGTTCTAGCATCGGTCAGGAAGGAAGACTGGATGGTCTCGTTAGACCTAAAGGACGCTTACTTTCACGTCCCCATCCACCCAGATTCCCAACCTTTTCTAAGGTTCGTTTTCGGGAAGGTTGTATACCAGTTCCAAGCCCTGTGCTTTGGCCTAAGCACGGCACCTCTAGTTTTTACCAAACTGATGAGGAATATTGCCAAATTCCTGCATTTAGCAAACATCAGAGCCTCCCTCTATTTGGACGACTGGCTTTTAAGAGCTGCGTCAAGTCGTCGCTGTCTGGAGAATCTACAGTGGACTCTGGATCTGACCAAGGAATTGGGTCTCCTGGTCAATATAGAAAAGTCCCAACTCGTCCCATCCCAAACTATAGTATACCTAGGAATGGAGATTCAGAGTCAAGCTTTTCGGGCTTTTCCGTCGGCCCCCAGAATCAGTCAAGCCCAAGAATGCATCCAGTCCATGCTGAAGAAGGACCGATGTTCAGTCAGACAGTGGATGAGTCTGATAGGGACGCTTTCATCACTGGCCCAGTTCATCGCGTTAGGGAGACTCCACCTCCGCCCCCTTCAATTTCACTTAGCTGCTCACTGGAGAAAGGACAAGAGGCTAGAAGCGGTCTCGGTTCCTATTTCCGAGAAGATGAAGTCTTCACTGACTTGGTGGAAGAACAACATTCTCCTCAGGGAGGGTCTGCCACTGGCTGTTCAGACCCCCGACCACCTTCTCTTCTCGGACGCATCGGACACGGGCTGGGGTGCGACATTGGACGGTCGGGAATGCTCGGGCACGTGGAATGCGGATCAAAGAACGTTGCACATCAACTGCAAGGAGCTACTGGCAGTTCATCTGGCCTTGAGAAGCTTCAAGTCCCTCCTTCTAGGCAAGGTGGTGGAGGTGAACTCCGACAACACCACAGCCTTGGCGTACATCTCCAAGCAAGGAGGGACTCATTCGATGACGTTGTACGAGATCGCAAGGGACCTCCTCACCTGGTCAAGAGATCGAAACGTATCCCTAGTAACGAGGTTCATTCAAGGCGACATGAATGTCATGGCAGACCGCCTCAGCCGGAAGGGTCAAATCATCCCAACAGAGTGGATCCTTCACAAGAATGTTTGCAACAGACTATGGGCCTTATGGGGTCAGCCTACCATAGATCTGTTCGCAACCTCGATGACCAAGAGGCTCCCAATTTATTGCTCACCTATTCCGGACCCAGCAGCAGTTCACATAGATGCCTTTCTGCTGGATTGGTCCCATCTAGACCTTTATGCGTTCCCCCCGTTCAAGATTGTCAACAGAGTACTGCAGAAGTTCGCCTCTCACGAAGGGACAAGGTTGACGTTGGTTGCTCCCCTCTGGCCCGCGAGAGAATGGTTCACCGAGGTACTGCAATGGCTAGTAGACGTTCCCAGAACACTTCCTCTAAGAGTGGACCTTCTGCGTCAGCCGCATGTAAAGAAGGTACACCCAAGCCTCCACGCTCTTCGTCTGACTGCCTTCAGACTATCGAAAGACTCTCGAGAGCTAGAGGCTTTTCGAAGGAGGCAGCCAGAGCGATTGCTAGAGCAAGGAGGACATCCACTCTCAAAGTCTACCAGTCGAAGTGGGAAGTCTTCCGAAGCTGGTGCAAGTCGAAATCAGTATCCTCAACCAGTACCTCTGTAACTCAGATAGCTGACTTCCTTTTATACCTAAGGAAGGAAAGATCCCTTTCAGCTCCCACGATCAAAGGTTACAGAAGCATGTTGGCAGCAGTCTTCCGTCACAGAGGCTTAGATCTTTCCAACAACAAAGATCTACAGGACCTCCTTAAGTCTTTTGAGACCTCGAAGGAGCGTCGGTTGGCCACACCAGGTTGGAACTTAGACGTGGTACTAAGGTTCCTTATGTCAGCAAGGTTCGAACCACTTCAATCAGCCTCTTTTAAAGATCTCACTTTGAAGACTCTTTTCCTCGTCTGCTTAGCAACAGCTAAAAGAGTCAGTGAGATACACGCCTTCAGCAGGAACATTGGATTTACATCTGAAACGGCTACATGTTCCTTACAGCTTGGTTTTTTAGCCAAAAACGAACTTCCTTCTCGTCCTTGGCCCAAATCGTTCGATATTCCAAGCCTTGCTAATTTGGTTGGAAATGAACAAGAAAGAGTACTATGCCCTGTAAGAGCTCTTAAGTACTATTTGAGGCGTACTAAACCATTACGTGGACAGTCAGAAGCTTTATGGTGCGCCATTAAGAAACCTTCTTTACCTATGTCGAAGAATGCAGTTTCTTATTATATCAGACTTTTGATTCGAGAAGCTCATTCCCATCTGAATGAGGAGGACCATGCTTTGCTGAAGGTAAGGACACATGAAGTTAGAGCTGTCGCAACTTCAGTGGCCTTCAAACAAAACAGATCTCTGCAGAGTGTAATGGATGCAACCTATTGGAGAAGCAAGTCAGTGTTCGCATCATTTTACCTTAAAGATGTCCAGTCTCTTTACGAGAACTGCTACACCCTGGGACCATTCGTAGCAGCGAGTGCAGTAGTGGGTGAGGGCTCAACCACTACATTCCCCTAATCCCATAACCTTTTTAATCTTTCTCTTGAAATGTTTTTTATTGTTGTTTTTGGGTTGTCCGGAAGGCTAAGAAGCCTTTCGCATCCTGGTTGATTTGGCGGGTGGTCAAATTCTTTCTTGAGAAGCGCCTAGATTAGAGGTTTTGATGAGGTCCTTTAGTATGGGTTGCAACCCTTGATACTTCAGCTCCTATGAGTCGCTCAGCATCCTATGAGGATCGCGAGGCTCAGTAAGGAAGACGTACTTAAAAAGGCAGAGTAATTGTTCAAGTCGACTTCCTTACCAGGTACTTATTAATTTTATGTTTGTTATTTTGAATAACTGCTAAAATGAAATACGAAATACTTAGCTCTTAATGTTAACATATATGCTGGTCTCTACCCACCCCCCTGGGTGTGAATCAGCTATATGATCACCGGGTAAGTTTAATATTGAAAAATGTTATTTTCATTAGTAAAATAAATTTTTGAATATACTTACCCGGTGATCATAAATTAAAGGACCCACCCTTCCTCCCCAATAGAGACCCAGTGGGCCGAGGAGAAAATTGGTTCTGTGTTGACATGGAGTACTTGAGTACCTGCTCGACAGATGGCGCTGTTGATGTACACCCCCACCTGTATAGTGATCGCTGGCGTATTTCGTCCTTAGGTTTTTCTGTCGGGCAGCAGAGCTGACAGCTATATGATCACCGGGTAAGTATATTCAAAAATTTATTTTACTAATGAAAATAACATATTTTGAGAGCTCATCAAATTTCATATGGTGGAAAAAATTAATTGAGGTAGCCACAGCTCGAATATCATGGACATGTGGGAATGATTCAGAATTAGCTTGTTTAATAAAATAAAGAATTTCTTGCCTGATTCCCTTAAGGGTAATAGTTCCTCCGTGCTCTCTAATAAATAAGGGCCCTGTGGTTGTAGTGGAAGTTCTACTTAAGTAGGATTTCAGGGTGGTAACTGGGCACAGGGATGGATCCTTAGGAAGTGGAACAATCTTCCAGGGGGACCACCTGTTCTGGGGATCCTCATTTTTAGCCAGGAACACTTTGTTAGGGGAGAGAAGGACCTCACTTGAAGAGAGAAACTCTATATGACCTGGGGCTCTAGATAAAGCTGACAATTCCGAGATTCTGGAGCCAGAGGCGAGGCTCAAAAGGAAAAGTGACTTTCTTAATAATGCCATATAGTTACAGGATTCATTTGGAGTGTCAGAGGCCAGCTTAAGAACATCGTTTAAAAACCAGGAAACTGCGTTAGGGCGAGTGGAAGGTTTTAGCCTGGCACAAGCTCTCGGAATGGATGAGAAATATGAATCCGTTAAATCAATGCCAAAACCAATATGTCATGAAGTCCATAAAGTTAGGGCATTCAGAATCCTTGAGGAAGTGAACACATTGCGAGTTTGTACTGTTTGTGTGAGCACCGGATTGGAAATCCGCCGGGGGCTGAGACCTAGCTCTAGCAACAAGGGGAACCAATTGCTCTTGGGCCAGTTGGGGGCTACGAGAGCCACTCGACCTTTGAAGGATCTGAGTTTGTGCAGAACTTTCAGCAGGAGATTCACCGGAGGAAACAGATAAATCGTCTTCCAGGTATTCCAATCTAGGATCATAGAGTCCGTGGCATAAGCCTGAGGGTCCAGGTTGGGGGCTACGTAACAATCCAGTTTGCGATTGGATTCCGTCGCAAACAGATCCACCTGGAGACCTGGGACTTGAGATAGTATCCACTGGAAGGATCGATTGTCCAGTGACCATTCCGACTCTAGCGGAGTCGTCCGGGAAAGGGAGTCCGTTACCACATTCCGGACTCCTTCTAGATTAACTGCTGACAGGTGCCACTTGTGCATTGCCGCCATGGAGAAAATCTGCAACATGACGTGGTTTATTTGGGCTGATCTGGAGCCTCCTCTGTTGAGGCAGTGAACTATGACTGCACTGTCGAGAACCAGTCTGATATGGAGATTCCTGGCTGGATTGAGACGTTTTAAAGTGAGGAAGACTGCCATGGCCTCGAGGACGTTGATGTGCATGTGTCGGAAGACAGATGACCATAACCCTTGGACTTTCTTGTGTTCGGAGTAACCTCCCCACCCTGTTAAGGAGGCGTCTGTGTGGACGACGAGTCCCGGGACCAGATGTTGCAAGGGAACCAACTTGGAGAGATTCTTGACCTTCGTCCAAGGCTGTAGACTTTTCTTCAGGAGTGGGGGAAGGCGGGCACGTCTGTCGCGGCGTTTTGCGGTTTCTCTGGATCTCCACACTCTGTTTATGTCCTTGAGTTTGGACCGTAGGACGATGTCTGTCACGGAGGCGAACTGCAAGGAACCTAGGATCCTCTCTTGGTTCCTTCTGGAGGTCAACTTCTCCCTGAGAAATTGTCTCGTCTTCCTCGCAATCTCCTTCCTTTTGGCTTTGGGGAGGCACAGCGTATGGGAGCATAGGTCCCATTGTAGACCCAGCCATTGAAACGTGGTCTCTGGGACCAGGCGGGATTTTCCGAAGTTGACTTGGAATCCCTGTTGTCGAAGGAAGGTGAGGACTTTGTTTTTTGCTACGTGGCAATTCTGGGCATTTTCTGACCAGATTAGCCAATCGTCTAGATAGGCCACTACCTGTATCCCCTGAGTGCGAAGCTCTTGAATGACTGTCTCTGCTAGTTTGGTGAAGATTCTGGGTGCCACGTTGAGCCCGAACGGCATCACTTTGAATGCGTAGGCTTGTTTGCCTAGCTTGAAGCCCAGAAAAGGACGAAAATGCCTTGCTATTGGAACGTGATAGTAGGCATCGGTAAGATCGATGGAGGTGGTGACGGCCCCACGGGGAAGTAAGGTCCGCACCTGCGAGACGGTAAGCATACGGAATTTGTCGCAACGAATGAAGGAATTTAAACGAGACAGGTCCAGGATTACCCTTCGTTTGTCTGAGCCTTTCTTTGGCACGCTGAACAAGCGTCCTTGAAATCTTAAGCGACGTATGCTTTGGATCGCATTCTTTTGTAGCAGATCTGTCGTGAAGGAACATAGTTCTTCTGTTGGCAATTGGTAAAAGCTGTTCGGTGGAGGAGGTCCCTGTATCCAGCTCCACCCTAGGCCTTTGGAGATAATGCTAGAAGCCCAATCGCTGAACTTCCAACGGTCTCAAAAAAGGTACAGTCTCCCTCCTACCTGCGTTGTCTCATTGGGTGGAGGATGATTTGCCTCCTCTGCTTCCACGGGAAGACTTGCCCCGGTGGTAACCCCTTCCGCTACCTCGGGCACGAAAGGCACCCCTGGCACCTCTGTGACGCTGGTAGCCACGGAAGGAGGTCTGAGCCTCATAAATGGGGTTAAAGGCGGGGGAGAAGGAAGTCGAGGCGATTTGAGACTGAGGGACCAGGACGTATTGCTCTTGCTGCTGGCCCTTTGATGTAGAAGGCTGGGGGCCTTGGGGAGCCGGTTGAACCCTGAATTGGGAAGAGTGGAAAGGCCTCAATCTCTTCTTACCTCGGATTGGGGTACCAGTAGGCTCATATCTCCTCTTTGGGACGAGGCCCCATCTAACTTTGAGGCTTTGGTTGGCCCTAGCTGCCTCGCTAAGGACCGAGTTAACCAAATCCTCCGGGAAAAGATCCGGGCCCCAGACCGGAGCTTTGATGAGCTTATTAGGCTCGTGCCTAATGGTGGCTTCAGAGAGGACGTGTCGTCGACAACGGGTCCTGGCGCTTGCAAAATCATAGGCGTCAGCCATGAAGTTTTGCAGTAACGACTTAGTGAGGGCCTTAAGGAGGTCCTCCTCGTTGTAAGTGGCAACGGCCAATTCGGAAAGGGTGACCGAATTGAGAGATCTGCCGAATCTGCACCTAGAATCAAATTCTAATTTAAGAAGAGACTCTGGGAGTTTGGGAAGCCGTTCGCTGAACTGCGTCGAGGCACAGTCCGGGCTCAACTTACCTACTGAAAAGGTAGCTGGGGCATTCCGCCAACATTCACTGTCCCCCAGAAAGAGGAGGGAGGTTAAGTCGGTCTCCCTGAGTTGTGGTAAAGGCTTCTCATCTTTGATAGCCTGGAAGACCGACTCCAGGATCTAGGTCGCACATGGTGTAGGGGTTTGGTCGTCGGCCACAAACATAGTGTACAAACTTTTGTGGGCCGTAAGCATAGTGTTCAAACAGTCCCACTCATGGAACAGGCGAACCAAGACAGACTGTGCCTGTTCCTTAGGAAAAAGGACAGTTTCCTTTGGAACCCTATCTAAACGGATCAGAGCTGCTTCTGTGAGGCGAGCGTAGCCGGGGAAGGGGAATTCAAGACCCGGCGGGTAGAATTCGTAGTCCGTAAGAGGCCGTGTACCGAAACCCTCGATTGACAGCATACCCTCCGAAAAGGGGCATGCAATGCTAACCTCCAAGGGTTATTCTTATTGAAAGGAGGAAACTTGGAGGCGTTGGGAATGGGGTACTGCTGTTGTGGTGGTGGTAGCCCCGAACTCATGAGGCCTTGGACTAGGCTCTCCACAGAAGCTATCCTCTCATGTGATTGCTTCGTATGAGACGATAGGATCGACTCAAAACGAGCAAACAGTTTGTCAGAAAATTCCTCCATGTTAAATGATCCCGCCTGGTGGGGAACAGGTGCCGGAACAGAGACTACTTCTTGAGAGGTTGAGGGCACAGCAATTGGGTCTTGAGAGACTCTGGTGGAGGAGGATTTAGCCTCCGAGGGTGACGATCTCGAAGGGTTGTGGTCTTGGGAAGATTTGTGAGTTTTATATAAAGGCTTGTGAGGAGCCTTCACTTTTGGGGGGAACAGGTCGGGAGCTGAGATCAGTCCCGGTTGCCTCGGGAAAACCTCGAAAAGAAGATTGGTCGGAAGTAGAAGAGGAAGCCGGGCTAGGGAGAGGAATCCCAGCCCGGGAACCACCTGACTCACCTACGTCCCTACCTGCGTCGGGATCATCCAGAGCCATGGGTTCCACATTAAGGTCGAGGGTAGCGACGTCCTCAGTTAGGTTGGCGCCCGTCTCCCCTTGGTCCGGGGCCAGAAGAAGAGATGCAATGCTCTCGATGATCGGGTCCGCCAGCGCTTTGGGGACCGCAGCTGATGTTTTAGCATTGGGGTAGAGGAGGGAACACCATTCCTCAGAAAGGATATACGGCTGTCTGGCCTTCACGTTGCGGGCGAACCCGCCAATCCAGATCTTGAGGGTAGCTCAGGCTGTGTCCATTTCAAGCTGGGTGCTCTGAAAGAGAACAGACTATTAGTGAGGGATAAAAGTGCCAAAGAAAAAACTAAGAAGCCCAAGGACTTCGTAGGCATGCCTTATCATGCAGGAAGTCCAGAGGACTGTGGCCTTAAAGTAATAAAATAATAAAAGAGGACATTAAAATGTAACTCCCAACAATTCTGTAATAAAGTAAATGCACTCACCGATTCAGATGTTAGAGTGGAAGCCAATTTGTAGCAGGCAGGACAGTTGTCCGGATGCCAAACAGCTAGGTCATCCACTTGAAGAGAGCAGTGAGCGTGCGAACGACACACATTATGGCCGCAGGGTTGGTGGAGAACAGCGGCACATGCCGTCATCGCACAGCGGACAGTCTGTAAGATAAAAGATACATGAGTATCTTAAAGGAAAGCAATTAGGGGCCGGAGGTCCCAGTGCTTAAATATTATAAAAGTTAATATCATGGTGATAAAGTTGAATATATATAGCTATAATTATCCTGAATGGAAGCAAATGAAGGGCACGGGGCCCGAATGCTGTAACTCTATATATATATATCCAACCCATGATAAAACTATTCATATAAATGCCTAAGTATATGAATGAAGGCAAATAGGGGACCCTGGGGGGTCCGGGGGGTTATAAGTCATATATCAAATAAATGATAAAAATTATTCATATATAAATGCCTTAATAATTGAATGAAGGCAAATTAGGGGACCCCCCAGGGGACCCCGGTGTTTAAAAAATCAAATAACAGCTTTACTTGATTGTAAAATTATTAAATTAAATCAAATTAATGAATTAAATTAAGTCAGACCGTAGTCGTGATCATATCATGGAAGGCAAGGTCGAGAACTAGGATCGTATATAATAGATAAACGTGACTAAAATATAAAGGGAATCCAAGTAATAATGAATAACGTTGGCTCCGGGGCTCAACTAAAAAACTCGACCGAAGGGTAATGAATAAAAGCTACTCCCGGGGATCCCGTAATGGAAGTCTTTAAACATATATATATATATCTATATGAGGTCCGTGAGGTGCGTGACAGAGGGGGGAAAGGGATCTTAAAAGGGTCCGTGACGTGCGGGACCAAGAGGGAGAAGCCCGTACACAACTTAATAAATAAATAAATAACATAACAAGGTACCACGGAACGAGTCGAAAACTCCCCGCCGATCGTCGGCCAAACGAGCGACGGAAAGAAAACGACTACGACCGGGTAGAGTAGTGGGGAAAAGTAATGTACGTTAATGAATAATAATGTAATGCCTCACAGAACAACGGGAACCGCACGTGCAAAGCGGATGCCCCCGGGAGGAGTACATAGCGCTATAAGATATCGGCGGGAGGAGGCTAGGAGTAGGTTGGCTCCGAGACGATATCAGGTATACCAACCTGCCAGACCCACGAGTGATATGATCACGTGGAAAGATTAAAACACTATAAAAAACATAACACATGGTAAATAAGAGAGGAAGGCATGCTGGATGATAATAATAATAATAAAATTAGCTATAAATCAATCGTAAAACAAATGAGGGCGCGAACAAGAGACAGGAAAGAACAAGCCTGACGGCGCTAGGAGTAGGCAGGGCTACCAACAGAACACAGGGTCAGTGAAGTGCTAACAAAATGAAAACTAAATTGTAATAACTGACTCATGAAAGCCCCTCGAACTAATGCAATCATACGAATGACGTTAAAAGGGTAAGCGAGTCCGTGGCGTGCGAACGTAAAAAAGCAAAGATATATGTGGAAAAGAACGCCGATGGCGATCAGGCATGCCAACCTCCAAAATACGCACATGAATATGAAATAACTGTTATCATAAAACAGGACAAAATAAAATGATACGGTGTGTGAACCGTGGCAATCCATAAAGTTCATAACGAGAAACAATCAGTATGGAGTACTTATTGAAAATCGTTAAGAACGAACGAGAGAGAGAGAGAGGAAGGAGCCGCCCGAGAGAAACCCAGCAAGGTCGTGAATAATGAGCTGAATAATATAAACAAAAAAGGGCAAGGCCCCCTCCAAAATCTCAAAACTCATAGATCTGGTACTTAACTTAGATGTAGTGACAGTGGAGTCGGACATCTTGAGGTAAAACCAGAGAAAAACCAGCGAAATGCACACACCAGACAAAAAACGGTTATAAAATTGCGTGCTAATAAAGGAGTGACGTCACTGGCGTGGGTTGGCTAGTAGTAGTACGAGGTTGAACGGCACCTCGCTGTTCGGGGATTTTGACAGGAGATATCTAAATGGTGCGAGGCCTCTGGTTGTGGTTTGTCGCGCCCCAGTATTATATCGACACCTTATACAGGTGAGCGAGCTGGGTTCAACCTGGCATTCCCATGCAATTTTTTCTCTGGTAATATATAGCAGTTATATACCTTAGAGGTGGTGCTTAAGGAGCATTTCACTGGGCGACACGGGTCGGAGCCCAGAAAAGAAGAATATGCACTTGGTTGTTTGTCAAAAATGGCCATTCAATATTCTGTCCAGCATTTTGCTCCTCAGAATTTGACCATTTAGTGCTCTTTTCATGCTTGCTTAACAACCCTTTTTCCTAGTTTTTCATTGTCCTTTCTTATTTGATTTAGGTGAGTGGTAATTTGTATTAATTAGGATTATTATTCTGGTTTTTCCAGAACTTTGCTTGAAGTGAGGAGTTTCTTAGCCAATACAGTAGCAGGATACTGTGAATTTTTTTTCCTTCTGAACAGCCATTATATTGAACTTTTCCACTTAGATATTAAGGGCATATTCGTTTTTATTTGTTCTACTACTTTCTGTATGTGTAATTTTAATTTAGTGCTAATTCAAGTGCTTATATAGTTATTGTGCCATATTTGTGTTCTGTATGCAATGTTGTGCAAGACTTGGAACTCTATGTTTTTGTTATATTGTATTTTTTTACCTTTTTATGAGGTTTTGTGCTTATATCAGCACTGTATATTATTTATATTGCCTTGGTGTTTTGTCAGGAAGTTTAATTTTAGTAAGTCTCTGTTGTTTTAATTCTCTGCTAACTTGAAGTGTTTACAAGACTGGACACATTCTCAGTGGTGTTTGTGTAGCAGTCGTAGGTGATATAAGGACCCTTAAGATTCAGGTAAGGGGCTTGAATATCTTCAGCATTTATATTTTCATTGAACCCCTCAACCTCAGCCTCGTTTAGAGATTCTTTGACGATTATTTTTATATTTCTACTCGTGTTCCTTATAAAGAGATTGAGCAAAGCTTCTGTAAGCTTATCGATGAGATAGCAAATAGTTTAGAAGTTCCCTTTGACTGAGGTTTGCAGCCCCTCTTCTTGTTGCAGTTGATTTAGTACTGGCATCAATGCCTCTTCTCAGGCAAATCTTGCTTTACGGGTTGTTAGAGTCATGCCTGATGGGAATCTGTTTGAAAGCTATTACCTTGTAGAGCACTCCTATGTCATGTGCCTTTCCTGACAGCACTCTCCCAGTTATTCAGCAGCTGTCTATGGTTGCTCAGTTTATTTATTTTCCAATAGCGAGGTTTGTGTCCCATGTCTCTTTATGATGGTCTTCTCACAACAGCTGTTCTCAAGAATCTAATTGCTTTCCAAGTAGGCATGAACATTCTTTAACTAATAGAATTTTTGACATATTTTGCTCTACTGAAACTAGGGAATGTATTTATGCCAAAGGTAACTCTCCACATAGTAATTCGTGATCCCAAATGTGATCCTAGTGCTATTGGCCATAAAGCATTGAGATGCCCTGCTTCAGGCAAGAGGACATTCATATCTCCTTCACCAGGCTCATTTCTCTAGTACCTGAAGGTTCAAGATCCCCGAACAAATCTTGCAATTCACCTGTATCAACTTCTCTAATGTGCGTGAAATGCCTGTTGATGCCCTCACAATTGTGACTCTTATCATAAGTGTATGTTCCACTCTGTCTTTCATGAGTCCTGATGAGATTGATGTTCAATATTAGCACTCTCTTGCACCCTTGCCTATAACGAGGTTCTTATTACATGGGATGGGTGCTTTCTACCAGTTTAGTGTATGCACCCTTCAGTATTCGTGCTTCTTTGGATTTGTATGTTATGCCTAGCATATGGGTGCTTTTATTTGGATATGGCATAGCCTCTAAAGCTTTTTTATTTGCTTTTATTTTCCCCACTAAACCTGATGGTGCTATTGATATAAAGTACCCGCTCTCGTATCACGCTATTAGCTCTCAGGGATGTGCAAATAAGGTCAAATGGGGGAAAGGGTTGAGTAATGTAGGTTAGGTTATCCTAAAATCATGGCCTAATTATGTCTATCCTATGTAGGCATACACCAAGTTAATATAAGTGTGTACTGTAGAATACATTACTGTGCAAAGAAATAAGAATTAGGTTTTTATCACTCAAGTGTGCATTTAAAACAATGCTCAAGATTATCTATCAAATAGAATAATAGCAATCTGAGCATTGATTTGCGCTAGGATTATTCATATTAGCATTTTCCTTCAGAAATTGTGAGCCAGTATGGATAGGGGAAGTATGGATATGCTAGGAATTTTACTGCTATCCTCCCCTTTTCCCTGAAGAAAAGAAAGATTCTTGTCTGCTGGAAACATCAGTTTCTTAACAAAGCTTGATAGCCAACCATTGTGTCTGATTTAGCAATTTCCAATACTTCCTCCTTGCAGAGATCTTGCCCATTTTCACTTTTCAAGACCTTAGCCATGATTTGTGATGTGAAACTGGGTTCTAACAATTTTAAGATTAGGTGATGGGATTTCTGTTTATAAAAGGCTGCATTCTTGACTGGATTTCAAGAGGATTATGGTTCCATTTTGAAATGATGGTGGGTTTGATGTGCCTCATCAAGATGAAGTCTCCATAAATTAGTCTAGATTGGTTTTGTGAGGTTATGGAATAAAAAAAGAATAGACTACCTCGCGCACGTAAAGTCACTATGCTTGGAACTTTGTAAAGAAGAGGGATTATCCTTGTCTTGAACTACTATCCCTGGAGATGTAGTGGAATGATGCAAGGCAGGAGCTCAAAGTCTGGTGCTACAAACCTATAGCGGAAGTATGGTTTTTTACATCCTCCTGGCATGCAACTACTATTCAGGGATGTTGTCTTTTGTTTTAACCCTGCCAAATTACTCCCAGAAGAGGTTCCTGAAGGTGGTTATTTATAGCCTCCTGTCATGGAAGTTCTATTCAGGGATGTTCTCTTTTGTTTTAACCCTGCCAAATTACTCCCGGAAGAGTAATTGTGAAAATAAATTTTTGGGGTTAATAGGCTGTAATCTCCAAGGACTTTACTGTGAAAGGCTAGAACAGGGAATCCAATGCGACATAAATACTAAATAAATATAGATGTCCCTGCTTTAGGGCCAGTGTATCACTGTGCAAAGCACAGACTCCTTGTGTACAAGGTAGACCCTTGAGTTCGGACACATTAGAACTCGACACAGCACCTCAACTGCTGAAATTAATCTGCTATGAGTGATGTCATTACTATGTCATTGCCTCATAGAAAGAAACCATCATCCTAGTTGACTGTCAGGTTATAAGCGTATCAACTAGCGCCCAGCTTCCATCCGAAATTTTGTCATGTGACCATCAACAACTGTTTCTGTATCTGTACAAGTGAAATAAGATTAAGTAGTTATTTCAGGTTTTCTTTTTGTTACATCAACATAATAATATGAAGTAAGACATAGAGTAAAGCACTGGCAGTTGAGTAATTGTGTGTGCTATTTGATTGCTTTTGTTTGATACTGGTTTGGTTGGTGTTGTAAGCATTCTTGCATGTCTTTAAAACAGGGTTGAGACTTTGTCTTCCTTTCTCATGTTAAGATTTGATAACTGTTTCTAAATTTTCTTACCTATAACACCTTTTTTATAACTAGTCAATCTGTCTAATGTTGGGGTTCTAAATTGCCAGTGCTATTTGTTTAACAAGTTATTTTATTTAGTAAAATTTAAAATTTATATTGAAAATTAGCCATATGGTTAGGCTAGCCTAGCTTGAATTGGGTTTTGTATAGCCGTTTTACGACTGGTTAGATATTATTACAGTTGTAAGTAACTGCAAGTATTTTACTGGTGATAAGTTTAGACAATTCCCTGAAATGAGTTTGTTTTTATTTAATGCTTGTGATTCTAACCTTGGTAAGGTTAGGCTAGAAAATGGAACTTGACCAAATATTAGATAGATACCCGGTAATTAACAAGTTATAACTTATTGATATTTTCACGTACATGAAAGTATGTGAATACTAAGATAACTGTGAAGAAGAGTTGTTCCTGTTCTCCCCCAAATGGCAAAATAAGGGGCATCTCGTATTCTTCAGTCAGTCCTTATGAGGCAAGAGTCAGACTTGTAAGATTTTATACTTGCCCATGGAAACATATGCGTGTATTGTATGTCCTGCTTGGTTGTAGATGGTTGGCCTTGAGGATTCCCAATAATGCTCTTGTACTAGTACTTGAAGACCACACGGCACCATAGCCCCCATAAAGGAGTCCTGATAAAGGAAAAACCTGTTTTTGGGGAGGTGTTGTGTGGTCTCTAGGACCCTCCCTCCCAATCCTTATGCGAGGGAGTGGGGCAATTGCTTTTCACTTGGGAATTCATGGATAGTAGTTAATACACTGGTTGTAGAGCTGGGGAGTCAATATTGCATTGGTATTTATGTCGTATTGTATTCGGTTTTCTATCCTATAATCGGAAAGTCCTTGGAGACCACACAGCCCCTCTCCAAAAATATGTTTTTCCTTCGTCAAAACTGCCTTTTTTCATATAAACATATCGCTGTTCACCTCCCAGCCTAACTGATGTCTTCCAGCCTTACATGTAGACTACATGAAAAGTGAGGTAGATGATTGATGGGTAGCTCGGTATTCAGGTGGTGTATGCACCGAGCTAAGACTGCTCCTCTTCTATGTGCTTAACTAAAGAGCACATTGTCAGAGAACATTTAAAATTCATGAATGTGTCAGTTTTATATGAAAGTCCACTTTTCTCTATCAAAATATAGTTCCCTAATTTACCTTTTCGTACTTATTATAAATTTTCTGTTTAAGATAATTACTTGCCTCTTCCTCACCTTTAAGCTCAATTTCATTTCTATACTGTAGTTTTTATGTTTTTGTAGTTTGCTTTTATAATTCTTATCTTGGTTATTTATATTGTGACAAGGATAACTGTTGATTTTGTTTGTTCTGTTCTATTACATGTTATTTATGATAATTCATTGAATTTTTACAGAAGAGTCCCAGTTGTATATGTATTCTTGTAGTAATAAAACTGGTAGAAATGTATATGATTTTATTAAAAATCAAATACTTGTTACTATTTGTGCTGCTTTTTTATGTGAATTTCTTCTCTTCCAGTTGGCTACACTTAGCAATCTAACTAGTGCGTTCACTGAATTGCAGTCCTATTCTCATTATCACCCGTCTAGAGGGTACTGGTGGCAATTTCGAAGTCAGGCAGATCAGGGAGATCAACAGAAGAAAAAGGAAGGAAAGAAGGTAAAAATTACTTATAGTTGTTTTATTTCAAGAACTTTATTCACAATTATTGCTTGTGCATTATGCTTTATAGATTTAGGTTTAAATTTTCTTGGTTTATGGTACACTCCAGAAATTTTTCATTCTGGGATATTTTCTTTAATTTTTTATTATCTATTTTTATTTTTGGTTATATACGCTAATTTTTACTCTTGTTTTTTCGCTCTTCAGTTAATCGCGTAGAGTTTACAATCTTTGTAAGTTAACCATGCAAGTTAAGCTCTTGATCATTCACCAGCTTCTTCCATAATATTGAATGTTCATTTTGAAACTGATGATAATTTAAAAGTGAATCTTAAAATCCTTTACTCCTGTTTTTATCGTACATTATTTAGATATTGTGCATAACATATAATTTTGTTATCCTTCTGGTATTATGTACCATGTTATTGATTACCTTTAGTTTAATTTTATTTGTATTATCAGTTGAATATTTTATTTCATATAATTTCTACAAAATTTCCGTAAAATTCAAAGGTCTTCCATGCAAATGCATGTTTGATTCATCATGAATATTTTATATTCGCTTTTCCTTTTACACAGTTAGATGTGAAATTAATTCTCTCCATTCTCTTCTATTCAATACTCTTATCTTCCTGAACTCTCATCAGGACCTGGTCCACATCTATCACTGTTCCTCATGTTTTTCTGGACCATTATACATGTCATTTTTTCTTGCCCCTTCCATATTTACTGTTTTTCTGACAAACATTGCCTTATCCCTTCTCATCACTTTTCTAAACCATCACAATAATTGAGTTCACAGCCTTTTATTCCAGCTGTTGGCCACTGCATATCTCCAATTAGAAAATCATTTATCTGGAATATGATTATCATTACTTAGACTGTTCTGTATCATTGTTTTTAAATAGCTCAGCAAAATACAAAATTACTTTTCTAGTCTTGAAAGAGGTGAATATTGGCCCAAGATGGGGAACTAGGAGAGCTAAGCAGGAAGAGACCATAGGAAGTGAATTAAGTATAAGGCAAGAAGAATTCATTATTGAAAGATTGATGTGGTCTCTTGTTTACATTTTATTTTATATTTCAAAGCCTTTATTATTTATATTTTATTTTGTATTTCAAAGCCTGGAAAGTCTGAAATTGTTTGAGAATACAGTTAGAAACCTAATATGTACTGAATTTTTGTTGGTATAGTGAAAAGTATAGTTTTAATTATTTCTATATTCACCTGATGCTCACATTGCTGATTTCGGGAAGTGTGGTTTTATTGACATTTACCCAATAATACTGTACTAAAAAAATTTCTTTTTCTCGGACTTATGCCTCCAGTAAAGTAATTGGACAATCTAGCAGTTATTGGCAACTAACAGTGGTTAGTTCAAACTGCAGATCTTTTGTCTTTCAGTTTCTATGCCAACTTTGACTTGCCCACAACCCTTTACTCCAGATTGTCCAAATTAAGGTTTTATAGTTAATACTGTAACTATTGTACTGCTTAAAAGGTTCTGGGGAATTATTTTTGGGCAACCATAATTTGTATTCTTTCTATGTCTTGGGTTGGGACAGTATTGTGATTTAATGATTATTATTAGGAGTGCAAAGAACTCATGGTTCCTCTTATGGACAAGTATGTTTCTATGGTTACCGACGAAATAAGAGTTTAGAGCGCAAAAGGGAACTTGATTTTATTTCGGGAAAACCCAGAGAAAACTAAGCGAGTTAATTATAGTGGGGGTGATTATGTTAAGCCAGCACAAAAATCCAACACAGCAATTAGCGAATCAAGTTTTGATAGTGATGAGCTTCAAAGCTCATAACTTCTTTATCTTTTTTTTACAAATCTTAAAAGGCCAGTGAGTATTTAGTTAAAGGCAGTAATTCTCAACTAACCGGCCTTATTTTAAACCCTAACTCAACTTTTTAAGTTGGGTCAAGTGGTTCTAGTGTTTCATTCTGTAAGGGTTCTGATGGCGCACAGAGCATTATAGATTCGAGAGGATTTTGTAGAGCTTTAAATTCTTTATGTACAATTCTTTAGATTCTTCTGCTGTAAAACTCTTCCCTTTCTGCAATCTTGTCGACTCTTAGAAAACTAGATTACGAGATGGAAGACAGAGTTGGTAGCCTGGATCCTAACATCTCTCCACTTGCTGAAGTAAGAGCTCAAAAGCATACTCGTATTTCATATATGGATGGCATTTCATATCATATGATTCCTTTAAAGCAGTGTATTTGATAAAGTTTCGGCAAAAGCTGATACGTTGTATTGTCTTGGATGACAGTGCGCATCGTTCTCTTGCAAGGCCAGTCACTAGCTCATCATGGACTAACTCTGACGGGATAAATATGTGTGCCAGTACCTCAACTACCAAAACTAGTCCATTGAAAAACAAATGCACAGTAGCTCGCATGTAAAAGTGTAGACATGTAAAAACCAGTAAATGTCTTGCTTATCCTTTTGAATAGGAAGGTGAGAATGAAAAAAAAAACATATGAGTAAGAGTCCAGCTATGAAAAGATATCTTCCTTTCAAGTATATATGGAAATTATGGCTAGAAATTTCCTATTAGGTTACTCTTGGTAATTTCTGATTATGTTTATTCTTCCAAGTCTTCAGAGGTGCCTCTTCCAAGACGATTTATGCACCTCATTTCTCCAGTTTTGTTTTGGATAGAATTGATAAATTGTTATCTCAAATACAAAGAAAGGTTGGCACTTCTAGTTCTCGTTTAGTGTTGAAGCCTTCTTTACCACAAAGATGTTCTATCCTATATAAGCCAAATCAGTTATTAAATCTTGATCTAGATTATGATTTAATGCCTTGAAATTCAGAGTTTACAAGGTGGTGTACTAAAGAAATGCTGTTTGCAAGTAATGAAGTAGTCATGAAAAACTTTCCCTTGCAGATTCTGTAAGAGGAGTTATTTCTAGTTTTCTAGAAAATAAATTTGCAGGTTGTCAGGATTAGAATTTGGTTTTTGATTATCTGATTTGTTTAGTTAAAACTTTTTAATAAGATTACTGAGGCTGTAGCAGCTGTTTTGTGATTAAAAGTAAAGAAGTATGAGCCTCAATTACTGTATTTTGGGTCTTGTTTTGAATGTAAATAGGATTGATAAAGTAATTGCTTGAAGGAATACCACGGTTCAAAGTAAGACTTTGATCTTACTGTACTTTCTAGGGATACCAAAGTTTCCACTTATTAGCCAATAAATTTGATGGCCTTAGAATTGTTGCCAAGGAATTATTTTCGTATCAGTGGTAGAACATCATGATTCTAATTCAATACAGTATATGTTCTGAAAGAGTTGCTGGGTGGACTTGAAGATGGTTCTTCCCTCCAAGTCTCAGTAAGGTTCTCATTTTTATCATATTTTGGAGAGCCTGTCATGATATTTTGGCACTAGCTGTAGTCAAAGAACATTACTGGATTCCTCTAGACTACAATCCTCCCTTGTATAAGAACCAATTACATTTCCAAGTTATCTAACAATTACTGTACATCAAGGGCATAGATTTTGAAACTAGAAATTGTGAAACTTCTGGAATAAAAAGCAAAAAAGTGGTAGAATTCTTGAGCCTTGGTTCAAGGTTTTACTGTACAACAGGTTATTCCAGGTCCCTAAAACTTCTGTGGGTTGGAGACCAGTTCTAGATGTCTCTACCCTCAATAAGTTTATTGTTCCTGCAAAGTTTGCCACGTAAACTCCCTCAACAGTTTTGCAGGGAAATAAAAAAAAGATGATTGAATTTTTTAATAGACCTTCAGAGGCATCTCTTCTCATCCTATTTATCTCATTTCAAAGAAATGCCTTAATTTTGTCATGAGTAAAAGTTGTACCAAGTAAAGTGCCCATGTTTTGGTCTCAGGACGGCACCTCAAGCGTTTGCCAGGATGATGGCCCCATTTAAAAATGCTTAAAGATTCTGGGGCTAAGAGTTCTTCTATATCTGGACCATTAGCTATATTTGAGCAATTTGTTGGAAAGTATTCAACTTCAGCAGGAGTAGTTTTTCAGGGTACTAGAATGGTTGGGGACATGGACAATTTAAAGATTGATAATAGCAACAGTTCTCTTTGTTTTTTTTTCAGTCAGAGAAAAGGATTCAGCCTTCTGTTCTTGAATAAAGTTGAGGATGAAGTCTATGTCAGTTTGGAAGAGGTTGAGGCTCCTAGGAACCCTAACTTCCTTGAGCAATTCACTCTGACGGGACACCAAAATATGCGAGTTTTCCAATATCATCCTAATCTATATTAGAACAAAATAGTTGATGTAGACAATTTCAATTCCAGTGATGAAGAACCAATTTCAACTGCTCAGTTGGTGGAACAGTTTCAGGCAGTTATCTCAGGAAGTTTCTTTGAAATGAAAATTCCAGACCTTTCTCTGTTTGCAGATGATTTTACAGGAAGGATGGAGAGTAACTCTAGATTGTTTCCATCTGTCAGGGAAAGGGATGTTTCGAGAGTCTACTTATTTCAGTTGCTAAAATCTTTTAGCAATATTCAAGGCTCTTTAGGACCAGGAACCACTCCTGGTAGGAGAGACTGTGGTAGTGTTTTCACACAATATGATTACATCGGCCTAGATCCTGAACCAAGGCGGGACAAGTATGATCCCTGTACCAGATAACAGAGATGCTATTGACTTGGAAAATCTAAATCTTGACATATTAGTTAAAAAGGAAAGGTCAGATTCTTCCAAATGAATGGTCTCTACATCTGTCAGTATGTCCATGAATTTGGAAATGGTGGTGTTGACCAAGCATAAACATATTTGCAACATCACTGAACAAAAACATAGAGTAATTTTGTTCAAGAATTCCGGATCCTGGATCCCTTAGCATGGAAGGTCGATGCTATTACAAGATAGGATCAAATCTGGATTATTGTGTACAGTACTTCCATTTTTCGTCAAATCTGGATCTTTGGGTACTTCCATTTTCGTCATGATTCAACAGGTGTCAAACAAGTTAAGAATTTCTACAACAGCAGGGTAACATTGGTAGCCCCGCTCCGTCAGCGAAAGGAATGGTTCCCACATTTGTGACCTCTGTTATCAGATTATCCGAGAAGGTTGTCTTACAAACCAATCTTCTCAGAACAGCAATTTTTTGGGTGATTCAAGATGGGTTTCAGTGTTTTTGTTGGTTTATAGGATTGTTTATGTATGATGTATGAAGCCATTTTCTTGGAGTTATCTTGACAGCATGGTTTTAAGCTTTTGTAGCTTGTCACCTCTGCCAATTTTATGTATTTTAATCCTTCATTTTAGATCAATCTTTTTGTAAGTTGGATCACTTACCGTATGGTTTTTGGAAAACAGAACCTAGCATATTTCATAGTTGCCAGAGTGTAATGCTTTTCAGTTTAGACTTTCATGTTGGCCTAGGAGTGTTTGTATATAGTAACTCACAAATTACTGTTTTTATTCCAATTTATGTTGCTGATCCCTTTTAAATGATGTTTAGAGTAGTATAGCGTATGGCATTTCTTTTGAGCTTCTATTTCTCTTCAATATAACCGGCTAGAATTAACGTACACATTCAGTCAACTCTGTACCAAGCTGTAAGAAATCGTATAGATATTCATGTAGATTGTCTCCAATTGTTAAGTCAACCCCAAAGGTGTAAATAGCAAAGTAAAACTCAAAGTTAAACTTAAGAAATGTTATTTGTGAAAGAAAAAGGATAATTCTGGTAAATAAAAGAGAAAAAAAGAATCAAGTTAAATGAGGTGTTTGTGGAAATGACAAAGTAAACTAGGGTCCATGAGGAATAAAAGTTTGGTTATTAAGAACTACGAAAATTTGTTGATAAACATGTTTGTTAAAACTGATATTTTTGCAGCAATTCAATTACATTGTATTGACTACACCAAGAACATTTTTGAAAAGCCAATATGTAATCTTAACATGATATTAAAAGGTTTTAAATTGTTTTTATATATAGTGAGTACTTTATGATTCAAATGAATTGATATAAGTAATATGAATTAGTAATGATGCAATGACACTTACTGTTTAAATACATGGAGAATATTTAAAATTGGAAAGACCAAAAAAAGGCTTATGTTACTACTACTGTACGAGTGTTTTTATGGAGCACTTCCAAATAAAGGAAATTGAATGTAAATCAGTGCAAGAGTAATATGCTCAGAAACGCAGACTAAATAGAAAGCATTTACTGTATAACTTTTACGGTCAAAACAGTGGTGAATGTTTATATAATTTCTTACTGATTTTTTTTCATGCTGTAGCCTATTACTTACTTTACTTTACTTACTTTGATGGGTGCTTTTCCGGTCCCATACAGCAGGGGAACCCCACTCTCTACAGGACCTCCACTGTCGTTTTACCTCGTTAGTTCACAGTATTTATCTTTTCAAGTCTCATATTGTTCATTTACTGTTAAATCGTCACTGTCAAAAGACTCATGAAATAAGAAAATCTCCAGTTTCCTCTTGAAAGCCTTAATGTCTTCAATCATTCGAATGTTTCATGGGAGATTACTATATAGTCTCGGGGCCGCATATTTAAAGGCTAAGGAGCCCAAAGTGGACATAAATCTAGTTTCCAACAGTTTGAAGCCATCTGTAACTATTCTCGTGTCGACACGATTTGTTGGCTGCGCAATATGTAGCAATTCTCTCGAGTATTTTGGACGACCTGTTCTGATAACTTGGTGGGTTATTGTACATATTTTAAATTCAATTCTCACTTTAATCGGCAGCCAGTTTAAATCAATTAGTATAGGGGTGAACCTTTCTCTAGGTGGGACACCTTTTATCAGTCTTGCTCCTCTGTTCATTATGTTTTGTAATTTCTTAAGTTGGACTTTTGGTAAATTGTAGTAGATAGAGTTGCAGTAGTCAATCCTGGTAATAACACAGTTTATCACAAGTTTCTTAACAGAATTTTTGTCCAGGTACTTTTTTATAAACGCAATATTTCTTAGATGATAACCCGCACTTTTTATTACATTATTTATTTGGGCATTTAGAGACAGGTTACAGTCAAGAAATACACTTAGATCTCGAACTTTACTAGATATCGGCGCCTAAGTTTCTCACGCTTTTTTTTCTTGCCACCACCATGAATTCAGTTTTGTTTTCATTTAATTTTAGTTGTTTAAATTAAATCCATTTTCTAACACTATCATAGATTCGGTTTAGAGTTTCAGTAGTGTCATGTATATCATTTATGAAGAAGTAAAATTGTGTGTCATCTGCAAATAGTTTAAATTTCAAGCCATGCCTTTGTAGCATTTTCGATAGACCAATAGTATAGATGCAGAATAAGATTGGGCCTAGTACACTCCCCTCGGGTACCCCTCTGTTTAAGGGTTCATATGATGAATAAGAGTTTCCAATTTTTACACAGTAATTTCTACCAACTAAGTACAGTAGTCTTTCAGGTGTTCGAAAGCTTGATCTTCAATGCTGATGGACCATAGATCATTTAGTAGCAGTTCATGCACAACTGTATCAAAAGCAGCACTGAGATCAAGCAATATTAAACTACCACATTTATTTTCATCCATCATTTCTAGCATATCATTTACAACAGAGCAGATAAGGCCGTCTCCATAGAGTGTAGTTTTCTGTAAGCAGATTGGTTGTCAGGCAAAGCTTCTATTACTTCTAAGTGGCTGACTAGTTGTTCAAGAATTACATTTTTCAATATTAAACTTACCCGATAATCATGTAGCTGTCAACTCCGTTGCCCGACAGAATTCTATGGAGGGATACGCCAGCTATCACAATACTAGAAGGGGGTGTACTTACCAGCGCCACCTGTGGCCAGGTACTCAATCATTTGTTGTTGACACCTCCTCAATTATTCCTCTGTCGTGCTTCCGGCTAGACGTTCTGGGATACGCTCATGGTCTTCGAGTTTATTCATGGATATTTGGTGAAGTATTCTCTTAGATTAACGGCTGTCGCATACTGGAATCCTTTTTATATTAGCTAGTTAGCTTTTATATAAACTCTGATTAACGGTTAATGAATTTTTGCTTGTTTTTGGATCACCCTTTGACTTACTCTTTGAAACAAGATGTCTGACGTTTCGCAAGCTCCCTCCCATAGACGATGTAGGTCTTGCAATAGGCGTATTCCGAAGGTCTCGGTAGATCCTCACACCGCTTGTTCTGACTGTAGGGACAGGCCCTGTCTATTAGAAAATCGGTGTGAGGAGTGCGCCGGACTTTCGGAATTGGAATTTGTACGTCTTTTAAAATATTCATCCAAGTTAGAGAGAACTAGAGTTAGGAGAAGTTCTTCTCACTCTTCTATGTTTTCCTCACCTCATGATCCCCTACCTTTTCCTACCCCTGTAGTGGCTACCCCCGAACCTACTGTGTGCCCTCCGCCTGATATGTCAACTGTTTTGCGTGCTATTCAGGCTTTAGGAGATAAAGTAGAATCAGTGGTAAGTGACCATAAGTCTCTGATGGCCGAGGTTAAAGAACTGAAGGTCAAGAGTGCAGTGGGTGAAAATAGTGCCAGTGCTGTGACGAGTGCTAGTGTCTGTGCAGTGCCAAGTGCTAGTGGTGCCAGTGTGGTGCGTGAGGATTTTTCTGTGCGAGCCAGTCGTCCTCCCAGTCCGGGACCTCTTGCAAGCTCCCATGCCCAGGGGAGAAGCAATGTCGAAGGGCTTAAGGGTTCGACAGGCCTTGTTAGGCGCACAGAATTATCCTCGGTGGTTGCGGGCGTGTCTTCCTTAGACCGTCACTCCCACCTGCAGACGATTGAGCCCGTCTTCTCGTCCGCTGATCTTCATGCAGGGAAGAAACGTTGGTCTCAGGTCTCGAGACCGCTTAAACATAGAGTTCAGTCAGCGAGTGCTCAGCCAGGTTGCAGTCATTGGCTCAGCTCCGACTCGCCTCTGTCATCGGTCGACTGTACTCCGCCCAAGAGGAGTAAGGTTCTGCCTATACAGACCCCGACTGTGACTTTACCTCAGTCTGTTATCGTTTCTGCCGACCCCAAGTGGACCCTGCTTCAGTCCATGCAAGTTCAGCTTTCGGACTTGATGCGTGAGTGTCGGGCTGAGAGTGTTGCACCTCCTGCACTCCCTCCACCTGTTCTCGCTGCACCTGTGCTCGCCCAGCCTGCACCTGCTCCGCCTGTGCTCGCCCAGCCTGCACCTGCTCCGCCTGGTCGCAGCACCATCTGCCAGGCGTACGATGTTGAACCACTTTCGGAGTTTGCTGTTCACAGTGTTGTTCAGCCTCAGCCTTCTTTAAGGCAACCCTTGCTTTGGGATCAGGAGAGTTACACTCTTCCTCCTCCTCCCCTTGCTGCTCCACCAGTGGTGCAACTCTCGGTTGGGGTACAACAACCTCTCCCCTCCGTGAGTCTGTCTGCTCAACCAGCTCTGCACCGAGTTCAACCCTCATCTAGGCAAGCTCATCTACACCATGCACTTGCGCCTCAGGAGCCTCAGCTTGCTAGAACTTTACCTTGTTCTGCGCAGCCTCAACCTTCTCATGCTCCACTCATCTCTCAGGAACAGGAACGGACTACTCCGCCTCCGTCCTCCGCTCAGCTGGTGCAATCCTTGGGTGCAACTCTTGCTAGGAGTCAACCTCCTTCACCCTTGCACCTGCCTTCTGCTCCGACTGTTGTTCAGCCTATGCAGTCTGAACCTCAGGTTTTCCCTCAAGTTGAGGAAACCTCTGTTGTTGTTCCTACCCGTTCTGACTCTGCGGTTCAGCATTCTGGTCCTTTTGCTTCGCTACCTTCTGCTGATGAAGTGTCGGATGATGAGGAGGCACATCTTGATCCCTCATCAGACGTGGAGGAGTCTAAGCTTTCTCCATTTTCTGTTGATTTTAGAAAGGTCTTGGCTCTACTCAGGGAGCTTTACCCTGACCACTTCGTCTTTGCTGTTCCCCGCTCTCCTCCATCTGAGTTTTCGCTAGGCGTGCAACAAGCTAAGTCGAGCTATACTAAGCTTGTCCTAGCTAGATCCTCCAAGAGGGCCTTAAGGACCTTAGGGGAGTGGCTTCAGTCTAAACAACACCTGGGCAAGACTTCCTTCATGTTCCCTCCAACGAAGCTCGCATCGAAAGGTTGCGTTTGGTATGCCACAGGGGAAGCACCAGGCTTGGGAGTTCCTGCCTCTGCCCAGGCTGACTTCTCAAGTCTGGTGGACTCACCTAGGAGGACTGCGATGAGACGCTCGAAGGTTTGTTGGACCTTCTCAGACCTGGATCATCTTCTGAAAGGGTTGTTCAGAGCTTTCGAAATGTTCAACTTTCTCGACTGGTGCCTGGGAGCCCTCAGCAAGAAAACATCTCCTGCGGACAAAGACTCTGCCTTGTTAATTATGTCCTGCATGGATAAGGCCATCAGGGATGGATCGGGTGAGCTAGCGTCGTTATTTGTATCAGGGGTGTTGAAGAAAAGGGAACAACTGTGTACCTTCCTCTCAGCCAGCATTACACCGTGCCAGCGGTCACAGCTCCTTTTTGCTCCACTCTCAAAGTTCCTCTTTCCCGAGGAGCTAGTTAAGGACTTGTCGGCTGCCCTGATACAGAAGGACACGCACGATCTTGTAGCCTCATCGGCTCGTAAGTCTAAGGTTACCACCTCTGTCCCCAAGACTTATCGCTCTCCAGTGGCTGATACCCCGGCCACTAGGTTCATACCGCCCTTTCGTGGTAGAGCCCCCAGCCGAGGAAGCTCCCGTCCAGACTCTCACAGGGGCAAGTCTAAGAAAGGACCCAGGACATCTAAGGGAAAGCACTGACTCTCAGATTCTCCAGACAACAGTAGGAGCCAGGCTCAAGATCTTCTGGCAAGCCTGGGAGAAGAGAGGTGCAGACGCACAGTCTGTCAGTTGGCTGAGGTACGGTTACAGGATTCCATTCTGCCTCAAACCGCCTCTGACCACATCGCCCATCAACCTCTCTCCCAACTACAAAGAAGAGGACAAGAGGCTAGCATTGCAACAGGAGGTGTCGCTACTTGTGCAGAAGAAGGCAGTGGTTATAGTCCGGGACCATCAATCCCCGGGCTTCTACAACCGTCTCTTTCTTGTGGCCAAAAAGACAGGAGGTTGGAGACCGGTGCTGGACGTCAGCTCTCTCAACGAGTATGTCACCAAGCAGACGTTCACAATGGAGACGACCAAGTCGGTCTTAGCAGCGGTCAGACAGGAGGACTGGATGGTCTCGTTGGACTTGAAAGATGCATACTTTCACGTTCCCATTCATCCAGACTCCCAACCTTTCCTGAGATTCGTTTTCGGAAAGGTTGTCTATCAGTTCCAAGCCCTGTGTTTTGGCCTAAGCACAGCTCCTATGGTCTTTACTCATCTGATGAGGAATGTAGCGAAATTCCTGCACTTATCGAACATCAGAGCCTCCCTCTACCTAGACGACTGGCTGTTGAGAGCCTCCACGAGTCGTCGTTGTCTGGAGAACCTCTCTTGGACTTTAGATCTAATCAGAGACCTAGGTCTATTAGTCAATATAGAGAAATCTCAACTCATTCCCTCCCAATCCATTGTGTACCTGGGAATGGAGATTCAGAGTCGGGATTTTCGGGCTTTTCCATCGGCCCCCAGGATAAACCAAGCCCTACAGTGCATCATGAGCATGCTGAAGAGGAGCAATTGCTCAGTGAGACAGTGGATGAGTCTCACAGGGACCCTCTCATCTCTGGCCCTGTTTGTCGAGCTAGGGAGACTCCACCTCCGCCCTCTTCAATTCCATCTTGCAGCTCATTGGGACAAGGGCTCGACTCTAGAAGCAGTCTCTATCCCTATCAACCAAGAGATGAAGACCACTCTCCGGTGGTGGAAGCACAATCTTCTTCTCAAGGAGGGTCTATCATTGGCCATCCAGACCCCCCATCTTCATCTCTTCTCGGATGCATCGGACTCGGGCTGGGGTGCGACCTTGGACGGACGGGAATGCTCAGGAGTATGGAACAAGGATCAAGGATTACTCCACATCAACTGCAAGGAACTGTTAGCAGTCCATCTTGCCCTGTTGAACTTCAAGTCCCTCCTGCTAGGCAAAGTGGTGGAGGTGAATTCAGACAACACCACAGCCTTGGCTTACATCTCCAAGCAAGGAGGGACCCATTCGAGGAGCCTTTACGAGATCGCAAGGGACCTCCTCATTTGGTCAAGAGGTCTAAACCTCACACTGGTCACGAGGTTCATCCAGGGCGATATGAATGTTTCAGCGGATCGCCTCAGCAGAAGGAATCAGGTCATTCCCACGGAATGGACCCTCCACAAGAGTGTGTGCAACAGACTTTGGACGTTGTGGGGTCAACCTACCATAGACCTGTTTGCCACCTCCATCACCAAGAGACTTCCGCTTTATTGTTCCCCTGTTCCAGACCCTGCAGCGGTTCATGTAGATGCTTTTCTTCTGAACTGGTCCCATCTCGACCTGTACGCATTCCCTCCGTTCAAGATTATAAACAAAGTTCTGCAGAAATTCGTCTCGCACGAAGGGACACGGCTGACGCTGGTTGCTCCCCTTTGGCCTGCAAGAGAATGGTACACAGAGGTACGTCAATGGCTAGTCGACTTCCCCAGGACTCTACCTCTAAGAGTGGACCTTCTACGTCAACCACACGTAGACAGGTTGCACCCAAACCTCCACGCTCTTCGACTGACTGCCTTCAGACTGTCGAAAGATTCGCTAGAGCTAGAGGCTTTTCGAAGGAGGCAGCCAGTGCGATTGCCAGAGCTAGAAGAATTTCCACTCGTAGAGTCTACCAGTCTAAGTGGGAGGTCTTCCGAAGCTGGTGTAGAGCCAATTCAATATCCTCTACCAATACCTCTGTGATCCAAATAGCTGACTTCCTTCTTCATCTTAGGAATGAGAGATCCCTTTCAACATCTACGATTAAAGGGTATAGGAGCATGTTGGCCTCAGTCCTCCGCCACAGGGGTTTGGACCTGTCTTCCAACAAGGACCTTCAAGACATTCTCAAGTCTTTTGAGACGTCTAAAGAACGTCGTCTTTCCACTCCAGGCTGGAATCTGGACGTAGTCTTAAGGTTCCTTATGACATCTAGGTTCGAACCTCTCCAGTCAGCTTCCTTCAAGAATCTTACCCTCAAGACTGCTTTTCTCGTTTGCCTTGCAACAGCTAAGAGAGTCAGTGAGGTTCATGCCTTCAGCAAAAACATTGGTTTCACAACCGAATCAGCTACATGTTCTTTTCAGCTTGGATTCCTAGCAAAGAACGAGCTTCCTTCACGTCCTTGGCCTAGATCGTTCGAAATACCTAGCCTCTCCAACATGGTAGGTAACGAACTAGAGAGAGTTCTTTGCCCTGTCAGAGCTCTCAAATATTATCTGAAGAGGTCTAAACCTATTCGAGGACAGTCAGAAGCCTTATGGTGTGCCATCAAGAAACCCTCGAGACCCATGTCCAAGAATGGGCTTTCGTACTATATAAGGCTTCTGATCAGAGAAGCACATTCTCACTTAAAGGAGGAAGACCTTGCATTGCTGAAGGTAAGGACCCACGAAGTAAGAGCTGTAGCTACTTCGTTGGCCTTTAATAAAAACCGTTCTCTGCAGAGCATTATGGATGCAACCTATTGGAGGAGCAAGTCAGTGTTTGCATCATTTTATCTGAAAGATGTCCAGTCTCTTTACGAGAACTGCTACACCCTGGGACCATTCGTAGCAGCGAGTGCAGTAGTAGGTGAGGGCTCAGCCACTACATTCCCATAATCCCATAACCTTTTTAACCTTTCTCTTGAATACTTTTATTGTTGTTTTTATGGTTGTTACGGTAGGCTAAGAAGCCTTCCGCATCCTTGGATTTGGCGGGTGGTCTATTCATTCTTGAGAAGCGCCTGGGTTAAAGGTTTGGTAGAGGTCCTTTAGTAGGGTTGCAACCCCTTGTACTTTGGCACCTTTGGGTTGATTCAGCCTCCAAGAGGAACGCTGCGCTCAGTAAGGAAGACGAACTTTAAATAAAAGGCAGAGTAACGGTTCTATTCGACTTCCTTACCAGGTACTTATTATTTCATTGTTATTTGAGATAACTGTTATATGAAATTTGGGATACTTAGCTATCCTTTAATCATGTACACTGGTTTTCACCCACCTCCCTGGGTGTGAATCAGCTACATGATTATCGGGTAAGTTTAATATTGAAAAATGTTATTTTTATTAATAAAATAAATTTTTGAATATACTTACCCGATAATCATGATTTAATCGACCCTCCCTTTCCTCCCCAGAGAGAACCAGTGGACCGAGGAATAATTGAGGAGGTGTCAACAACAAATGATTGAGTACCTGGCCACAGGTGGCGCTGGTAAGTACACCCCCTTCTAGTATTGTGATAGCTGGCGTATCCCTCCATAGAATTCTGTCGGGCAACGGAGTTGACAGCTACATGATTATCGGGTAAGTATATTCAAAAATTTATTTTATTAATAAAAATAACATATTCAAGCACTTTTGAGACAAAGGATAGATTTGAAATAGGTCTATATGAGCTTAATTCCAGGTAGTCCAGTGCATTTTTCAGAACTGGTGTGACTATAGCCATTTTCTCAGATTTAGGAAACTTACATTCATCAATGCGTGCATTTGCTATTCTCATTATTATTTCGGCTAGACTAGAAAAGGCTCTCTCTCCAATTACTTCAGATATTAGCATAGGATCGATCGCGCAGTTTGTTTTCTTTGCTCTCTTGATAATTCTGGTGATGTCATCGTGTGTTATGTTGTTAAATCGTATTAATTTTGTCTGTGTGCCTGGTAATCATTATTCTGATGTTGAGTATTTACAAATGATTTGGTTATGTTTTCAATTTTGTTTGTAAAGAATACTAGAAAATTATTTGCTAGCTCCTGGTCACTGTATCCATCAGGTAGCTTCTTTTCTTTTACATTTCCCATTATTGCCATTGTATCTTGTTAATAAGCAGCACAGTTTTTTATCAGCCACTAGAAATTACACTGTACTATACTCACTAACTTTCTTTGAGCCAAGTTGTGAATAAACTCAAAAGTTGATTTAATTATTGTGATTAGCTAATTTTGATCGGTCCCCAGAGAATAAAGGTGCCGAATTTTCAATGGTGCATCTGATATCGCGTAAGTTAAAGATTTCACAATCATATTCTCATGTTAATCACTTGTTTTACTTAAATAATGTTGCAATTATGATGTTTTATACTTGCCAGAAACAAAATCACTGCTTGTAAGATAAATACAGCATCAAATACAGATTCCTTTGGATCATTTTCATTTTATGTATTGTTATTTATAATTTTCGTTGACTTTCGATATTTGCTTTCAGCATAGAACTATAAAATTTGTCTTTGTGTTTCTTTAGGTCATAAATATTGTTGTTCCAACACCAAACTTCTTGTCAGACACTTCACGCTTATGCTGCTTTCAAGTTTTATCAGTAGCTGAATTTTTTCAGTTTAAAATGAACATATATGCTCTCTTTCTTTTCACTATTAGCTGTTGGCGTATTTGCAGGCTTTATCGATATTTTGAATCGTGGAACACAAAGTGGATGTACTGATCAGAATAAAGAAGGAGCACAGGTTTACTATGGCAACTGCTGACAGCAAAGTGTTACTATTCGGTCAAGAGCTAAGACACGTGAGGAACAGGTGTAGACCTACTTCTTGGAACCTTCCAAACACTGGATTTTTCTGATCATTTAAAATTTTTTTTTTCAGATTTAAGAGGTTTTCAGATGAAAGATTCTTACAACCTGTATTGAGTCAGGCTGTTATTTTGATTTGATATTGTAGAGTATGAATTTAATGTCCTTTATTTTAATTAGTAGTTTAAATATAATCTCATTATAGTGGTCTGTGAGGAATTTATTTTGATTAAAGTAAGCAGTATGTTGTTGCTCATATCCTGTTATTTGTTTAAGGTAGACAGTAGACTTTTTTTTGTTAGTTTACTAATCAGCAATAGGATTTTCAGTGGATTCTCGTTCAATTGTGTTTATTCTAGGTCGAGGGACTCTGTCAAAGATTTTTGGACTTTCTATATATTTGGATACTGTATTGGGCATAGATTGTTGGCATCCATTTTTTAAAAACCTATTTGGTTTGTAAACATCCCCAAAGTATCCTCAAATTACTATATGAAACTTTGGTGATATATGAGAAAACTTGTTCTTGGAGCTGAAGAACTGTTGACTGTACTTCCAAGGTGTGAAATTGAGAAAGTACCTTGGGTATGTCATGTAGGGATATCACTATTATAATAATTTATAGTTATATAGTCGCCCAATTTATGTTTTTTTTTAGAGCATTCTGAATAGATATTGGTTGTGTATCTAGAAATAGAACAAATATTTAATATCACCTATTCTTATGAGGTTTCAAAACCTTGAATTCATAAATACGATACAGTAGATAGTCTAATTTTGGGTTTGGGAACCTACAAATTATTTTTAAAATTAGATATACTGTATTTGAACATTTTACTTTTTTGTAATGTACAAAATTTTTGCTGGTATCGAGCATGTAAGGATTCAAGTATAAATAAAATACAGGTATATGTAAAAGAGTAAAGGTTTAATAAAGTATTGCCTTGCAAAGTCTGTTGTACATTATTGTATTATGGATATTTTCAAATTAAATTAATGCAATATGAAAAATATTTTTTAGGCTACACAAACTAAAAAGGAGGAGAAGGCATCTAATTTCCAAAACCATCGTGTGAATGCTCTGTTGAAGGACCTTCATGATAAATTTCCATACAAAAATCCAGCTCTTCCACAAGCACCTGCTCCAGTAGGACCACAGCAAACTCCATCTCAGGTACCAACAGGACAGCAACAGCAGTCTCAGACTCTACAGCCACAACAATCCGGGCAGCAACCGCCGCAACCAGCGCAGCAGCAAGATACACCTAAAACGACCACAGGTAAAGAGTACAGTATAAAGTAATGTAGTAATGTAATGGTTTAAAAAAATTTCTTGGTATCCAATGTAAAACCTTTATTTGATTAATATAACATTCTTCATCCAAAGAATAGAAGCATTATTTGTAATTGACAAGACTGTGGCTTTTCTGGGGGTACTATCTGCAGTTCCTTTATCAATGAAAAGCTTTCCAGGAGAAATCATTAGTATTTTTTGTAACTATACAGTACAAACCTGAATCTTTTAATTGGAGTATGATTTTAACAAAACCAGAACAGCTGTTTGAACTATGAACGAGGTGACAGTAGTTGATTTGTTCTTATACAAACACAAACCATCATCCTTTAATAGCAGACTTATCATTAGGAAGGAGGAAGTCCCTTGACCTAAACTAGCTGGTTTACATTCCCGGGAAGTTGAGGTACTTGGTACTGTTGAAGGATCTGAAGTGATGACTCCTGCCAACCTCTTAACGAGTTGGGCATAAAGATGTCACATGGGTGTTAGGCTACCAGGTGATTGGTAGATGGTCATGAAAGATCCTACATCCATGTAGATAATATTATTATGTCTGAATATATGGTTTTAAGAGATGTGCATTTCCATACATTTGTGTCCATCTTATTCCTCATCTGAGAGGATGGGGGAGATACTGTACAGTACTTCTAAATAAAACAAGACTGTAAAGAAAAGTTGCCTAAGCATGAGGCTTACCTACAACTACCGTCTGGTCCAACACATAACTGCTGCAACACAAGAGGAAGGGAAGAGAGAAGAGAAAAAAAAAACCCACCGATATTCTTGCCTCTCATTTTAGCATTACATCGCTACTACTTTCTTGGATGAAACATTTGTCTCGTGAGGGAACCGAGTTTGCATCAGAATCTGTTACCACGGAACCAAGAGTTAAGGTATACAATGGCCTGTGGATATATTTCTGTAGGTAATGGGCAGTGAAGGTTGTCTATAATTTCCAAATTCTTCCCTTCAACACTTGTGACACTGACAGGTTCTTTCTCAATGATATGGTAGGTCTGATACCTCTTGACTTCATGTGCACAAAAACCCAGCATGGCTCTAACATCCCATTGCGGGTTGTAGGTTATACACGTCTGATCACCATGAAGCCAGAAATAACTGGTGTTCTTAAATATCTTCTTTATCATTACAATAATGAGTGACACTGACAGGTTCTTCCTAAATGATAGGGTAGGTCTGATACCTCTGACTTCATGTGCACAAACCCAGCATGGCTCTAACATCCCATTGCGGGTTGTAGGATATACACGTCTGATCACCACAAAGCCAGAAATAACAGGTGTTCTTAAATATCTTCTTTACCATTACAATACCGAGTGTGTCTGTTGCTATGACCTGAAGCTTCGAGTTCTATTCAGGTAGCCCGCTCACAGGACAGAGACAAGTCATCCTGATTACACTGGTTGCTTCTTGTAGGGAAAGAGATGGAGATGGATTTGAACCTGTAGTAATGACTAACTAGGTTCTAGGTCTTGCCAGGCTACAAAATGGGGCAATGGTAAAGGAGACATTTTTTTCATCCTGCCGTATGCCTACAAGAGTTGACGAGGCGAAGGGTAGAAGGAAGATAGTCTTGAGGGTTGGATACTTGTCATAAGGCCTCTTAAGGGTCCCTTGTGATAGACCCAACTTGAGTGGTTGACCCTGCCGGTGATTTGAGTTCTCTTGGAATACTTAACTGTTTGAATCTCCTCATGAGCGTGCACAACTCCCATGAAGAGGAAATGTCTAAGGATTTGAACCTGTAGTAATGAATGACTGGGTTTTAAAGTCTTGCCAGGCTACAAACTCTGGAACAATGGTGAAGGAGACTGGGGTATGCCAACATGTTTTGACGAGGCGAAGGGTAGAAGGAAGATAGTCTTGAGGGTTGGGTATCCGTCCTAAGGCCTCTTTAAGGGTCCCTTGTGATAGACCCAACTCAAGCGGTGTCCCATGCCGGTGATTCAAGTTCCCTTGGAGGACATAACTGTTTGAAACTCTTCCCTTCCTTTTCAGGAGGTTCTCTCGACGAAGGTGCATGAGAAAATCAGTATTCAATTTGCAGTATTCCATCTGTGATACCAATCACAGAAGATGGTCAAATTTCCCTGGTAGAACGATGCAGAGAATTCTTTGCAGGTACTGTACAGTATGTCCTATGCCGGTGATTCAAGTTCCCTTGGAGGACATAACTGTTTGAAGCTCTTTCCTTCCTTTTCAGGAAGTTCTCTCGACGAAGGT
Source organism: Palaemon carinicauda (assembly GCF_036898095.1). Classification (NCBI taxonomy): domain Eukaryota; kingdom Metazoa; phylum Arthropoda; class Malacostraca; order Decapoda; family Palaemonidae; genus Palaemon; species Palaemon carinicauda. The sequence goes on along the minus strand of NC_090747.1, from coordinate 106,665,267 downwards.
GCATGAGAAAATCAGTATTCAATTGCAGTATTCCCTCTATGATACCAATCACAGAAGACGGTCAAATTTCCCTGGTAGAACGATGCAAAGGATCTTTGCAGGTACTGTACAGTATGTAGACATCTGTGCAGAGCCCTACAAGATGCTGGATAATTGACAACTGTAAAGATCAAGGGAAGTTACAAAGTCATGCTATTGGAAAGTGGAGATGAGAGAGAAGTGAGGACTATAGGGGTAATTTTTTCGGTAGCTTTATGAGGAGTAAACTGTAGGCATTTGTAAAGGATCTTTGCAGTAAACCTCCCTTAGCTCCTAAGCTTCATTATCTATTTAGACAAAAAATCTTTGTATTTCACATTGCCACTCGGCGTGGAGTGGCCTCCTGGACCAAGTGCCAGGCCATAAGCTCTGCATGAAATTTGTATATGGACATAAGAATGAGGTGAACTTGTGGTTTTTTAGCTTCCAAGCTACATCATCTGTTTAGGCAAAAAATCTTTGATTTCACATTGCCACTCGGCGTGGAGTGGCCTCCTGGACCAAGTGCCAGTCCCTAAGCTGTGCATGAAATTTGTATACGTCTGTGGCAATAAGAATGAGGTGAACTTGTGGTTTTTTTTTAATTTGCTTTTGAGAGTAACTAGGGTTGTCTTGAGACCCAATGACCCTAAGTTGTCAAGAGTAAATCAGGCAGAAGGCTAGAAAGGCGTGTTGATCTTGTTGTTCTAGGGGTGTTGGGAGGTATCTAGAGCTCTAATGTTGCTGATGTGTCTGGGACCAGCAAATAGAATACCCGAACTTTCTTGACTATCATATAGTCAAGCGGTGAAATTCAATCAATGGTGAAGCCTAATGAACAAGAATCCTCTCTGCTAAGCTGGAATATGTGGAGCATTCTGATACTAAAATCTGCCCCTGGTGATTAAGTATGTCCTCTTACCTAGAATGAACCTCGCTGACAGCTCTACAGTGTGGTCAACGGCCCAGAGTGCACTTGCTTAGTCAACTCAATGGGTGTGACAGTGCCTCCTTGTTTGTTGACATATACCTAGTATTTGTCCGTCATCATTGCTACTGAGAATCCTATCAAAAGCTATTAGATAGTTTGCCATGCCATGTTTTCCAGGAGGTTGATATGCATGAGGGAGTCTGTTCTTCAGGTGTGCACTCCATCCCTCCTCGGATTAGTAGTAGTGCATCATTTCTGGAAGTGAGGAGTCAGGAGGAGTTTGGCTGAAGAGTTTTTTATCATTTGGTCACCGGGCTATGTGAAACAGTGACTCCTTGTTTCTTGCTAGGCCAAGTATTTGTCCGTTATCATGGCTACTGAGGATGCTATCAAAAGCTATTGGAAAGTTTGCCATGCCATGTTTTCCAGTACGTTGATATGCATAAGGCAGTCTGGTTCTTCAGGTGTGCACTCCTTCCCTCTGCGGATGAGTAGTACTGCATCATTTCTGGAGGTGAGGAGTTTGGCTGAATTGTTTTTTGTCATTTGGTCACCGGGCTATGTGAAACAGTGCCTTCTCCTTCGTTGACATATGCCTAGCATTTGTCTGTCATCATAGCTACTGAGGATGCTATCAAAAGCTATTGGAAAATTTGCCATGCCACGTTTTCCAGGAGGTTGATATGCATGAGGCAGTCTGGTTCTTCAGGTGTGCACTCCATCCCTCCTCGGATGAGTAGTAGTGCATCATTTCTGGATGTGAGGAGTTGAGTGGAGTTTGGCTGAAGACATTTTTTTTTTTTATTTGGCCACCGGTATATATTGTCCCATAATGTACTTACTGGAATTAGACAGTAAAGGGGATTGCCGAGAGTTGAACAGTACTGCTTCAGACACCACTGAACAGATCGCTGGTGGTGGAGGCACATGTAAGGTACAAGCTTCTGGATTTCTAATTTATGCATAAATTTGTGCTACCCACCAGAGTGCTGATGCTGGTGTCTGATGGGAAGGCTATCACTGCTTTTGCGTCTTATCAGTATACCCCGGTACTCTGTCTTCAGATTTGGTGAGGAACTGGACTTCTCCCAGTTAGCCTCAATTCCCAGATTGTGGCAAAAGAAAGAAGCCAGTTCCTGTTCTCCTTGAGATGAACAGAATCAGCCATACCTCAGCAGAGTAACCCTATTCAAAGTTTACCAAGTAGAACCCTATTCAAAGTTTACCAAGTAGAAATCATCATAGTGAGCACTTGGAGATCGATAGACTAACCAAAGGACAGGGCTTTAAACTGGTATGCTATTCTCCCTGGGACAAAGCGTAAGTAATTTATGAACAACTGATGGACAGGTATCTAAAAATATGTTTTCAGTCCTACAGGAATCATAAAGTCTTCTTTCCTGATGGTGGACAGTATGGTCCTTGTCGTCTTCATCTTGAAAGGTGTTTAGAGAACAAACTTGTTCAATGGAGATAATTCTGGTTCCAATTCCCCAGTTGGCTTCTCGACCAGGAAAAGCCGTATGTGTAAACCTAGAGAAGTCACTTACAATTCTGTTTTTCTTTTCCATCTCCATCACCTTCAACCATGCTGCTAGGGCCTGGTCTTCTGGCAATACCAGATGGTAGGTCTTGAATGTCATCGATACTTGAGTGAGGGAAGGGCAAGAGTTGATCAACGTCAGGCAATATCAAACCCAGAGGATTTCCTCCTCCCATCTCTTTGATCAGCTCGCTATCACGTCACTATACAACTCAACATACAAACCCCAATTATAGCAGATAAAGGAGGATAATTACTTCTTTAGCAGCCACAACATCTCTGCCAGTTCGATAAAAGAGTCGTGGAAGTTAATGTTGGAGGAAAATTACAGATCTGGCCCTAAATGTTATAGGAGACCTTAAACACTAACCTTAGGAGTTCAGTGTTTTGGTTGTCATTGTCTTTGAAGGTTCTTAGTCTTTCTTCCCGATGGATAAGGAGTCTTGGCTTGTTTTCCTCTACTGCTCTTTTGCAGGAACAGGGCTGCAGTCTTCAACATCAGTGTATTCCTTAGAGATAGTGTTTCCTCTTTCCCCTCGTATCTGGTGAAGCGGAGGTGAAAGCATCCATTCTCTTCAGGACTCAGTTGGCCCACTGGTGTAACCTTGGCACTTGACTATCAAGTGAATATACTTTCTCCTTGTATCAGGATTTGCCAAATCCTGGGATTGGTGAGGTATGCACCTGCTCCTGACCAATGGTCAATTCAAGATATTGCGTAGAGGCAGCTTCCATAGCAGCAGCAGACTTCAGTAGTGCGACTGCATACTTGAGTTTATGTACTGTCAGTGTGGTCAGTGGGTAAGGGAGAAGGGTCTGCATACTCTGGTAAGTGAAAATATTATCGTCTTATGAGCTAGAGACCCTCTTGCTCAATTGGCTAGAGCGTAGTAACCAAATAATTGGGAATTAACCCTATCTAAATCATGGCAAATCAGGGGATGGCTTCCCCAAAGTCAGTGTACTCACGAGTGCGTGCCAAGAACTTGACAAATATAGAGACCGGATTCAACACTGAACTGGAATTGGATGCCGCTGGGTCGATGATCTCCCTTCTCATGAGAGGAAGGTCTTGACACATTACTGAGTAGAATCCCACCATGGAAACGGGACAATACCCTGAGGAACAGTTTGAAGGTTGTACTCTTCAGCGGTTTAGGCGGCCTTAGGTCTCGTGCCCTCAGAGGTTCAGACTTGAAGAACGAATGGGAGAGCATGCCACATATGTTGGTTGGAAGCCTGATATTGGATGGTGAGGAGCATTGCCTAAAATTGCAAACACGATTTGTATGAGCATTCAGAGAAGTCCTTTGAAGTCACCCGCCTCAGCTCTTTATTGCGTGGGAAGTGTTGGAAGGTTTCGTGTTATTGCTTGGTCTTTGCATGTGGTTAGAACCTGAAATGTGGATAATTTCAGTGAGTGGGAAGATGTCAGTTTGGATAAAGTCTCAGTTGGTGGAAATTTATTGAGAGCATCGTGAAAAAGGAAGTGAAAGGTGCTCCGACTCTGCCACATGCATTGGAGGGATAAACACATGGTAATGATAATAACTTTCTGCTTTACTGGCGATTAATACTTCGGTACAGCAATGGTTACATCCAAAGGTTGCACAGATGAGGGAGACATGAAAAATGCAGGAGGGTTGGGGGGGGGGGAGGAAGAGCGCATATGCTACATTTACCCCCTTGCCATGATTCAGAATCCTTGAGGATTTCAGGGCCAGCAACAACAGGTTCCTTCCAGTAACGGGAGATAAGCCACCGATAGTCATCACACCTAACGCCTTCTCTGCAGGTGGATAAACAGGAGGAGGAACACAGCAAGGGAAGTCTTTGAGGTGCTTGTGTCGGCCAAAGCTTACAGAAGTTTCTAATAGAAGTTTCTTCATAGACGGAACGTAAACAATTCCAAAGGAAGCTCCTCATATAAATTATAATTGATACAATAATGGCAAACTATTAAGGGTTAGGCAAGTAGTTTTACCTTCACCCTAAAGCAGGCTGGTGTCTCCTTCCTCCAGAGAACTCGGTGAAGGATCCAGCTGTAGAGGAACCAAAAGAAGGGACACTATTGTAGGCCAACATGCAGGAGAAAAAAATGAACTGGTGTGCAATGTTTTCAAGGCAACAATACAAAACTGACTAATCCCTCTAAGCTTTCTTCTTGCCTGACTTGACCCACTGCATTGGAGGCCATGGCACACTCCTCACAAGGGGATGAATGTGAACAATAATGCACCCTGCAAAAAAGTGCAAAGAATATGTGGAATCCACAAATAGCTTGCTCATAAACCTATCAGTTGCAGCCAGGTTTAAAAGGGCAAATCCACATGTAGACACTCCATACCTCCAAGCACAAAATTATGCAAAAAGGGAATGGACTGACCTAGCCAGAAAACGAGGTACCAAATAGTACATACAGTATATACTGTCTTGTGGCCTAAATGAAAGTAAAAACACTGATGAATGACTGTTGGTTCGGGTTTCCTAATTTCCGCAAGCAACAACTACCATCTCCTTAAAAGGTTTTAATGGCCATTTTCATTATCATTGATTTTAATCTTGTATTAAAGGATGAAGGTTTGGATTTGTGTAGTAACAAATTTTATAGCTTCAACAGCCTAATTATTTATTATGGGAAAAAATTTAAATTGTTCCATTTTAGAAAGGGGGTCCTATTACAATTTCAGTTGACTTACAATATAAAGATACTGCTGTACTGTGCATTAGCACAAATTAGTGTAAGAACTATTAATATTGTTGAAAAATCTTTTAAAAAAAAGTATTGGTGTAAGAACTATTAATATTGTTAAGGTATCTTTTATATAAAAAAGGTATTTATATTGTTGAGAAATCTTGCTCATAAAAAAAAATTGTTTATAATTCATTCAGAAACTGATGAAATTTATGATGGTAAATTTTATATCTTTCACATCACATTTTTCATAGAAAATAATTAATCTTGTTTATTTATGCTTACTTAATAGTTACTCTTAGATTACTAAACCACTGGTTATACGGGCAAAATTGAACATTGCAAATTTAGTTTTTAACCGATGAACAGACAATTTTTAACCAGTATGGCTAAGAGGAAAACAGGTCTCATCTGGTATCGAACATCCAGCGGGGGAAGCAGGACTATGGTCTTTCTATCAGAAATATCCAGGCAGAAAGTGTGCTTTACCCAGTTCACTAATTTTCTGATATGCAATTTTATCCATGATGAATACGAGACGGTCTCACCATTAGTCAAATTAAATCCATTCATATAGTATAAAGTACTGTAAATTGTTATTGAATCTTATTATAAAGCATTCCTCCCCTTTTTAAAATTTTCAAATAAAAAAAAATTCTTGATTACCCCTTGACACAAAATCTGTCAGATTAGGTAAAATAATATTCACATACCTCAACGATAATTCTTGATCCTTCATTTTACTCGTTACCAATAGTTTTCCCATGGTGTGTGAGGTTATCTTAAGACAGTGTCTTCTGGAAGGAAGGTTACGGATTAGTATAGTCATTTTGCATTAGTATATCCTTGTGGGGGGAAAAAAAATCCAATATTTCTAACTAATCTCTGCCAGTATTCTAATTTAAGTAAATATAAACTTTATATTAACAAGTAATATATTTTAATCCACATATTCTTCAAGTTTTACATTATCTTGGATCTTTGTTTTTATTGCAGGAGATGAAACCAAATCGGAAGTTAAAGTTGAAATCAAAACCGAAATTAAACAGGAACCTGGAACACAGCCAGCACCTCAACGTGGAAATAAACCACCACCTGAAAAGAGACAGCGTACAACTCCTTAAGTCTAGTACCTGTATTGTATTTTGAACACACTTGCTGTGTTCACAGATTCTTATTTGAAAGCATTTCAACAGCAATATATTCGTGAAATCCGGTAATTGTGGAAAATAACTTATTTTTCATTATGCAATAAAAGTTTATTTAACAAATATGAATTTTAATTGATCAAGAGAGATAAGTTCATTACAATTTAGGGTGGAAGTTTTTTTTTTTCTAAACTGTGAAGTGTAATTATTTGTAACACACATTTCACCTCTTTAAAGCTTTTTAAAATTCTTTTGCTCATGAAAAATCAACAAATACAAAGAACTCAGAAAAGTATTCAACCTGAACCTTATACTACTGCCGTTCCTTGTAAACATTTTACATATCCAGTCTGTTAATCTTTTGTAATAATATCCAATAACTTAAAAACCTTCATTACTACCAGTCCACTTACATACTGTACTTAACACTGGAAACCACAGTTGTAGTAATACCCAATCCCTCCAAAAAAGCTGCCAGTTCACCGACTCTTGCTCCTGAAGCTTTGAGCTCTTAAGTAATCTGTTATCTTGCTCCAGTGGAACAATATGATACAGTAAAAAGTGCTTACTACATCAGATGGAGAGATGTAAAGATCTACAGTAAATCTGGTCTTCTATCCTTGAATCCACGGGTTGTATAGAGCAGACTGTATCACGGAAATGCGAAAGTTATGCAATAGAAGGTTCCGAAGTAACTACAGTAGAGAGAGGCTTATGTAGAGTTGATCACTGCTGTGCGCCATCAGAACCCTACTGATTGGTATACTAGAACTGCTAGATTAAACTTGAGGGGTTACCCAAGGTTCAAAACAGGGCAGGTTAGGCTAGAAGTACGGCCTCCCTAAAGATTCAAGAGGCCTTCTAAGAAGAACAAAGAACGTATTATCAATAAAGCTAAGAAGCTCACTACTATACACCCCAGAAAGCTACAAAATAGTAATTATTTGAACATCACATAATATCATTAACTAAATATGTCTTCTCTGAATTTTCCCTCGCTAATGTTAATTTACTTTTACATTTTGAATAATTAAAGTGGTCAGCAGTTTTGTGACCAGCACATTTCCACAAAGTCCCTTGAACCACTCTCATTCATAGCAATTTCAGAAGAAATCCCTTTTCAACACATTAAACAACTTAATAAATAACAAACAAACCAAATCTGGGATGTGGATAGAAAGATAAACCTGACAAACACTGGTAAACGTGATGAGAGAATCGAAAGATAAATGAATTATGACATCGCCACGCCTAGTTACTGTACAGTAGTTTCGATTAACCTAAGATTAACTTGATAGTTACTAGAAGGAGAGGTCTTTTGTAAATTAAGAAAAATCATAAATTGGGAACTACAGTAGTCATAAATTAAAATTTTAACTCAAAAGTGTCAATGACTCTCCGCTAGTTAGCTCCCGGGAGGTTACACTCGCCTAGTGTATTACCTCACTTTTTATTTTTTGGTAGGACTTTCTAGGGGGAAAGGTGATGGCAGGATAAGTATAAGTAAAGAGCTCCACGAATAAAAACCCTTCGCTCTTTTGCTATGAAGACTCACCCTTAGGAGGGTCCCTTGGAAACCTGACCTGGGGTACAGTTCTCATCTCTTTAGATGAGTAAGAAAAGTACCCTGACACTTCATGAACTCTCAATTAGGCAGGAGAATTGACGGCATGAGCAATCTTGGTGAGCGAGTGGAAATTAAGCACTAAGACTTGACGAGGTAAGAATAAAGGGCAATACACATATTCAAACTTAAACCTAGACATTGCAAGGAGGATGGGGACACAAATATAATACATATTTTAGACCACACAAGTCTTTGTACCTGTAGTCACAAGTAGGCCAGCTTGCAGAGTCCTCCAGATACTGTGCCTAAAGAGGGGAAAATGACGGATGAAAAAGGTCAGTCCTTCTATCCATTCATCTCATACTAACATTGGGTTACATCTGTCCTCGACTGACCGTCATTTGTCTTGTAAAGGAGTCGAGGTATTTTAAACTACTTGTTGAGCCGTCACCACAGGACCAAAGGAAAACATATCTGGATTCCTGTGGGTTATGTCTTTCAGGTAATGGGCAGTAAAGTTGGTCTGACACCACCAGATACCCACTTTTAAGACCTGGGCCACCAAGAAGTTTTTCTTGAATGCTAGGGAAGTGCTTACGCCCCAACGTTGTAAGATCTGGGTCTATAATCATGACAAGGAGAGTCAGGATTTAGTGCATGATCGATGACCTGTCGAATCCAAGCAGTGATCGTATTTTTGGCGACTCTCCTCTTGACCCTGCGCACATGTGAGCTTGAAATGGCACCTCGGTGCTCTGATTAGGATCATTGGTTACGTCACGGAGACAAAATTTGGAAGGGCCCAAAAGCTAGAGTCCGCTACAGCTGGATTTTAAGTCTTGGCTACAAACTCAGGGACGGACAATGCCGGAGTTAAAACCCCATCCCCTTGAATGGGCGACGTTGTAGGAAAGACCATGCAACTCGTTGACCCTCTTAGCTGAAGCAAGAGTGAGAAGGAAAACCATCATCACGATCGGAGGCTTGACATAGTGTTCGTAAAGAGCACCTTTCTGGGAGAGTAGTACCTTAATATGTTTCACGGAGGTGGTCTAACTTACGACTGGTGGCATGCAAGCTCTAAACTATGTATGAGGAGAGAGAATTACTTCGAGGAGGATACATCAACTTGAGGCTGAGTGATAGTCTTTCACTACCGAGACTGAGCAAAGTTTTTCCTCCTCAAGGTACAGTAAGAACTCTGCTATCACGGGGATAATGGCATAAAGAGGAGTGATACCTCTTCCTCGACACCAACCACAAAAGATAGCCCACTTAGCCTAATAGAAGACTAAAGGTATCCATCAAGACATGTTTTGCCACAGTGTGCAAAAAGCCTCTGCAAGAGGAGATGCTGGATAACCTACAAGGGTGAAGTTGTAGGGAAGCGACTGCCGGAGCAGGTCATGTAGGGGAGGAAACTCTCGATGCCTCTGTGAGTAGAAGTTCAAAGTCTGGATACCATTCTGCGCTGCCATATCAAAGCTATTAGGGTCATTGAAAAGTCTTGCAATGCCCTCACCTTGTTGGAAAGTCTCCTCAACAGACAGATGAGGGAGAACTCGTAGACATCTAAGCTGTCCCACAGATGATGGTAAGCATCTTGTAGGGATGTCTGGAGATCTGGTACTGGTCAGCAGTACACCGGAAGTTCCGGTTGAAAGACGTTACGAACAGGTCTATTACCGGTGAATCCTTTGTTGGACATCTTAAGTCTTCCTGTTCAGTTTGTCTGCAAGAATGTTCTTTTAACCAGGAATAAGTTGGGCCAACAGGGAGATCGAGTTGTCTTCCATCCATTGCAGTATTTCTACGTCAAGAGGCCATGAAAAATTACCTCCTTGTATGCTTGAATACACCACTACCATCGTGTTGTCACTCAACAACACTACGGAGTGACCTGAAAGGAGATGTTGGAAGTGTTTGAGAGCCAGAAAGGCTGCCCCAATTTCCAGGAGGTTCATGTGGCATTGCTGAGCAAAATCGGACCATAGCCCAGATACCATGTGTTGCAACAGGTGAAGCCTCCTCCTTTAGATGCATCTGTGAAGAGCAGCAAATCCAGAGAAGAGAGATCTGCTCCCTTGAGGAGGTTAGTATCTACTACCCACCACCTCGTTACTTTTATTCTGACTCTATTTTACCAAAAGGTCCAAAGGATCTCTACTGAGACCAAAGGTCTTCAGTTGCCACTGGAGAGAGTTGTTGGGCCATCAGACGCTCCTGGGAGGTCAGGTGGCTAAACAGATACAGCCAAAGATGTGTTTGCAGCAAGTCTGGTGAAAGAAAAATACCTGTTGCTTCCTGGAGTCTCTACGTTCACCTTTGGAACAGAAAAATCCTGCATTTTTGGCTGTATTTGCATCTCGAGATATATCAGATTCTGTGCAGGTTGACAAGAATACATTTTGAAAGTTATCACTATCCCCAGATCATGAAAAAAGGTGAGTCTGTGAGAATCGACCAATCGTCTAGATAACGAAGCAAATGTATGCCAATGGCATGGGCACAGGTCGAGACTAGAGTAAACACACTTGTAAACTCCTGAGATTGTATGGACAGGGTGAAGCACAGTACTGTACCGGAAACTGGTAAATCTTGTGAAGGATGAATCCTAAGTACTCCCTTGATACATGATGTACTGTATAGGGATATGAAAGTATGCATTTTTTAGATATAGTGTGATCATGAAGTCTTTGGACTGACAGACTGTCTGACCATTTCTACTATCTCCATCTTAAATGGAGTCTGATGGACAAACTTGTTCTAAGCGGAGGTCGATGACTGGTCTCCAGCCTCCAAAAGAATCCTCTACGAGAAAGTTGACGGTAGAAGTCAGGGGATCTGTTGAAGACCTCTTGAAGAGTGCTCTTCTCCAATATGGTCTGGACTTCCACCTGAAGGGCGAGAACCTTTGTGAAGGAATAGGACATCACTGGGTGTCAAGTTGAAGGAAGGAAGGAAGAAAAAGAGAGAGGGGTGGTACTCCACGTGAAGGATTGAGACTCCAAGGTTTGGCACCAAGGACCTCCCATGTCTGCCATCTGTGCATCACGCATCCTTCCACCGGTGGTGGGCAGGAGGAATGTACTCCCTAGCGGGAGCAGCCATGTTTTCCACCTCTACCTCCTCTACCACTGACAGCTTTACCAGTTAAGGGCTGCTTAGCAGCTAGCTTCTTGGCATTGGACTGCCTCAAGGTGTTTGACTCTTCTTTGAGCTTGTCTGTGGATGGGGGATGCCCTCGTAGCAGATGGTACTGAAGAGTTGGGGGTGAGATGCCACTGCCCTGTGGAGGAGCAAGTCTTGACTTACCTTCCTCCAGCGCTCTGCATCTGTTGCAATGTCTTAAGAGTTAAGCAAGTAAGGAACCTCCGTTGATGAGTGACATAGCTTGAGCGCTTCACTTCGGCAGCTTTATTTCAAGAATCCAGTTTATCCATTAGTTGCTTGTGAAAAAATCAACAGCTCTCGCCCCAGAAAGGAAAGGTGTTTAAAGCTTTCAAATCTTCACTGGCGATTAGACAGCCAACTGAGCCGGACCAGTAGTCGACATGAAGCTGCTTGCAAATGAGCCTTTGCAACCTACTCCCTGTATGCGGCTTCTGAAGCTGATAATGTAGCTTGCTGTGCCATTAACTTGCCCAAGGGGTTTAAAGGCAGAGGCGAGGGGTCATCGTGGAGTATGTGTATAGTAGTACAGTACAGGTACTTCCTTTGCAGAACAAACGGCACAAAAAATATCTGTGAAGAGAGTCATTAGTCCGGGCACCCTTCATCCTTGACCAGGGCAACTCAATCCTAGTCTTAGCAGTTGGGGAGCTTGGCAAAAGAGATCAATGACTGTATCCTTCCCCTTAGGGAGGGTATGATGGATCGCTCAATCCACTGATTTTCCTTATGCAGCCCAACACCTGCATTAAGGAATAGTCCAACTATCTTTGATTGTTGGTGGACACTTTAGGGCTAGCTGGTTGAGGCAGCACATCGTCAGACTGGTCAGATTTTCGTCTTCCTGACTCACATTCATAGGAGCCTGGGTTAGGTCAGGTTTGTCAACGACAGTCCCGAGAGGGGCAAGAGGACTAGTGGGGAGGTCCTGTGCCGCAGGCAATGATGAGACAGGTACTGAAACTAGAGCGCCCATCTGTTAATCTGGAGCCTTGAGCACTTTCAAAGCCCAGTTCTTTGGAAAAGTTCTCGTGAAGGAGGCGAGAAGACTAACAACCTCCTTCCGAGGAGCAACCGCTGACTCTGATACCTGCAGAAGGACCATGGGAGCAGCCAGTGGCTCTGGGGGTGGAGCAGATGGTTCAGCATTCATAGAAGACTCCATGGCAAAAGCCGGTACTTGTCTGTATAAGAGACCTCCCTAGGAGACCTCGAAACCTGCTTGTCCTCGGGTGAAAGGTATCCCCTGGAGGCGGTATCTCCTTCATTGGTATCCTTTGTCTTTTAGTCATTTGAACTGGGACAATGCCCAGTTTTTCTTATTGGGAATCAGGCTTGGCATGACCAGCCTTGGCATCAAGATCCCGCTGGTATCGAAACGAATGACAAACAGTTAAAGGAGATTCCGAGGGTGGAGGAGGAGCATGTTTAGGAACAGTAATCCTACGTCTAGGGTCCAAAGATTTTGACACCGAGAGGGAGATTTGAATGGATTGAAATTCATCCCCTGATGATCGGGATTGAGCAGGGATGGCGACAACCTGCTTAACAGCCCTAACGAACTCTGCAAATCATGGCACGTCCTTCATGAACGAAGGGACAGCCACAAGAGCTCTTGGTAAGCGATGTCTGTGAGCATGTTGATCACTAGGACAAACTTCTTGATGCAAACTTAGTGGGACGTGTGAGTAGACCTCCGTCAGAAGAGGATACGAGGTGCCGGAAAAAAAAATTGAGATTTCCTCGACCTCGAGGAAAATCCTGAGGGAAAAAATCCTTTTTAGTCTTCTGTCACCTACCATATTTTACCCACTGGGAGAATGGTCACTCCCGACACTCGTCACAAGGAGAAGCCTGTGTGCAGGAGTGTCATCTGCATGCAGGGCAAAGGCGATGAGGATCAATCTCTTCCGCAGACATTAGTTCCAAAGACGGTTAGCAATGCCTAGACAAACCAGCACTGCTGCAATCCTACCAAGCCAGACACACCTGAAAGAAAGAAAAAGTTTATTTTACAGCTAGATAAGAATTTATTTAAGGTTAATCAGAGGGCGATACAGCAAGTCTTCACTCTACCAAACCAAAACAAAAATTGACATAATGCACTCGGTGACTGCGAGCGGGGTGGCTGGTTGTTGAAACCTTGCATTAAAAGCAAATGGCTTGTTCCAGCTGTGCTGAAAAACATATATCCATAGTAAAATAGCGAATGCTTTGTATTCATGTAGGAACAACAAAGCGAAATATAACAAATTTGAAAATCATTTGTATTTTTCGTTAACGAGACAAACCTGTACTGTAGCTATTTACAGGGATTATCTTTCGGTAAAGCTGGATGACTAGCCATAAAGACTTAAGGGACGTAGCAACTAGTGTATTCGCTGGTTAGTGTGAGTTGCTAGCTACCCCATTCTCTCACACCAGTGTGTTTAACCACTTTCGATTGCAGGCAGGACTTTCTAGGGGACAGGTATATATAGCTACAGGTTTATATCGTTAGGGAAAATACAAATTACTTTCGAATTTGTCATTTGTTCCGACACTCAATACAAACGCTATGCTATTTCTAGGGATAACTCTCCCATTAGGAGGCTGGAAGTCCAGACCAATTGGCTTGGCCTTTGACCTGTGGTCTTTATCATACAGGCTTGACACATAACTGAGGAGAACCCTGACACCTCGCTAAAACTTCGTGCAATGCACGGATAGAGGCCTGAGCAATGTGTATCCTTATGATACTAGCAACGTGACTGTCTAGGTAAGATTTCTTCGAGATAAATACGACATTCGTAGATAACTTGTATTTTTCCTAACGATACAAAGCTTTAGCTATCTATTAGGGGTTATTACTTTTAGCGAAGCTTAAAGGACAACCCATTAAAATTTTAGCTAGTTAGCGGGGTAATGGAGGTGATTTAGCTCACTTTGCTTGGAGGTAGGACTTCAAGGAGGACAGGGCTGGCAGGTAAGTTTGTACAAATAGCTAAAGGTTTGTATCATTAGGAAAAATGCAAATTATCTACAAATTAGTCATTTGTTCCGTAACTAGAATACAGTACAAACCTATGCTATTAATTAGGGGGGACTCGCCCATTTAGAGGGTGGACGTCCCCGCCAAACTGGCTTTTGGCTTTACCTGGGGACTCCTTATTTTGAATAGGTTTGTAACAAAAATAAGGAGACCCTGCACCTCGCTAAACCTTCCTACTCAAGGTCAGCAGCCTAAACAAGCTGTGTGTTAAGATGTTTAGAAGTGTAACTGTCCAGGTAAAAGTTATTCCGAATCTTTGTAGGAAAAGACTGTTGTAACCAGGACTTTCCCAATACCACCTCTGAAGGGTATGGGGACACAACAGCATTAGCTTAATTCAGTACTAGGAACATAAGGAAGCATGGTTTACCTGGAATGGTTTGAGGGCAGCTTATGCAGAGAACCCAGGATGCTGCTTTCCCCAAGAGAGGCGAGGATAAAGAAGAGAATAAGAGCCAGTCAAACCTTTTCATTCACCGCACACTAAAACCAGGTAACAGTGCCTTCAACCTTCTGCTACTTATCCAATAAGGAGCTTAAGGTATTATATCAGCTGTTGTGCAGCCACTACAGGCCCAATAGAAAATGTATCGAGCCTCCTGTGGGTCAAGTCTTGCAGGTAGTGGGTTGTGAATGTATTCTGACGTTTCCACACTCCAGCCTGTAGAACCTGTGTCGCAAAGAAGTTTCTCTTGAATGCCAGAGATGTAACTACGCCCCTGACATCGTGGGCTCTGGGGCAACGTGAAGGAGGGGGGTTCGGATTCAGGGCATGGTCTATGACCTTGCGAGTTCAGGCAGAGATGGTGTTCTTAGTAACACCCCTCTTGATCCTCCCTGTGCTGATGAAAGTGCAGATACACAGGGATGGGCTGCAGCTGTTCTCTTGAGGTACATCCTCAAACTCCTCGCTGGGCAGAGTCAGAGATGATCAGCGTCATCAGTTACAGAGCGGAGACTCGAAATTCGGAAGGAGTCGAATCGGGGATCCGCCACTCCTGGATTCTGAGTCTTGGCTACAAACTCAGGGACGAAGCCGAACGTTATCTCTCCCATCAACTTGAATGGGTGATGTTGTATGCGAGACCATGAAGTTCAATAACTCGCTTGGCCGAAGCCAAAGCTAGTAGGAACACTGTCTTCCAAGTGAGGTAGTGAACTGTTGTCTGGTGTAATGGTTCATAAGGAGGTCTCTTCAGAGACCTGAGAACTCTAACCACGTTCCATGGGGAGGTCCTAACTCCATATGAGTAAGGAAAGTTCTAGCGATGAGGAAATATCCATTCCATTGAGTCTGAGGGCGAGGCTTAAGGAATGATAGCCTTTAGCCGCTGAGACTGAAAGGCGTATTTCCCCACGCAAATGGACGAGGAACTCCGCTATTACCGGAATAGTGGTATTGAGAGGAGAGATACCCCTTCCACGACACCAACCACAGATGACTTTCCACTTAGCCTGGTAGACTGCTGCTGGTGATTTCCGTGGGTATCAAGACATCCTGCTAGCAACTTGTTGCGAAAATCATTTCTGAGTGAGATGATGGATAGTCTCCAGGTGTGAAGTCGTAGCGAAGCTACGGCTTTGTGGAAAATGTTGGCATGTGGTTGTTTAAGTAGATCGTGTCGTGGAGAGAGTTCTCTTGGAGACTCCGTCAGGAGTTGCAGAAGGTCCGGAAACCATTGCGCATGATGCCAATAGCTAAGCTATGAGAGTCATTGAGAGGTTGACTGATGTTCTGGCCTTGTTGAGTATCCTCCTCATCAGACAGAACGGGGGAAAGGCGTACCACAATGGTTGAAATGCATCTTGCCAGAGAGCCTTGGGGTCTGGGACTGGGGAGCAGTACTATGGGAGCCTGAAGTTCAGGGCCGTTGCGAAGATATCCACTATCGGAGTACCCCACAAAGTCACGACTTTGTTGGCTACTAGTTGATCCAAAGACCACTTGGTACTCACTATCCGAGATGCTCTGCTCAGGTTGTTGGCAAGCACATTCCTCTTGCCTGGAATGAAGCGTGCCGATAGTGGTATCGGGTGAATCTCGGCCCATCTCAGTATCTCTACTGCTAGATGGGATAGGGGCTGCGAAAAGGCACCTCGTTTGTTTAAATAAGCCACTACTGTGGTTTTGTCACTCATCACCACTGAGTGGCCCGCCACAAACTGGTGGAACTGTTGAAGGGCCAGAAAAACGGCCTTCATCTCTAAGAGATTTATGTGGAGGTACATGTACTCTTCTTACTCTGACCAGAGGCCTGTGGTCATGTGGTGCAGCACATGGGACCCCCAAGCTTTTTTTGAAGATTCAGAGAACAGCATCAAATCTGGGAGGAGGACGAGAAGATCGACCCCCTTTCGTAGGTTCTCATCTGACACCCACCCTTCGAGGTCCGCCTGTTCTGCTATGTCCGGTCTGGGGAGTCGAAGGTCTGACTCCACCAGGATTTGAGTCACCACTGGAGAGATTGAATCCTGAGGCGACCATTGGGAACTAGACGGGGCAGAGATGAAAGGTGTCCGAGAAGACGTAGCCACGTCTGGGTTGGAAGTTCTTCTCGTCTGAGAAAGGGTCTTACGACCTTTCTCAGCTTCGTTATCCTGTAGTCTGATGGGAAGGCTTTGTGGAGATTGGCGTCTACTATCATGCCTAGGTATACCAGTCTTTGCGTAGGAAACACAGAGGACAACTCGAGGTTTACCATGATCCCCAGATCTTGGGAAAACCTCAGAAGTTTGTCTCAGTGTTGAAGAATGGTTGACACCAAGTCCACTGAATTAGCCAGTTGTCCAGATAACGGAGACGGATGCCAATCCTGTGTGCCCAGGATGATACTAGGGTGAACACTCTGGTGAAGACTTGAGGTGCTGTGGAAAGATTGAAGTACAGCACCTTTAACTGGTATTTCCTGTTGTCTAGGCTGAATCTTAAGTACTGTACTGTACTTCCTTAAAGACGGATGGATTGGGATCTGGAAGTACGGGTCCTTTAGGTCCAGTGTGCACATGAAGTCCCGTGGTCTTACTGCTTGTCTGACTGTGTCTGCCATCTTCATGCTGAACGGAGCTTGCTTGACAAACTTGTTTAGAGCCAAGAGGTCGATGATGGGTCTCCAGCCTCCAGACACCTTTTTCACAAGAAAGAGTTGACTGAAGAAGACTGGGGACTCATCGAGGACCTCATGAAGAGCACCCTTCTTTAACAGGGTCTGGACTTCTGACCGGAGGGCTAGTCCCTTTGCTGATCCCATCACAAAAGTCTATTGACACAGGATTCCTGATCAGGGGAGGGAGAGATGTTGTGAACGGGACGCAATACCCTGAATGAATCCTGAAGATTGTCCAGGGTTCAGCCCCGAGTTGCTTCCACCTGTCCCAGCAACTTTGTAGGCATCCCTCCACTGGTGGACAAGCGGGGGGAATGCCTTTCCTAGCGTTTGTGGCCTCGGCCACTCCCTCTAGGAAATTTTTCTCCCCTGGAGGACCTAGTGCCTTTACCGTCTTTGGTCGGAAATGACAAATTCGAAGATAATTTGTATTTTTCCTAACCATACAAACCTTAGCTATTTACATAGGGGGGTTTCCTTTCGGCGTAGCTGAAATGTCGAGCCATTAAAGTTTTAACGAGGGTTTAACTACCCCCGCGCTAGTTATCGGGGGGGAGGGGGGGAGTGGTAGCTAGCTACCCCTCCCCCCTCCACACACCGGTGAGCTGCCTCACTTCACTTAGAGGTAGGACTTGTCTCGGGGCACAGGGCTGGCGGGCAAATATGTGTAAATAGCTAAGGTTTGTATGGTTAGGAAAAATACAAATTATCTTCGAATTTGACATTTGTTCCGTAACCGAAATACAAACCACGCTATTTACATAGGGTGACTTACCCTTAGGCAGGGTGGAAAGTCCCTAGCCTTACTGGCTTTGGCTTGCCCGGGGACTCAGAATCTGAGTGCGCAGCACTTCAAGAAAAAGAGTCCCTGCACCTCACAAGTTTGTTGCTACGCAAGAAACGAGAGGCCTACATAAGTGTGTGTGGAGAGATGAAGTGTGACTCGTCCTAGGAAGTTGACCTGAAGTCCTTTATATGGAATTCCAGGCTAGGACGTCGCCATACCACCTCGTCAGGGTATGGGGGACGCGAAAGTATTGTACTTAATACTAGGAACACAAGGAAGCATGGTTTACCTGCAGAGGTTTGAGGTCAGCTATGCAGAGACCCAGGATGCTGCATTCCCCAAGAGAGGGGAGAATGAAGAAAGAAGTAAGGGCCAGACATAATTTTTCATTCACGCAGACTAAAACCGGGTAACAGTGCCCTCAACCTTCTGCTACCTGTCCATTAAGGAGCCTGAGGTTAGACCAGTTGTTGTGCAGCCACCACAGGGCCGATAGAAAAGGTATCGAGGCTCCTGTGGGTCACGTCCTGCAGGTAGTGGGCTGTGAAGGTCGTCTGACGCTTCCAGACTCCAGTTTGTAGAACCTGCGTCACAGAGAAGTTTCTCTTGAAGGCCAGGGACGTGGCGATGCCCCTGACATCATGTGCCCTAGGGCGACATGACGGAGGAGGGTCTGGATTCAAGGCGTGATGGATGGTCCGTCGAATCCAGGCTGAGAAGGTGTTCTTGGTGACCCTCCTCTTCGTCCTACCAGTGCTCACAAACAGGGCTTGCACGCGGGGACGGGCTGCAGCTGTTCTCTTCAGATAACGTCTCAGAATTCTCACTGGGCAGAGTAGCAGATGATCTGGGTCATCTGTTACAGAGCGGAGACTCACAACCTGAAGGAGTCGAACCGTGTGTCCGGAATTCCAGGGTTCTGAGTCTTGGCAACAAACTCAGGGACGAACTTGAACGTTACCTCCCCCCATCCCCTTGAATGGGCGACGTCGTACGAGAGACCATGAAGTTCACCGACTCGCTTGGCCGAAGCCAGAGCGAGCAGGAAAACCATCTTCCAAGCCAGGTGTTGGTCAGAGGCCTGGCGTAATGGTTTGAATGGAGGTCTCTTGAGAGCCCTGAGGACCCGAACCACGTTCCAAGGAGGCGGTCTCACTTCCGACTGAGGGCAGGTAAGCTCGTAGCTACGTATGAGTAGGGAAAGTTCCAGCGAGGAGGAAATGTCTATTCCTTTCAGCCTGAAGGCAAGGCTTAAGGCTGAGGGATAGCCTTTCACCGCCGAGACCGAAAGGCGCATTTCCTCCCGCACATAAACGAGGAACTCCGCTATTGGTGGAATAGAGGCATCGAGGGGAGAGATACCCCTCCCATGACACCAACCACAGAAGACTCTCCACTTCGCCTGGTAGACACCTGCGGATGACTTTCACAGGTGTCAAGACATCCTTTCCGCAACTTGTTGCGAAAAGCCTCTCTCAGGGAGGAGATGCTGGATAGTCTCCAGGCGTGAAGCCGAAGCGACGCTACGGCTTTGTGGAAGATGTTACAGTGTGGTTGTCTGAGTAGCTCGTGTTGTGGGGGAAGCTCTCTCGGGGGTTGCGTCAGGAGCTGCAGAAGGTCCGGGAACCACTCTGCATGATGCCATAGCGGAGCTATTAAGGCCATCGACAGGTTGACCGATAGTCTGGTCTTGTTGAGCACCCTTCTCATCAGACAGAACAGTGGGAAGGCGTAGACGTCGATGTTGTCCCACCGTTGTTGGAAGGCATCTTGCCAGAGTGCCTTGGGGTCTGGGACTGGGGAGCAGTACAGCAGCAGCTTGAAATTCAAGGCTGTCGCGATCAAGTCCACCGTCGGGGAGCCCCACAAAGTCAGGACTTTGTTGGCTACCTGAGGATCCAAAGACCACTCGGTACTCGCTATCTGCGAAGCTCTGCTCAGATTGTCGGCGAGCACATTCCTTTTCCCAGGAATGAAGCGAGCTGATAGACGTATCGAGTGGACTTCGGTCCATCTCATCATCTCTACTGCAAGATGGGATAGCTGTTGTGAAAAGGTACCTCCCTGCTTGTTGATATAAGCCACTACCGTGGTGTTGTCGCTCATCACCACTACAGAGTGGCCCGCCAGGGTCTGGTTGGAACTGTTGAAGGGCCAGACAAATGGCCTTCAGCTCTAGCAGGTTGATGTGGAGGTACTTTTCTGATTCTGACCATAGGCCTGAGGCCCTCTGGTTCAGAACGTGGGCCCCCCACCCTTCTTTTGACGCGTCCGAAAACAGCATCAAATCCGGGGGAAGGACGAGAAGATCCACTCCCTTTCGGAGGTTGTCGTCGGCCAGCCACCACCGCAGGTCCGTCCGTTCCGCAGGTCCTATTGAGACCAGGAAGTCCGGGGAATCGTTGCCTTGATCCCACCGGGACTTGAGCCGCCACTGCAGAGATCTCATCCTGAGGCGGCCGTTGGGAACTAGACGGGACAGGGAGGCTAGGTGACCTAACAGACGTAACCACGATTGGGCTGGAAGGTCTTCTCGACTGAGGAAAGGCTTTGCAACCATCCTCAGCCTTGCTATCCTGTTGTCTGATGGAAAGGCTCTGTGGAAATCGGTGTCTAATATCATGCCTAGATATACCAGTCGCTGTGTTGGGAGCAGAGAGTTCTTCTCGAGATTTACCATGATCCCTAGATCTTGGCAAATTCCCAGAAGCCTGTCTCGGTGTCGAAGAAGGGTCGACTCCGAGTCTGCCAGGATCAGCCAGTCGTCCAGATAACGAAGGAGACGGATGCCGTTCCTGTGCGCCCACGAAGATATCAGTGTGAACACTCTGGTGAACACCTGAGGTGCTGTGGAGAGACCAAAACATAGCACCTTGAACTGGTAGATCTTGTTGTCTAGGCTGAAACGTAGGTACTTCCTAGAAGACGGATGGATTGGGATCTGGAAGTACGCGTCCTTCAGATCCAGTGTGCACATGAAGTCTTGCAGTCTCACTGCAAGTCTAACCGTGTCTGCTGTCTCCATGCTGAACGAAGTTTGCTTGACAAACTTGTTCAGGGCCAAGAGGTCGATGACGGGTCTCCAGCCTCCAGACGCCTTCTTTACAAGAAAGAGTCGACTGAAGAAGCCTGGGGAGCCATCCACGACCTCCTGGAGAGCATCCTTCTTGAGCATGGTCTCGACTTCTGCCTGAAGGGCTAGCCCCTTTGCCGATCCCGTGGCATAGGAGCTCAACGACACTGGATTCGCTGTCAGGGAAGGTAGAGATGAAATGAACGGGACGCGATATCCTTGGCCGACCACAGAGGTCGTCCAGGAATCGGCCCCGAGTTGCTGCCACCTGAGCACGCAACTTTAAAGGCATCCCCCCACAGGTGGACACGCAGGGGGATTGCCAATCCTAGCGCTTGCGGCCTCGGCCGCTCCTTTTAGGATTTTTGCCTCCCCTGGAGGACTTTGTGCCCCTCTTGTCTTTGACAGGAAAAGGCTGCGGTTTAGACACCTTGGTCTTAGCTGCCGGAGCCTGCTTCGGTGTCCTGCGAGGCTGCTGCTGTTGTTGAGGAGCTGGAGGCTTGTAGGGCTGGGATGTAAGGGCCTTCTGGAGGAGCGAATCTTGACTCGTTTTTCTCCACCTCTCAGCTGTCCGTTCTACGTCCTTGGGCTCGAACAGGCTTCCTCCTAGGATGGAGGAGTGTCTGAGCTTGCTGAAATCCATCGCGGGGACCTTCGGGTGGAACCTCTCGGTCACCGTGTCACGGCGCTTGAGGACCGAGTTAGCCCACAGGTTAGTGACCTGGTGAGCTAAAAACTCGATAGAGCGCATTACCGAGAGGAGGAAGGTCTCCAGGGCCTTCCTATTGCTCTCCTTGGACAAGTCCTCAGAGCGCAATAGGATGCCCAGAGATCCTAGCCAGACATCCAGCCACGAAGTGGTGTGCATGGCACACTTCGCGACCTTCTCCTGGCTCAGGACCTCCGACGCTGTGAATGTCACCTGCCGGGTGTTGAGTTTCTCCACAGAGAGACCCCTGGTGAGCTCTTCCACGGAGTGGTGCAGGGGAAGAGTTAAACAAGGCTCCTCCACGATCTTGAAGTACCTCCTCTGCTGTACGCGAGAAGGCGGGAGGAGCTTGTTCCCGGCAGGAGAACGGCTGGAGGAGGCAAGCTCGGAGAGCTGGCCCTCGACCTTGTCCCTGGCACTCTTCATCCCTTGGGACCAGGGCAGGGCTGCACTGGTCTTGGGGGTCTTCTGAGTGCCATAAACTTGGTCCACGACCGTATCCTTGCCTTCGCGAGGGGCGGTCTCGGGATCCTTGAAACTATGGAGTTGCCTCATTAGTCCAAGGACCTGCCAGAAGGCGTGCTCCGATTCTCGCTGCTCTCCTCCTTGTGGGCTGGCAGCTAAGTATCCTGTCCCCATTGGCTCTTCAGCGGGGGCGAGGGAGCCTTTGGTTTCAGTCCCAGATCAGCGAGAGGTGGCTTCATAGCCTGCACCACCGCTTTCATCAGGGAACCGAACCAAGGCTGGCGGCTGACTGACGCAGTGTCAATGATCCCCGCTGGAGGGAAGGGGATCGGTTGATCCTTCGGAGTGGATACTACAGGTCCTGTCTGGAAAGAAGAAAGTTGTCCGGACCTCTCTGAAGACTCGTCTTGTTCCTGGACGCGTGCTCGGCGCTTCCGTGATGGCGATCGCGAGGATGACCTGGAAGTACGCAGGCCTGGTGCCTCGCAAGGTTGGGCGTGCTGCGAAACCCGGCGGAAATCGCGCTGGGGGTCGCGCGATGGGCGGATCGCTGGTTCGCGCTGGCGATCGCGCGATGGAAGGATCGCTGATTCGCGCTGGCGATCGCGCGATGGAAGGATCGCTGCTTCGCGCTGGCTATCGCGCGATGGCAGAACCGTGGGGTCGCGCGTGGGCGACCGTAGGCGCGTAGGCGCGTGAAGATGAGGGCGCGCGCGTGGGCGCTGGATCGCGCGCGGGCGACCGTTGGCGCGTGAAGATAAGGGCGCGCTGGCAACTTGGCGCGCAGGCGAGGGCATGCGTGAAAGCACGGTCGAGCGGGAGCGCCTGGGTGATTGCTGGCGATCAGGAGAGTGATGGAGCGTAGGTGAACGATGTGGCCTAGGCGAGGTCAGGCGCGTTGGCGAGTGACGGCGTGCTGGCGAACGACGGCGCGTTGGCGATCGATGACGCGTGGGCGACCGACCGCGTACAGGAGAGTTGGCGCGTGGACGGGTCGAAGCCCTGTGGCGATCAAAAGCGTGGGCGCAGTGGCGCGTGGGTGAGCGCTTGTGCACAGGCGAAGAATCGCGCAGGAGAATGCTGGCGCGTAGGAGATCGCTGACGCGTAGGGTGGCGCGTCGGGGCTGAAGGTCTCGATGGTGAAGTCTCGTGTGCAGGCTCAGGATCTGGTTCGTGGGTGCGCGGGCGTGTATGCACTTTAGTGCGCGCTGGAGACTGGAATGCAGGCGGTGGTCGTCGCGTAGGGGAACGCTGACGAAGCAGAGGAACAAAGTCCTTGCCAGTGCCCAGATCCGAAGGTCGTGGGCGAGCGTTGGCGCGCTGGGCGCGTACCAGGAACTGGGCGTGTCGCAGTGCGCTGATGAGCGGGAGGTGGGCGGCGCTCAGGAGACTGTTGACGCGCAGCAGGGGCAAAAGTGCGCGGGTGCGCAGGCAATCGCTGAGCAGGTGAGCGCTGGCGAGCAGGTGAAAGCTGGCGAGCAGGAGAGCGCTGGCGAACAGGGGCGCGTCGGCAATCAGGAGAGCGCTGACGAACAGGAGAGCGCTGACGATCAGGAGAGCGCTGGCGATCTGGAGAGCGCTGACGATCAAGAGAGCGCTGACGATCAGGAGAGCGCTGACGATCAGGAGAGCGCTGACGATCAGGAGGGTGCTGACGGTCAGAAGAGCGCTGGCAAGAAGAGTCTGAAGACTCATCTGCCATAGAGCCCTTGCGCGCAGGGCGCTGACGAGCAGGAGAGCGCTGACGAACAGGAGATCGCTGGCGAGGAGAGTCAGGAGACTCTACGGCAGGAGGGCGCTGGCGAGCAAGAGGGCGCTGACGAGCAGGAGAGCGCTGGCGAGCAGGAGAGCGCTGGCGAGCAGGAGAGCGCTGGCGAGCAGGAGGGCGCTGGCGAGCAGGAGGGCGCTGGCGAGCAGGAGGGCGTTGGCGATCAGGTGAGCGATGACGCTTGCGCACTTCCGAAGGACGCACAGGTGTAACCTGACGCGGAAGGGCCTCACCCACATTGTGGGAGAGGTCCTTCTGCCCCGAAGGGAACGGTGCTTGCGTAAGCAAGGGAGATCTGGCAGGCACAGGAGATTGCGAACGATCAGCAGAGAGGTCCAGAGGTGCTGCTGTTACGGTCTGCTCCCGACGAGAAGAATCCTCCGCAGGGGACGACGAGGATGACCAGAAGAGGAGGCGCCTCTTGACTCCCTTGTAAGGAGAAGGAAGGCCTCGGCGAGCCTTACGGCGAAGGTGACCACGTGGCAGGGTATCAGCATTGTCGGTCTTCCGAAGAGGAGTCTCTGTTAGTGCACTCCCCCGAGGGGGAGCAACACTCGCAGGAGAGACCGTTGGACCCAGTTTCCCCCTCGAAGGATGTTCAGAGGGGGACCCTGGGCCTTCAGCAGCAACAGCAACAGTATCAGCAGGGGTTTGACCCGACCCGTCAGACGCCTCTGTCACAACAACGTTGTCAATAGCCAAAGGATCTACCTCTGGTATTACCGGCAATTGTTGGACAGCTGCCCCTAACTGGATCAGATCAAACAGGGCTTCCTTGGAGGGCCAGCCCTTAAGCCCCAAAGGAAGTCCAAAGCTGGAAAAGATCATTATTAGACACTGTTTGATCATAGTCTACAAAGTCAATAAAATCCTCCCCCAGCGAAGGAGGGGGAACTGCCTCGCTATGGGAGACAACGCCCTCTCCCACACACCGAGTTTGGGAACAAGAAGGGCCTACCCTACCATTCGGCGGCCTCTCACGAGAGACCGAACGAGTGGTAGCTTCGGAGGAGGTTCGGGCAACGGAAGAAGAGTCCTTGGAGCCTTCCTTCCCCTGGGGGGAAGAACGATCTCTCTTAGAACTCTTCTTACGCCGCCGCGCAAACTTCTCCCACTGGGAGGTAGGCCACTCCCGACATTCCATACACAGATTATCACTACTACACCGTTGACCTCGACACTGCGGGCAAAGGGTGTGACGGTCTGTCTCGATCGCCGACATAAAAGTGCCGCAGGGGCGATCGGGAAGTCCAGGGCATTTCCGCATGGTGGAAAGCAAAGGTAGAGGCCAACTTCAACAAACACACTGGAAGAAAAAACAAACAAATCAAGGCTGTCAATATGCGAGGACGGGACAGAACATCTGTACATCGTCCGAGCCAAAAGTGAAGTGGGGCAGCTCACCGGTGTGTGGAGGGGGGAGTGGTAGCTAGCTACCACTCTTCCCCCCCCCTCCCCCCCGCTAACTAGCGCGGGGGTAGTTAAACCCTCGTTAAAACTTTAATGGCTCGTCATTTCAGCTACGCCGAAAGGAAAACCCCCTATGTAAATAGCGTGGTTTGTATTTCGGTTACGGAACAAAGGGCTTTTTAGACACCACTGTCTTCACTGCTGTCTTGTTTTTCATAATCTTTGTTGGACGGGACTGCTGAGGAGCTGGTGGTTTATAGGGCTTGGAAGTCAAAGCCCTATGGAGGAGGGAGTCCTGGTGGGACTTCCTCCATATCTCAGCAGCATGTTCCACGTCCTTTTGCTCAAAAAGAGAGGATCCCTCTAAAGAAGAGTTCCTGAACCTAGCGATCTCGGAATTTGGGACCTGCTGATGGAATCTCTCAGACACCGCATCTTGAAGTTTCAGAATAGTGTTCGGCCATAAGTTTGAGACTTGATGGGCGAGAAACTTGATGGTGTGAGTGCCTGAAGTTTCCATTGCTTTCCTGGTGCGCTCCTTGGAGAAATCCTCGGTTCGAACCGGGATTTCCAGGGTCCCCAGCCACAGATCATGCAATGAAGTAGCCCGCATGGCATACTTTGTGACCTTCTCCTGACGGCTGGAGAGCCTCTCTTGAGAGGCTCCCTTGGTGAGCTCTTCCAGAGTGTGATGGAGAGGAAGAGCTGGAAGAGGCTGTCTAAGATCTCGAAATATCTCCTCTGCTGAACGCGAGGAGGTGGGAGAAGCTTGGCGGTGGAGCCAGAACGTTAGGAGGAGGAGAGCTCGAAGAGCGGTTGGGCGATCTTAGCCCAGGCACCCTTTAGCCCCCGAGACCAGGGAAAGGCTACACTGGTCTTAAGAGGGCTTCTGAATGCCAAAGCCACAGTCTAAGACTGTGTCTTTGCCCTCTCATGTGGGTATCTCCGGATTGGTAAACTCATTGAGTACCCTAATAAGAGTCAGAACTTGCCAGAATGCATGTTCCGACTCTTTTTGCTCCCCCTCCGAAGTGGGAATAGCAGCGAAGTCGCACCCCTTGAGTGACTAGTAGTTCCTGTAGGCCTGGAAGTCCTTGAAGAAGGCTTTGGAAGAGTCCAAGTTCTTTGATTCCTTACGAGGAAGGAGGTAGGACTCAAGCATCGAAGGCTGGATGGGAGTTCCTCACGACTTCCGTCGGTGGTGGAGAACTCTCCGTGCGAGGAGAAACTTCCTCCGAAAGTGGGAGGGAGGAAGCCCGAGCCTCGTGCGACTCCCTCAGCAGCGGTGAGGAAGGAAAGTGCCTAGCGGGAGAGACAGGAAGGACAGGCCTCGAAGGCCTAATAGGAGTTAGTTTCACCTTAGGGAATGTAACTGCGTCTGAGACTCCTCTTTTCCTCTTCAGGTGAGAAGAAGCAAAGGTTCTTTGCTGTATGTCTGCTGGTGTCGTTGGATGGGAGGTCACTGAAGAGCGAGATGACATGGTAGGCCCGAAGGCTTGCACAACTGCTCTGACCATGGCACTGAACCAAGGCTGCTTGCTGACTGATGCACTGTCAGAAAGATCCCCTGAAGGGAAAGGGACCAAAGGTTCCCTGTGAGGAGTCCCTATCGATGTTTGAGGGTGTGGATCCGCCTTTGAAGACAAAATCTTCGGGATTCTGAACCCTTCTGTGGAGCCTCCTTTTCCCGGTAGTCATGCTGTAATGCGTTTGCTGGAAGGGGAATGGGGTGACGGTAACCTGTCAGAATCTCTATTGTGAAGTTCCTTTTGCCCGAGATGTTTTGAAGCTGGGAGAACCTGCTCTAAGGTTTGGCGCAAGTGCGCAGGAGAGCGCTGGCGAGCGCTGGCGAGCCGAAGAGTGCTGAGGCGCAAAAAAGCACAGGCTCATGGGAGAGCACTAGCACACAGGAGAGTGCTGGTGTGCAGGAAAGCGCTGGCACGCAGGAGTCCTGGCGCGCAGGAGTGCTGGCGCTTAGGAAAGCACTGGTGCGCAGAGGAGCACTGACACATAGTAGAACGTCAATGCACATGAGAGTGCTGCTGTGTAGGGGGAGCGCAGCTATGCAAGAGAGCGCTGGTGAGCGAAGGCGTGCTGGCGAGCTGGCAAATGCTGTTCTTTGGAATGGCAAGAATGCGCTGGAGAGTGCCGACAATCGGGAGATCACTGGGGCATTGGAAGGCGCTGACGAGCAGGTGAATGCTGATGCACCAAAGAGCACTGAAGCGCTGGAGTGATGATGCTCTGGGAAGCGTTGAAGTGTTGGAGGGCGCTGATGTGATGCTGGCAAGTGCTGATGCACTGAAGGAGAGCGTTGGGGCGCAGTCAAATGCTTCGGAGGTGCATTCTGAACAGGCAGACGATGAACAGGGAGACAGGAACGGAAAAGGCAGGTCAACGTGAAGGATGGTCTGGAACAGGGATGTGCCCTTTGGAAGGGTGAATATCCTCCGACGGGGATCGCGAACGCTCCACAGAAGTGTCTGAGGCTGAAGACCGAGGACTAGCGGCAGCGTCGTCAGAAGAAAGTCCAGGAATGGGCGAAGGTCGAGGGCTGAAAGAATACTGAAGTGGAGGCTCCTCTGCATGTGACGGCTGCGAAGATGAGGCTGAAGAGCTGCCTTTTCACCGATGGTGAAGAGCCACCTCTAAGGTGAAGCGGAGGTCAAGCTCTGCGGGATCGAAGGCGCCCTTTAGCGCCCAGGGGATCAGCAAGCTGACCTTTAGAAGCAGCAGTCCTCCACAAAGGAGTTTCTGAGTGAACTCCTCCTCCGAGGGGAAACACTCGCAGGAGAGACAGATGAACGACCTAGTTTCCCCTTCAAAGGATGAACAGGAACAGGCAAAACACAGTCGGCAGAAACAGCTGGAGAATCTGAAGGTGCAGGGGCATACCTGAAAACCCCAAGGACGATTACCCCTCTAAATAGGGAGACAGAGACAAGGCCTCACCCAGGGAGAGAGGTAGGGCCGCTTCACTCGGGGAAGCAACACCATCTCGAAGACCGGGGTTGGCCATAAAATAAAGGGTCTACGCTACTACTCGATGGTCTCGCAGAAGAGGCCAAAGGAGCAGGAGCTTCGGAGGAAGGTCGGGAAACAAAGAAGAGGTCTTGGGTTTTTTCCCTTTCGAAGAAACCTTCGAAATAGAAATATCCCGCTTTGACTTCTTCTGGCATTGCCCAAACATTTCCCACTGGGAGGCAGACTACTCACACCACTCACTACACCTGTTACCACTATCACACCATTGACCTCTGCCGGCAGGACAAAGGGTGTGGCAATCGGTGTCCACGGCTGACATGAAGGTTCCGCAGGGCCGACCTTCAAGGGCAAGTATGCAAGGTCGCAAAGTCACACACACTAATCAAAGATAAAGCACAAACAAAAGTAATTAATGGCAGTCCAAATATAGGTGAAGGATGAAGAACGGCAACTACTGCTTATCATCCGAGCCACCGCTGTGCGAGCGGGAGAAATCTACCCCCCCTCCCCTACCCCTGCTAACTAGCAAAATGGGTAGTTAACCCTCGCTACAAGCCTGGGATTTTGGGTGTGTGAAAACAGTTCAAAACATGATTATTCAACACTTGTGATTTGTAAAAGGGCACAGAACCTAACAATCCAACCTAACCTAACCTAGTAGTTCCAAGGTCACAACCCTAGATGGGGAGCGCAAGCACCCTGGACCCCCCCATATCACAAGCCTTCCCAGGTCACAACCCTCTAGCTGGGGGAGCAAGCCTCCCACACTCACTTCCCAGGACACAAACTATTGGAGATGTCTTTATGTGATGGTGGTGGAACTTGAACTGAAGGAGAGGGTGAAAAAAAAATGCCTGTTGTAGAGTAACATTCGGGAACTTATGAAGAAGTACTTGTAAGCTGTTAATTGGTTTAAAAAACCACCTGACAGATACGTCATTGTAAATATTGTACACAGAAAGCTCTCCAAACCAATCGGAACCAACGTATGCGCAATAACTCACCATCAGTATCTCAAATGAAAACAATGGACAGAGTGAAAAACATACTTCACATTTTAATCGACCAATACAGAAGTTATTATGCTCCAGACGCTATTAAACATAGAAAAAAATACCAAACTAGCCAGCACTTGTCCATTTCTCATAGTGAATTCCAGTTTTGCTAATATTTAAAGTATCATATATTCATCCAAATAGTTAATATGATACTGTATATCCTAATACATCCTAATGTAATGGGGGCCACCCAGTGGGAACCGAGGATTTTACGAGGGAATCGATTATTAATGGTAGAACTAACCTTTTCTTCTCTATACATTATTCTCTGGGACGCAGCATAAATCCACAAAATATTACACAAAATATTGGCATTCCATGCACCCGAGTTATTTATCATTTGTTTGTTTACATTTTACGGTTCGCATGTAAGGTAAGCCATTATTTGTAATTTACTTTTAGAACCCTGTTATAGTTAAAGTGTTAGCGCATATAAAGGACATAAGGTAGGGCATTATTTGAGATTTACTTTTAGGGTTTGTGACCCAGGAAAGGGGAATTATTATCATCATTACTTGCTAAGCTACAACCCTACCTGGAAAAGCTGGATGGTATAAGCCCAGGGGTTCCAACAGGAAAATAGCCCAGTGAGGAAAGGAAACAAGGGAAAATAGCATATCATAAGAACAGTAACATTAACATAAATATTTCCTATATAAACTATAAAAACTAACAAAACAAGATAATTAAAAAAGTGAGCCCAAGTGTACCCTCAAGCCAGAGAACTCTGTCTCTAAAGATGGTGGACGACCATGGTACAGAGGCTATGGCACTACCCAGGACTAGAAAACAATGGTTTTATTTTGGAGTGTCCTCCTAGAAGAGTTGCTTACCATAGCTAATGAGCCTCTTCTACCCTTACCAAGAGGAAAGTGGCCACTGAACAATTACAGTGCAGTACCAGTACAGTAGTTAACCCCTTGGGTGAAGATGAATTGTTTGGTAATCTCAGTGTTTTAAGGTGTATGAGGACATAAAAGAATATGTAAAGAATAGGCCAGACTATTCGGTGTATGTGTACGCAAAGGGAAAATGAACCGTAGCCAGAGAGAATTATCCAATGTAGTACTATCCGGCCAGTCAAAGGACCCCATAATAATGGCAGAACAACTTATCAACGACAGAAATAAAGGTCAAATTCGTTGAAAGCACACTATTTACTGTAAGAAACGTTATTTTTTCTATTAAAAATGTTGGCCCATGTTAAACTATAGCTTTGCCTTCTTGAGACTTTATTTTGATAATTCTTACATAAATTCCCATAAAAAATGGTTGGTTAACACTACACCCACCCTTAGATTTAATGGTAAATGTTACCAAATGTGACAATGTATACTTGCAACCTAACCTAACTTGTTATAAGTCCAGCAAACTAAGTTTAAGAACAGCGAACTACGGAAACCAGTGAAATAGGGGTGTAGGCTACATGTAACCCCTCCACACATACCTTACCTAGTTTGCCAAAAATCATAATTTTAACAAATAACTTACAAATTTATTTGTTATCTTCTTTGTCTTGTCTTGACCTACCCAACGTAGTCCCTTGTTATCATTAATAAACCATTTTATATAATTCAAAGCATCTGAGGCCAAGATGGAGAGGATTCAGGGAGGGAGAAACACCTGCCTCCTTGCTGCATCCTATACAAAGTTTGACAGGGGAATGTTAGTTCATGATGCATCCCTGTAATTGACCTTTTAATTTTGCACCACTCAGAAACCCTAGTTTAACTAGGGCAGCGTCTCATTATTGTTACATAAGGGAAAGGGGGGCAGGGGTTAAGTCAACCATGTATTTCTGTCAGTAAAGCAATGCCAATTCATTAAATTGCAAAAGCACTTGCCAGGTTTTATGTAATTCATATTAATTACACCAAATACCCCAGATGATAGTAGCCTTAGAAGACAGACTGGAAATTGCATTAGTTGAAACATAACATTCAACATTAAAATCAGGGAAGTTATACTATAATCAAACACAGAACTACAGTATATCAGCTTAAAATAACCTTGAGACAGCAAAATTAATGAAAGGATGCAACACGTAATATGAATTACTACTTCACTGAACTGATATATTAATTAAATATCATTAAATATCATATCCTCCAGACAAAGAAGGATAAATTTTACACCACCACAGCTCCAAGTTGGCAGGCAGGTGAAGTATAGCCTACATCGACACTTCACTCAGCAATAACACCTTGGCTAACTACGAAGTTGTACATTTTCAAGTAATTAAAACTTAATTAAATTTAAAGAACACCTAACCAAACATGCCAATGCAGGAATGATAATACCGGTACCTACCTAGGTGATGTAAAATCAATTAATGGCTCCTAGAAAAAAATAATTTTGGTGTCCGGTGAAATTATTGTCTTTAACATGGAAGGAAGGGTGGAAACTGGAGTGGAGTTTTGTAACTTTTAAAAACGTAACACAGAGCGAAAAATCTATTTTTTGGGTGAGATAGCCATGTCGTCCTGATGGAAGGTTCCTTGAGTAGCTTCCTAAGGGTATATATGACTACAGTGGATGTTCCCAGAGAGTATAGAGACCACTGGAGCAGTGTTGTCAGAGGGATTAGTTTAAAAATCCCCAAAATTCATGCTAAAAAATTCCCTAATTAACCCAAAAATCCCCATTTCCACAAATATATATTCTTTTCTGATCCTGTAGGCTTTACAAATATAATAGAAATTACTCACTATACTTCATATAAGTGGAAGCAAACTAACTGAAAAAATATAAAGGTTTATTCACCTTTGTTTCTTTATAGATATTTGTACGGAATATCCCCATTAGACACCCAAAATCCCCAAATCTAGGGATAAATCTCCATATATGGCAACACTGCACTGGAGATACAGAGAAATAACATGGCCAACGTTAAAATACTTGTGTAATAGGCTACAGCCACCTATGTTCGACGGTTATCTTTTCATAAGTACCTCGTTTCTACTAATCAAAATAATCCATCATTTTTGTTCTGCCATTCCATTAAGAAAAAAAAATAATGTATGCCCATCGGTAATTTACATATTATGACAACTAGATGCAACGTTGATTGAAAAAAATTGTTTTCGATAAATAAATACGCTTAGAGTTATCTTGCTTGAGGGTACACTCGGGCACACTATTCTATCTCGTTTCTCTTCCTCTTGTTTTGTTAAATTTTTCATAGTTTATATAGGAAATATTTATTTAAATGTCATTGTTCTTAAAATATATTTTTCCTTGTTTCCTTTCCTCACTGGGGCCCCTGGGCTTATAACATCTGAAATAATATTTTAAAGAAATCTTTCGTCATTAATAAAGATTAATAAATACCTGACGAAATTGTCTATCACACAAATAAAACTCTGAAATATCTACAGTAAAACCAATCGGTTTTATAATTTTACTTGTCGAATTTGTATTCTTCAAGTTCTAAAAATTGCACCAACCACAAAAATACTCTTACCTGCATTTGCTGCACATATAAAATATATCTAGGAATTCACAGATTTTAGAAACCAAACTGTAATTCAGTACTGATAACAGTTATCTTGAGTTCTTACGTGTTTTGTGCAATTCTAGTTTTAAAATTTTAGCAATATATTAAAAAAAAATAATATTGACGATGAATATTCCATCTTTAAGTAATATATGTGGGATTAACATACACTTGAAAATGTTTATACCATACCATTATTTTACTAATTGGTTGCTTTTCAGTTACAAGGACCACTAACACCGAATTCCTTTATGGTAAATATATAGTCAGATGAAACCGTAACAGTTTCTCGTGTATATTTTAATTTACTTTTGAACTGTACTTTAATAGATTACTTGAAATAAAGCTGTTCAATGGCCACCACGGTGATCTAGATATGATTATTGTGACATACTGAAATTTGACGCTTTCCAAAACAGTGAGTGGGTTAAGAGAAGTCACAGTAGATAAATAAATTTGTAAGTTATTTGTTAATTATGATTAATGACAAACTAATAGAACCAAACATTCGATCCTAAGCTACAACCAAGCTGGAAAAGCAAGATGCTATAACCCCAATGGCTCAACCGGGAAAAATGGCCCAGTGCGGAAAGGAAAAAAATGAAATAAACAAACTACAAGAGAAGTAATGAACAATCAAAATTTTTTCAAGAACAGTAGCAACATTAAATTAGATCTTTCATATATAAACTATAGGAACTAAAAAAAAAAAAAAAAAAACAGGAGAAATACGATATACAGCGTGCCCCAAAGTACCCCCAAGCAAGAGAGCTGTAACCTAAGACAGAGGAAGACCATGGTTATGAACAAAGGCTATGGCACAAGAAAACAAATGACAGGGCGTTAAGATACGGCAAAGATGAAAAGCAAAGAAACAACACTTTAGTGGAAGACTTCGCTCGTAATAATCGTCCTTATCAAGTTACCTCTCTCTCTCATTGCCTTAAACCGGCTGAATTTTCACTTTTTCTTTCTCAATTAGATTACCCAAGCTCTCGGGCGTCTTGCTCGCATGTGTGTCAAATGCAAGAGGGTAGCACGTGCGGGCCATTCAAGCAGTGGTTAGTGGTAATCAGCTCATTTCAGAAAACACCAGAATCCCTCCAAATTTCTTTCCTTCTTTCTCTGGTCTTTGCGACTCTGCCTTCGGTTGTGATTTCGGCAAGTGAGTGGTTTTATTTGGCTTTTAATAAATACACAATTGAGCAAGCAAGGAATCGTCGACGTACGAAACTTGTGTGCTTGGATTAATTACCTAAGGAATTTTCTTGCTTCAAAATGTTGAATTTGCATACTGTCTTCAGAGTCCTTACCATTTTAATGGTAATTACTACTATTTCTATGCATTTAACAAAAAAAAAAGAAAAAAAAAAGAAAAAAAATATGACTAAATGGGTTAACTAATGGATATTATCATCAGCCGTTACTAGTGCACTGCAGAACAAAGACCTCAAACATGTCCTTCCTCTTGCGTCTGTTTATGGTCTTTTTATGCCAGACCACACCCGCAAACTTTCTTAGTTCGCCTATCTATCGTCTTCTCTTTCTTCTCCTGCTTCTTTTGCAATCTCTAAGGACCACACACACACACACACACACACACACACACACACACACACACACATTCAACTCTCAACTCTTCTTCTGTTCTTGGTAATTGAGCGACAGTGGTGGTCATAATCCCGCTCTAGGGCAATTTGTAAATCATATCTTAGTTTACTATACTTTTTTCATCGCATTTGGAAGGGTAACGTCAGGAGGGCATAGCATTTCAGTTTCTCAACAAATTTTTACGAGGGAGGTTACTGACTCTTCTTGATCCCAGCAGCTGGTGGTGGTCATTTATAGCTAAATTAACTGGGGTTGGTAGGTCCTGAGCAATCGACGTCCTTCAGAACACGAGCACAGTGCTGTATCATCCAATCATGTACTTACATTAGCTGATTGTGACGTAGTAGGTTGGCCAGGGCACCAACCACATGTTGAGATATTACTTCTAGAGAGTTATGGCATCTTTTGACTGGCCAGACAGTACTACATTGGATAATTCTCAGGTTACGGTTCATTTTCCCTTTGCCTAACACACACACACACACACACACACACACACACACACCGAAAAGTCTGGCCTATTCTTTACATATTCTCCTCTGTCCTCATACACTGACAACACTGATATTACTAAACAATTCTTCACCCAAGGGGTTACTATACTGTAATTGTTCAGTGGCCACTTTCCCCTTGCTAAGGGTAGAAGGGACTCTTCAGCCATGGTAAGCAGCTCTTCTAGGAGAAGGACACTCCAAAATCAAATCATTGTTCTCTTGTCTTGGGTAGCGCCATACCCTCTGTACCATGGTCTTTCACTTCCTTGGGTTAGAGTTCTCTTGCTTGAGGGTGCATTCGGGCACACTATTCTATCTTATTTCTCTTCCTCTTGTTTTGTTAAAGTTTATATAGTTTATATAGGAGATATTTATTTTAATGTTACTCTTATTAAAATATTTCATTTTTCGCTGTTTCCTTTCCTTACTGGGCTATTTTCCCTGTTGGAGCCACTGGGTTTATAGCATCCTGCTTTTCCAACTAGGGTTGTAGCGTAGCAAGTAATAATAATAATAATAATAATAATAACAATAATAGGGTTATAACCAGCATCAGAGCAAGGTTGTTACAGACATAACTGAAACAACTTGTCCCTAAGACTAGGCTAACAAAATGGAAATGTATCTTAGGAAGGAGCTTGAATAAAGCTTTGATCTTTCTCCGGTCTAATCTATGTTACCTAATGCGCTACTCTGATCAATACAATAAATCAATTGTCAATCCAACTGCAAATTATTCTAGCAGTAAAAAGTTAGGTTGGACTAAGACACGAATAAAGGTATTTCGTACCTAGAAAACCTGATTTATCAAAAATATTGAACTACGTTTGGAACACGTTTATTTCATCAGTATCAAAGCTTACTCTCTTTGTGTTGTCACTCAAAACTTCCTGTACTTTTGACTGATCGTGGTGAAAGAGTTTGTGTATCGCTAAGTGGTTTGCTGTGAGCTATCACACAAAAATCTTCCATCATCACTAATCCACACTGGCCAGTGAGGTGATTAAACTGGCCAAACCCCAGACGTGACTATAGACATGTCTGAGGACTTTGCCCTGCATTGGACTAAAAATAGCTGCATTTGTTGTTTTTGTATATATGTATGAATGTATATATATATATATATATATATATATATATATATATATATATATATATATATATATATATATATATATATATATGCTTGCTGCCCTTTTCGTCCAGTGAGCTAACACGGCTGATGATGATATGTATACACACACAAACGTATATGTATACACACACACACACACACACACATATATATATATATATATATATATATATATATATATATATATATATATATATATATATATATATGGTTATGATGCAAAAGTGAATTAAGACGGTTGCATAGTCCTATACTGGAAAGGTAAAAGTTGATTGTATGCAGAAGACTACAGGCTAGAAGTTAAGTAATTACTATCACGTGATTATAATGATTTAACTGATGCTATTGGAAGATACGCACATGATACGCGTAGTAAACTAGATTATGAGTTTTTAAGAGCCTATTATCTCGTGAATAATACGTCACAACTTCACAAGGCTATACTATTGCAGCAGTGAGAGTAAAAGATAATATTTTAAACCTAAATATGCAAGAACACTCAAGTAAAACAATATTTTCATGGCATTTGGTAGAGCAAATTTCATTAACTTTGTCCTATTGAAATGAGGCAGCAGACTGCAATGATTACAAAAGTGACTTACATTGCAACCTATACGTGAGTGATTAATAAGCTATAGAGGTTTTATATCATTGGATATGTAATAGTATGCTGACGGTTTTGCGTCATTCTAAGATAGGTCATGACTTCATTATTACATTTTGACATTACAAGGCGGTACGGGAAAAAATGCAAAAACTTGCGGTCTAATGTTATTCCTGAGCTGGATACCTAACATTGCACGAGGGTCTGCCCCTCTCTTTTACTCTCCTCCTATATTTCTTTTTCTTCATTTTCCCTTACTCCTTCCCTTCCCGAGTACCTGCCTTAGGGCTATAAACTGGAATGTATCCAGGGGTACTCTTCCTTATCCCTTATTCCCCACTTCCCTATCCATCCTTATCCTTGTTGTTGTATTAATTTCTGGCATAGTCGTTTAGTACTTTTTTATGCACGATACATAACATTTTTCATAATTCTGTCCATCCTCTACATATAGATCTTATCAGACTGTACCATCCTGTGCGTGGAACTAGGTATACAGTTATACTCAATTTCTTTTTAATGAGGCGCATTTGCACTGACTCGCAGCGATGCCCTTTTAGCTCGGTAAAGTTTCCTGCTATCTGATTGGTTAAAATTATCTTGTCCAACCAATCAGCAATCAGGAAACTTTTCCGAGGTAAAAGGACACCCCTGCGAGTCGGTGCAAATCTGCCTCACTAAAAAGAATTGACTATAGTTATAACAGTGTTACATTCATAATAAGACTCAATACTAATCAGATTGTGGCAGTTGAATCGGTGGAACTTCAGAGATACAAACTTACAAACAAATTACCTTATGTTGAACAGGATGACACGAGTCTCTTCATAGTTTATATATGACAGATCTATTTTAACGTTGTTACTGATGTTCTTAATATATATTTTATCTCTTATTCATTACTTCTCACATAGTTAATTTATTTAGTTTCTTCACAAGGCTATTTTTCCCTATTGGAGCTCTCGGGCTTATAGCATCATGCTTTTCCAACTAGGGTTGTAGTTTAGTTAATAATAATAATAATAATAATAATAATAATAATAATAATAATAATAATAATAGCGAATCTGATAACTCTTAACATAGGAGAACTGCAAGTTATAGTTGTTTATAAGGCCATAAACTGGAAAAGAAAGCAATTTTCTCTTCGTAGTGCACTAAATGTAAAAACTTTATGATCTCAAATTCATACGAATATAATGTCACAAAGAACTGTCAGAGAGAGAGAGAGAGAGAGAGAGAGAGAGAGAGAGAGAGAGAGAGAGAGAGAGAGAGAGAGAGAGAGAGAGAGAGAGAGAGAGTGCTACTTTCTGTTTATAACAAGTATAGAACATAGAGAAGACTTAGGACAAAATATTGTATACTTATTTGAAAGTCGAATTACCTCAATATCATAAAATCATAACGTCACACACAGCTTCCATAGAGAAATGATAAGACGTTTCCAGAAGAACATTTGAGAGACCACAAACATCTTAGGGCTGCACAAAACTCGAAAGACTGGTTGGTTATCCTCATGTGATCTTAACGTAGAAATTTTTAAAACCTACTCTACTTTGACAAAGATCTATAACCCCTAAATCATTACTGGGACCTAAAA
This sequence comes from Palaemon carinicauda, assembly GCF_036898095.1. NCBI lineage: Eukaryota > Metazoa > Arthropoda > Malacostraca > Decapoda > Palaemonidae > Palaemon > Palaemon carinicauda. The sequence continues at coordinate 106,626,864 of NC_090747.1, read as the reverse complement.
ATTGTGAAAAAAGTATGTAATTAGCTACACAGAGACTGTGTTATGATTGCACGTGGCATTTTAGCAAGTGAGTTTAGCCTTCTGGAAGAGTTGTAAGCGTTGTAGAGGTTGTGCACTAAGTGCAACTGGCGGTGTAGCCAGTAATATCAGCATTCAGAAAGCGCTGTAAACGTTGTAGACGGTGTGTTTTAAGTGAAAGTGGTGTTGTATAAAACGATTTTTCAGTGATTAATTAGATTAGGCTGTTATGAAAATAAAAAACTTGAATTAGCATGAAACAGCTATAAATGGTTAATCAATTGATGTGACCTTGTACATAAACATAATCATCTGAAAGTAATCCGATAAAAACGAAGGATAAGAAGAATAAATATAATTGATGTGACCTTGTACATAAACATAATCATCTGAAAGTTTTCCGATAAAAACGAAGGATAAGAAGAATAAATATAATTGATGTGACCTTGTACATAAACATAATCATCTGAAAGTTTTCCGATAAAAACGAAGGATAAGAAGAATAAATATAATTGATGTGACCTTGTACATAAACATAATCATCTGAAAGTAATCCGATGAAAACGAAGGATAATTAGAATGAAGAGTAAATTAAGTCTCTTCTCTCCAGTCTCCACCTTGTCTGTAATACACGAGGAAAGACAATTGAGGCATGTTTACAAGGATCTAACTGTATCTACAATGTGGTTACATTATATTATATATATATATATATATATATATATATATATATATATATATATATATGTATGTATGTATATACTGTATATATAAAACGATGGCAGCGAGGAAGGGAAACTTAACTTGCCTGTCTTCTTTCATTCATGATCTTTGGCTTTATTTAATTCGCCTTGACTGTCAATAAATGTTCACGTCTCGTCTCATATCATCACACGTATACACATCATATACAATAACAACAACAACAACAACATCTGCAGCTGTTTCTAATCCATTGCAGGACAAAGGTCTAAGATATGTCCCTAATCATGTCTGGGGTTTAGCCAGTTTTCATATCTAAGCTGACCACTGCGGATTGGTGACGGTGGGAGACATTAGTCTGATCGTTCACAACAAACTAACCTAGTATTGGTGGCACTGACTAGACAGTCTTGCTGATCATGGCGTTACGCGACCTCTTTCTCATCGTTAAGGTATCCCCACCCACTATATACAAGGTATCTTCACCCATTATATATATACATATATATATATATATATATATATATATATATATATATATATACTGTATATATATAAATATATATGTAAATATACACACACATACATACATACATACATACATATATATAATGGGCGAGGATACCATATATATATATATATATATATATATATATATATATATATATATATATATATACTTGTATATAATATATATATATATATATATATATATATATACATATATATATATATATATATATATATATATATATATATATATATATATATTTACCACAAAACCTTTTCCCCCCAAAAGAGTGGCGTCACGGGTGTTCAGATCTTTGGTAATCTCAACAAATCCATAGGGGTGAGCTTGCAAGCCCAAAGACATTTTCATAACCTAAACAGATGCTGGTACCTATTCACATTTGAAGGGTTATGTAGCCGAAAATTGGGATATTTTCAGTCTAATCACTGAACCACTTGGCCAGGACATCCACCGACCCACATTGAGCTTACTGGCGTGGTTAGGAAAGTAACTAATTTTTTATTATCTTTGGATTTTATCAACCCCTAGCAGTATTTGAACTAGGGTCTTAGTAGTGGGTTACAATGGGCTTTTATATATATATATATATATATATATATATATATATATATATATATATATATATATATATATATATACACACACACAGTATATAATGGTGTGCAATAGTCAAAAAGTTAATTAAATAATTATTAATATTTATAGATTGAAAACGAACATAGAAATGTTCGAAACGATTCTAAAATAAATTATGTCCCTTTTATTGATGTTTTATGGATCAAACTGCACACCATCATATACAGTATCTTCACCTGTAATTCTTATATATATATATATATATATATATATATATATATATATATATATATATATATATATATATATATATATATATATATATATTACTGTATATATATATATAGGTATAGTAAATATGCATAAGTGTACCATAATCTGTCGGTTAAAAATACCGTAGAACCAATAATTAAAACTGCCTTTGCAACTCTCAATATCTGACCATTTCGAGATCAACAACAAAATGCTATCAAAGTTCAGTATCGGTAAGGTATCTTTAAAATGACATTATTATTATTATTATTATTATTATTATTATTATTATTATTATTATTATTATTATTATTATTATTATACTTCGACAGGGAAAGTAACCCAGTGAGGAAAGTAAATAAGGGGGAATAGCAAATAACATATACATATATATATATATATATATATATATATATATATATACATATATATATATACATATATATATATATGTATATATATATATATATATATATATATATATATATATATATATATATTATTTGCTGAGCTATAACCCTAGTTGGAAAAGCAGCATGCTATAAGCCCGAGGGCTCCAACAGGGGAAATAGCTCTGTGAGGAAAGGAAATAGGGAAACTACTAGCGAAGTAATTAATAATTAAAATAAAATATTTTAAGAACAATAAGAACATTAAAATAAATATTTCCTGTACAAAGTATATAAGCTAAAAAAACTAGAGGAAGAAAGATAATATAGAATAGTGAGCTAGAGTGTACCCTCAAGCGAGAGAACCTTACCCCAAAACAGTGGAAGGCCATGGTACAGAGGCTATGGCACTGTCCAAGACCAGAGAACAATGGTTTGATTTTGGAGTGACCTTGTCTCCTAGAAGGGCTACTTACTATATCTGTAGAGTCTCTTCTACCCTTACCAAGAGGAGAGTAGCCACTGAACAATTACATTGCAGTAATCAACCCCTTGAGCAAAGAATTGTTTGGTAATCTTAGTGTTGTCAGGTGTATGAGGACAGAGGAGAATATGTAAAGAATAGGCCAGACTATTCGGTGAATGTATAGACAAAAGGAAAATGAGCCGTAACCAGAGAGAAGGTCGGTACTGTCTGGTCAGTCAAAGGAAGCAATAACTCTCTAGCGGTAGTATTTCAACGGGTGGCTGGTGAATAAAAAAACATGATCAGCAACAACGTTAAAAGAGATCAGTCATGAACTAAAAACCGCGACTTATGTCACTCTATTCAACTGAAAAGAATAAACAAAAAGTTTGAATTTCCGAAGTTTCACCGATGTGATTACGTCACGCATTTCCAAATGAAATCCTATAAGAATTTAGAGGGACCCTTCCTAACGTTGGTTTCACTAATCTGACATCTGAGAAGTCCTCCCAGTCAATCTTAGTATTATATTCTGTCCTTTTTATAAAGATACAAACGTCCCCGAATGAGTGGAAACCACGTTATCTGTGACGCGGTTTGAATAGAATTAAATTTGACAAGCTTATGAAGTAATTCTCCAAATGCGGATCAAGACAATGAGAAAAACGCGATATTTACTTAAAAACATAGTCCTGACTTCCTGTTACTTTACCAGTCAACCGTTGCATCAAGGTCATTCACAGATAGAGTCTTATCATACGACGACCGCAGATCTACATGCGTTCAAGGTTGAAGTTATCTCACGTGAGATGGAACAGAGAGGTATCCTAGGCTAACCTCTGTCAATTCTATTATCTTATAGCTCAAGTTAGCTTTTAAACAATTCAAATTTAACGTTCAAAACCTGGCCGTACGGTCGGCGAACGAAGGCGAAGTTTCCTCCGGGCCAGGGATTCGAAGGCAGCCGATTAGCGCCTTGCTGAGCGCTCAAGTGTGTGGAAGGAAGTGTAAGATTAACTCTAACTGGCTAATTAGGGTTGGGGGAAGAGGAGCCACGTGCCGTGTAAGTTGATGTAACAACAGTCAGTGTCACCAGGATGCCAGCCAATCGAGCGTCAGCAGCATCAGAAGGCGCATGTGGCACATATTTCGTCCCATTTACTTGTGGTGTGAGAGACTCGCTTGCGCGGAGAGAGAGAGAGAGAGAGAGAGAGAGAGAGAGAGAGAGAGAGAGAGAGAGAGAGAGAGAGAGAGAGGTCTGGGTTGCTGGAGATGTCATGAGCATGGAGGACGAAGAAGGAGATGAGGGGGGGGGGGGCAGCGGAGGGAGACTAGCAGGTGCGGGGTTCATTCATAGATTGCGGGGTGAACTTGCCTAACGTGATTTACTCATCCCCCATTCTCTCTCTCTCTCTCTCTCTCTCTCTCTCTCTCTCTCTCTCTCTCTCTCTCTCTCTCTCTCTCTCTCATGCTGCCCAATGCTATTCCATCCGATTTTCATGTTTTTTTTTTTTTCACATATAAATGAATATCATTATTCATGTTTAAATTTAATGTTTACTGTATTTTCAACATTTTATTAAGGGGAAAAGTAACTCGACTTCACATTTTGTTGTACATACATACATACATACATACATACATACATACATACATACATACACATAATTTGCTGTTATAAAAAATAAACGTCTTTACCAACATAAATCGCTAAAATAAACACTAAAACTTTTCGGAAATGTTTAGTGAAGATTACAGTAAAATTTAATGTAATAGAAATAAACAGGAAACGTGTGTTGTGGGACCAATGACATAACAATTCTGCATCCCGTCATCCTACACACACTTCATTTACAAGATTGGACGTTTTGAACAAGACCTACGTAACGATATACTATTTAAGAGACGGGTATTAACTAACGTCCAAATGGGTGATTTCTGTAAGAATATTCAGCACAAGATTTATCCTTTCTTCATTTATTCATACACCCGGATTCAGGTTTTGCAAAGACAAGCGGCTGAAATATGTTGGGGGAAATCTAGAAGTTAAGACGTTACGGGGGCTGTTCCGAATTCATACTTCGAGGGATAAAAATGGTTATCAGTGATCCCGTTCGTTATGTATTGCAACGATGTTTCTTTGAAATATACGGCAATCAAGGTAATATATCGCGTTAATCTGTTATACTTTAAAAATACGCATTTTATTACGATTTCATGAAATGTGACTTGAGTAATTCGTTGTTGTTGAAGTACATTCAATAGAAATACACAAATAATAGTGAAGGCCTAAATTTCATGGTACTAAGACTCCTTAATTTCTGTTAAATTCTTTCGCTTGTTATGTATTTCCACCTAAGAAAAGCCAACAAAAACTTCAGTATTCCGGGACGCCTTGGTCCCTCAGAGCATCGAACTGCAAAATGCAGAGATACAAATTGTCAGACACAGCTGTTCCTCTTGCTCAAATTGGGTAAGACTAATAGCTCTTCATTCAGCAGTGAAAACTGTTAACACTGCGATAACCATCGGGGAATATGCTAATAATACCAATTTTCCTTTGCAAAAGAGTCGATGTTTTGAAACCCACGATTGTACTCGACTAATCTCACTTAAAAAGTATGATTCGCAGGCAAGGGACGTAAGTCCTTTGGGGTTATGAATGGGGAAAAAAAACAATTCATTCATTTCAGTCTCTTTGTGTGCAATGATGTTTCGCGAAGATGGGTAAATCTTCTTTATTTCGTTCTTTTTTTTACTCTTCCATTTAACCCTGAGCACCATTATATTTTGGCAAGTATGACTAGGCAGAATACTTCCATCTTTTGCATTCTCTTGTTGTACCTATCAAACAGATACATCAACAGTTACCGTCCAGGTGTTTAAGACTGAGAGAGAGAGAGAGAGAGAGAGAGAGAGAGAGAGAGAGAGAGAGAGAGAGAGAGAGAGAGATTTCTCAAGGTCTTTTCTTCTCTATCCTCACCTCAGCAAGTTGGGACGAACAGAGAGGGCAACAAGTTGAAGACCTGTGGCACGCCGCTCGTGTCCTAAGGGGCTCTTGTCGCGGATATTCTTAGTGCTGACGTCACTGGCCTGCAGCATCCATCATCCCCTGCTCCCCCCTTCTCCCCATCCCCACAGACGGTTCCCTCACCTTATCTCCATAACTCTCAGTGAGGAAGGTAACTACAACTGGGAGGGGGAAGAGGGGGGGGGGAGGGTTTGGAGGATTTTATCCTCCGTCCTCGTCATTCACTATAACTCGACTTCTCTCTCTCTCACAAGTAGTTTCCTACCTGCTTGTTTCTACCCGCGTAACTACCTTACATTATCTTATACCGACTTCCTCACCCAGGCATCAATGTTTGTTTTAGAAACATGGAGTACCGACTGTCCCTTTGGGGAGTAAACACACAGTGCTTTTGTAAAAGCCGCGATCAAATAGCTTACTGGGATTTCTTAGCCATTAAGCTGGGTAGAGTAACTAGGAGTATATCGAATTATTTTTTTTACATTACTTATTGACATTATCACATTGGCATTTGAGCAGCAATGGTTAACGCCTATAATTGATATGCTAGATATAAGAATAGATTAAAACCAAAGCTAATATGTACATATTTTTGCTAAAGACCATACAATAAAAAAAAAAAACACACACACACATGCAATAGGCCGAAAGGTTGACTATGGCAGACAAGGGAAAATAAAAACAAGAAATTCATAGTTATTGTTGCTGTTGCTGTCTTGATTAATATTATTACCATCTTTCATTTCTCTTGCATTGAAGGGTATTATTGATAGCTTATTTACTGTTGACCTACAGTGATCTCTATTCAATTAAACTTTATTCCATAGCTACCATTACACATACTGTATGTAATATCATTTTGATATAATTACATTTGTAATGTTAAGAAAGTAACAAATATATTTTCGTAATTGTACTTTAGTATTAACCACACTGAATCTCCACATTGTATGTATACGTATATTCATAAGATCAAATAAACTATGGTGTTTTTACTATCATTTACACTAATGATGATATCTATATACTTTCTGCTTGTTGATTATTATAATAATCTATTTCGCACTGACTGTTGTCTAAGTTTTATAATATATTTTAAGTAGAATTTTGTCATCTTGAAGGAATTAATGTTTGTCGTCCATAATGGCAAAGATGCATGCAGAGAATCCTGTAGTATACCTCCACCAACAAATGAAATTAAAAATTAATCTTATAATTCACAAAGTGTTAACTCTGCCCTTTAAGGTTCCAAACTGCCCAGGATTAAAACAAAAAGAATTATTATTATTATTATTATTATTACTTGCTACGCTACAACCCTAATTGGAAAAGCCCGATGCTGTAAGCCCAGAGGTTCCAACAGGGAAAATGGCCCAGTGAGGAAAGGAAAATAAATATTTTAAGAAGAGTAACAACTTTAAAATAAATATCTCAAAATAAACTATAAAAACCTTACAAAATAAGAGGAAGAAAAATTATATAGAATAGTGTGCTCGAGTGCACCCTCAAACATCTTGCTATTCTAAGGTCTATCCTTCTCGCGAGTGCAAAAACGCTCCTGGAAACCATCCATTTATAAAAAATATATAAATAAATTTTTGTTGATCTTTAGAATTCCTCACCTCCCTAGTTCATTTGCCTGAAGGCACAGACATACTATTCTGTGTCTCCATATTTCATTTCCTCACTGGGTTATTTACTCTGTTGGAGCTCTTTAGCTTATAGCATTCTACTTTAGGGTTGTAGTTTAGCTAATAATAATAATAATAATAATAATAATAATAATAAATACTTTGCTATCTTCATCACCTATAAGCTATTCTAGTTTCCTCAATGGTAATCCAGGAAATGCTAACTATACTACAGTTAAGGATTTTACCTTCAGTTATTTCTATTACTTCAAAACAATAAATTATAACACATACTTTAAGATTAAGGATACACTGGAATGCGTTGGATCTGAATTATTTGGAATCAATTACATACTTCCTTTTTTCATTATATTTCAACAAATGTGTAAATATAAAAAAAAATATCACATCATTCATGATAATTTACAATTCTTTAATCTCAAAACATCTATTTGCAGTTATTAAACAGGCATGCTAATCTGCAATCGAGATATTTGCTTCGTTGGTCGTGCAATGGAGTTCACTTAAGAGACATTACCTCTTCATTGGTTACCTTAAGAACTTTCTTGTATTGCAAAATCAGTAAAGTGTCATGAGTGTACGCTGTCAAATGACAAGATGGATAACTTAACAAATGAGCCATTTTGAATTGCTAAAGGATGTTAATATATTTCAGATTTTCAACGGACGTTTAAATAGCTAAGCTTATAAATTCTGTAACGTAAAAGGTCCTCTACAAATAGATCATTATCTATCCATTGCATTCTCCACGTCTCGCAAGTTGCCAAAGAACCTCGAAGAACCTCGTTAACCTTCAAAGTTATTCTAGCTGATAAAAGTTTCCTAAAATAAACCCAAACTAACTTGATTACTTTAGGATTGCTTACATGGCGACCTTTGTGATTCTCAAATGTTTATGTAGTTATTACAACGATCTATCAAATATTGCTGCAATGTATTATTAACCATAACTGAGGTTGAAAATATTTATATTTTTTCTATCATAAATGTTTCTGCAATTATTTATCTTTAGATATTAGCCAGCAAAGGGTATCTGCTATCACATTAAAATCTCTTAGTCTCTTATTTTCTCTGAATATAAAGTCCTTCTATGAAATTTTCAAATAATTCAATTATTTTCTAAATTACCTACATTACTTAATAAACATTTACGCACATACACAGAGGAAATTTTCCAAAATCATGCTAAAAACTTTAATTTCGTATCCCAGCCTTTGATCTTTCCCATCGGCAACCACTTTTATTGTTTTTAAATGAATAAATGCTAACTTATTACAGTTATTATTTATCACATTATTTAAAAGCAATACAATCACCTCTTTTTTAAATGTTCCACTTAGATATCCATTTGCTCGATTACCTTTACAAGGTTTAAAATTATCGAATTATGACATTTTAACATATTTTTCCAAAACCAAAATCTTCAATGTTACAAACTTGTGTCTACAAATATATCTAGCATTCACAGCTATGAAAATAAGTTCTTCGCTTTTATCTACTTATTTTCAGTGTTGTAGTTACGAGTACTTTGAATACTATATGGTATATATTATATTTACGAACTATTTTAATCTTCGGATAATGTTTACCTTCACCTTTTGACCGTTTCTGAAATGTGCATCTAATCCTAATAAGAATTTAGGAGCCAACCAATCTTCCCATTGCCTTCTAGCACTCATTATCCAGTGACCCTTTGGCTCTTCTGCAGACAAGCAAGTACCATTACCACAGTAATGAGCAGTTTCTGAGAAAGAGAGAGAGAGAGAGAGAGAGAGAGAGAGAGGAGAGAGAGAGAGAGAGAGTGTGCATTCTTTTGTTTGTCAAAACATAAATCTATGACTTGAATGTTTTTTTTTTTTTTTTTGGTTCATCTGCGGTAATAATCTTACAGAGCGAAATGTATCATTACTAAAAAAAAATATTTCGTAAATA
>NC_090747.1:106587314-106612314 GCF_036898095.1 Palaemon carinicauda | reverse complement strand
GGTTACCCTACATATTCTGCATACAATTCATCTTAACATGTCTATCCTTTTTCTTCAAGATCCCTACTTAGCTTCCTTAAATCTTTTGCCCAATCATGCTACTTTTCTTGCTTCACCTGTTCTCTCACCCAACTATCATTCTTATTGACATCCATTGTCCCTGCTTCCTGGTAATCATCTAAAAGTCCCTATTACATAGCTTGCCTCTCTTCACTATCGCCATTCAGTGGTGTACCATCTTAAGCATCAACCATTTCACACTTATGAATCATTTTCATGTTCTATATATCCATATCTAATAATAATAATAATAATAATAATAATAATAATAATAATAATAATAATAATAATAATAATAATAATAATAATTAACATCTTTGCTCCAACTTCTCGTATCCCTCCGTCAATAACGATATTGAATAGCAACACATTCATAACTCGCCCTAGCGTCAAACAAATTTTACACTAAACTAGATACTCTCCCATCTACTTTTATTACTTTTCTCACCCTTTACTTAGCCAATTTACCTATTCTATCATAAAAATTTTTCTGGTTTCCTGTATGCCTCATAAAGAGTTTTATGTCACTTTCAAATTTTCAAACACTTGTTTGTTTTACTAGTACTTTACCCTTACAGTCTCTTCCTAGTCTAACAGCACACTGTTTATTCCCTTTTCGTTACTCTGCAACACTTTCATGTTCAAAAATATTTAGAATACTCCGTTCTTGGGATATTGGATAAAATTACCCACTTTATCCTTTTTAGTCCTTTTTATCATATTTACTTTTAAAGAATGAAACGAATATCCTCCCATATCGAAATTCATCAATTAATCAGCCCAGTAAACTATTTCAAGTGAATTCATTTTAAGACATTGCAGTTACAGAATAATTTTAGGGTACGGGAGGGAAACCTGTCGTTGAAAGCAAATTAAAATGGACCCAGGACTGTGAACCCTGCATTCTGTTAATCTCTTTCATTTATATTTACTGTTTAATGCATAGCATGAAAGTGCAAAGTCAATAAATATTTAACCACGCACACGCAACCTATATAATATATATATATATATATATATATATATATATATATATATATATATATGTATATATATATATATATATATATATATATATATATATATATATATCATACATACATACACACACATTTATTATACTGTATATACACACATATATAACATAATATGGAGTTCCTCTAAAATATGTAAATTGGATTAAGTTTGTACATGAGCATAGCAAATGCAAAGTTAATGTTAATGGAGTCCTATCAAATAGATTTCCAGTGAACAGTGGAGTACTCCAAGGGAATGTGTTGTCACCGATGTTGTTTATCCTCCTCATGGATTTTGTATTGCATAGAGCAGTTGGGGATGGCGGAGAAGGATTGGACAGGATTGGCAAAAGGAAATTAGCGGACAGTATGCTGATGACGCTGTCCTTATCAGCAAAACGCCAAAGGACTAGCAAAGCTTGCTTACCAGAATGCATGAAATATCACATGAGTTTGGGCTCAAGATAGATAGAAGAAAGACAGAGATGATCAGAACGGAATATGCAACAGAAGATGAAATATCATTGGAAAGAAGAAGAATTAATGATGCGGAATCATTTAAATATTTAGGAACTATGGTCGCTAATACAGGGTCTTTGGAATTGGAGTTTGATGAAAGAGTGAAAAAAGAAAATCAAACAATGGCTGGGTTAAATAAAATTTAAAAATCAAATCGCCTGAAATTACATATAAAAATCAGGCTATATAAAAGTTTAGTGAGATCGGTGTTACTGAATGGACATGAGTCGTGGTATGACAATGAAACAATATCCAATAGATTTTGTAGATTTGTGAACAAAGCCCTCAGAAGAATATTAGGAGTTAAATGGCAGGAGGCAAATAGAATAGAAACTATAAGAGAAATTACTCAAGTGCCATACGTGGATGAGATCATGGTAAGGGGTAGATGGAGATGGTTCGGGCAGCTCTTCGCACTCCCCAAGAGAGATTAATTCACCAAACTTTCAACTGGGCTCCACAAGGCACTAGACGAGTTGGAAGACCCAATCCTACATGACTGAGGATTATGAAGCGTGAAGTAGGAGATGATGAATGGAGAAATATTGATTTAAACGCTCAAGATAGAGACGACTGGGGAAATCCAACTGAGGCCCTTTGCGTCCTTAGACAAAGGAGTATATATATATATATATATATATATATATATATATATATATATATATATATATCCCAGGAAGTTCTGGTCCCATTCACAACAGGGTGGACTGATGGGCGGTAGGCTGGAAGCAATCCACGACCTTATAAAGTTCTAAACTTAAGCCGAGTGTTTTATCACTCAGGCTTGTGCCGACATTGGCTGATTGTACCTTTGATAGGGGGGAGAGGTTTATATACATCTATCTATCTATCTATATATTTATCTATCTACCTCTCTCTCTCTCTCTCTCTCTCTCTCTCTATATATATGTATATATATATATATATATATATATATATATATATAGAGAGAGAGAGAGAGAGAGAGAGAGAGAGAGAGAGAGAGAGAGAGAGAGAGAGAGAGAGAGAAAAAACGAAAATATGTCCCGAAATCGTTACCAAGGCAAGGGACACCCCTCTAATGCTTCCAGGTAGTTGAACATTATTTGCCGTATGTATCCTCAGAGGCATTCCTCAAGTATACATAGGAGAAGAGAAGTGATCCTTATGTCAACAAATGATGCCACGTCGGCTTCGGTGTGTGTGTGTGTGTGTGTGTGTGTACTCATCAGGTCTACTCTCAGGACTTCACTATTACCTTTGTGCACATAGGCTCGCGCTAATGTGTACTGAGATGAACCTATACAAAGTGGTATGAAGGGGCTGTTGAATAAGGGGTGTCCCTGGGGACAGAACTACCTAAAGAGTCGGGGGTGACTGTATATAAAGTATTTGGCGATTTAACAGACATTAAAATTCAGAAGATGGGTATTTAGAATAAAAGAATGGGTCCCTCGACATTGGAAAAGAAGCATGGGAAGGAAGAGAAGACGATGGATTGACGAGCATAGAAGGACCATAAACAGACGGGAGTGGAAGGACATGTTTGAGGCCTTTATCCTGCAGTGGACTAGTTACGGCTGATGATGATGATGATGATTATGAATATTCACCAGATGATAAACAAATATAAAATATATATATATATATAAAAAACATTTGTTAATGTCATTAAAATTTCTTGTACACGACATTTCATTCCGTATCCGTCCAATATTTCCTTTTAGGCCTACTCAGTTGCCCCAATCTTCGAACAAATGTAACTAGCAACAACGTGGGGCCCATGTGATGAAAAAGAAAGAAAAAAAAATAAGAAAAGAAGCGTTCTTCCTGCCGGCGTGTGTCCCGTCGTCATCTTGAGTGAGCCTAGCCGTACAGGAAGTCATATATTATCATTGATTCTCCCACTTGGGTTTAAGCAGCAGTTACACTTGTACGAAGACTATCGCTTGAATTTCGAGATAACTTGGCTGCACCACGCAGGGGGAGGGGGGAGGAGGCGGTTGAAGTCAGGGTGGATATGGGGGCGTTCTGCTCACACAAAATAATTGAGTGAATTTACTCACGGGCACAGAAGCGTTTATACAATGTTAGAAGACTATTCCATTCATACGGCGAGAGGGGGAACATAAGACGATAGCATTCGGAACATAGACCATGCTATGGGTGATAGGGTTGGGGGAGGGGGCAAGATGAGGGGGGAAGGAGAGAGGGGTAACGTTGCCGCTCTTCCTTGTTCGTACAGATTTGATGTGGTGATAAAGTTTCTTAAATTATGCAGCGTTTTTCTTTGAAGTATATAACATCCGTTTTTTAACCCTCGCCAATGTTGAAAATTTAAAAGAAATGTCGTTGCTTGCTATTATCTAATGAATATGTTCATCTACATTCCCCTCCTGCTATTCATCTATTTTGGTTTATTCTACCAGAGGCACACACGCACGCACACACACACACGTAGGTAAGAATTAATACTTCCCATTTGGAGGTATTTAGGAAGTAAGAAAATCTCATGGCATTCTTCTAGATCTGATTTCAAATAGATAATTTCCTATAGGTACCCATTATCCAAGTTTTAATCTTATTGAATATAAGATTATACCATGATATTAACAATGATAATGATGTTAATGGAAACACACGCACTATATGATTATATGTGTTTATGTATACATACATACATACATACGTATGTACGTAGCAAGTATTAAGCATGCAATCAACTTTCAATAAAAGCAACAACGATGCTTCATACTAGGCAGAATAGGGGAACAAAAATAACACTAAGCAACGCCCATTCATCCTTCTTCTGCCATCCACGGCCTAGTCAGCCATAACCGCATACAATATAGAATAATTCCTTTTAATTCCTTTCATGGCCGTGGCATTTAGTTTCTATCAAATGTATTCTCTAGAGCCATTTAACTCCCATCTGTTTGAATCCGCGTCTGATAGGATAAGAGCGCAAGAGAGATTTCATTCTGCGTCCCAATTTCTCTCTTTGTTTGTATGGGTCGTGTTTTCTTTTTTCATCGTTCGAGTTGGGTCATGTTTATCGTTCGCTCGTTACTTCACGGCCTCCACGTTGCCATATTTCATTGAATGTTCGGGCTGAGCTCGGCCGACTGCCAGAAATTATTACAGTTGTGAAAGTAAGGGAATCGCTACAAATTTATGCTTGGCATTCTACATGGAAACAACTAGCGCATGCGTAGTAGATAATGAATATGCCAAAAATGTAAATGGCTAGATTATAGTTTACGTCGATTTGTAAGTTTAAACTTTTTCTCCTATTTAATGCATGATGCTCATGATGACTGAGCTACAATTTTTGCTTGTAGTTCTTGATGCGGAAATATTTATGTCATGCGCACACAAACACAAGAGAGAGAGAGAGAGAGAGAGAGAGAGAGAGAGAGAGAGAGAGAGAGAGAGAGAGAGAGAGAGATGGATATTAAATGATTACTCCGCAATGTAAACTAGCATTAGAGTTGACATTTATAGCACAAGTCGTTTAACAGGCAAGGACGACAGCCATGAATGGGAGGAGGTGGCGCTTCTTGGTGAAGCTTCTTTTGTCACATCCATACGATTGTTCGGTTCTTCTTGTTCTTTTTGTTCTTCTTGTTCTTCTTTAACGATGCTGCGGGCTTATTCTAATATATATTCTAAAACGTAAGATTCAATTTCATCAACTTTATCTACTATTATTGATGAAAAATAACTACTTCATCTTCGACTGAATAATAGAATTTTCTGATATAGAAATTTCTTCTTCAATAATTTAAAATTCTTTGTTAATATAATTTTCAGCTTTTAGATTTTATTTTGATGCGGGAATACCTCATTCATAATTCTCTAAAAATAGAAACAGAATTTACCAAAAAAAAAAAAAAAAAAAAAAAAAATATCACAGTAACATAGCCAGAGCCTCCGAGATTCAAATACATTAAATCATGGAAACCCAAAACCGTTTCAACAGACCTTTTGTAAATGACTGGTCTCTCTCAAGTCTAGACTCTAGACGGACTCAACAAAAGGCCTCAAAATACAACCCCCAGCTCCATTGAGGTCTAAACGACATGACACGCAAACTGATGATGGCATTTAATATGCGTAAAATAACCTTCATTGCCACAGACCCTAGTCTCACAAAAAAAAAAAAAAAAAAAAAAAAAAAAAAAAAAAAAAAAAAAAAAATAAGAATAAAGACATCCGGATTAGGCATATGTATATGATTTTCTCCTGCGTGACCCCAAAAGGGGTTTCCGTAGTAATATGCAAAATGCACAAGCTGTCTGGTAGAATTGAACATGACGCGTGTGGGATGGAGATGGAGACAAGTGGGCGTTATCATTTTTCTTTTCTCTCTTCTTATTTTTCTGGTCCATGTGCTTGTATGTGTCACTATTTCAGTCAGTCATTCTGTCTGTTGTGTTCATTTTAATTTCATGTCCTTTATTGCTGTCATTCCTGTCTTTATCTCAACTCTTTTTTTTTTTTTTTTGTGAGTCTTTGTTCGATACATACCGTAACTGGTGTTCTTGTCCTTTGAAGGTCGAGATATTGTTTATCCTCTTTTATAAATATCGTGACTATCTCCCTAAAAACCCTTTCAATCTTCTATCTATTGCATCAACTATTTCCCTCTATTCTTTGTTCGTTACGTCTACCCTTCAAATGATCCCAACAACATCAACTGTCTAAAAGCTGTCTGTCTATATTAAAATCTCTGCGATTTCTATCTTTTAACTATTGCAATAACTAGTTCCATCTATTCTCTGTTCGTTACGTCTGTCCTTCAAACGAATCCAACATCAACTGTCTAAAAGCTGTGTCTGTCTATATTAAAATCTGTTTGGGGATTTCATTCACCACTTCCTTTCAGCCAGACAGCCTTTCTGTCTGTCTTTACTCTATGTCGGATGTATCTTCCGTCTTCCTCAACTGGTAGCCATGACATGGATACGGTTGTTAATCGACGCAACAGCCTCGAAAGGGTGGCATTTTACATAAGACTTTAACAACGTATAATTTGTTGCCAGCGAATGACAAGGCATCATACCGAAGGGGATGTGCGCCGAGCGCCTCCCCGTTTAAGGATTCGTTGAATCTTTGCGAGGAGAATTGCCAATTTTCTGCTACTGTTTTCACGAGAGAGAGAGAGAGAGAGAGAGAGAGAGAGAGAGAGAGAGAGAGAGAGAGAGAGAGCCACATTTCTTTATGAATTATTCTATTGAGAGATGAGTTATGTATACTCAAGGAATGAAGGGTAAATTCTGAAATAGTCTTACAGTTTCTATGCATCACAATTGGCAACAGTGATGTAATTTTTAAGTTTTGACTTGGGGTTGGAAATATACGTTAGGAAGAAGAAATCATCACATTAATTCAGTGAGCAAAATTTTTATCCTATGGTAAAGTACGAATCAAAAGATGTCTTCAACTATGTCTTAAGATTAATCAGAACAGAGACTGATAACAGCAAATAAGTTAATTATCACGGAAGCTAATTGCTACATCGTAAAACTAGACGGGCACTCAGTAGAGCACAGACCTCGGCTGTGGCAGCTTATTTCTCGACCTTTTGCTTGACCTTGACCTTTGACCTTAACATGTATTAATTGACGTGGATTTTCCTACACTTGAATATAAACCAAGTTTGAAGTCTCTGTGACAACGATGTCCAAACTTATGGCTGATAGCTTGAATTGGACATTTTGCTTGACCGTGACCTTGCCCTTCAAAAATTTAATAATTTCCAGCTTTTTAAATAACAGTTAATCCTTGTAAGTTTAATTACTCTACGGTTCAAATTGTCGAGTGACAGGAAGCTGTTCACAAACAAACACTCACACAAACACACAAACAGGGGGTAAAACATATCCTCCTTTCAATTTGGTGATTAAAATAAATTGAAGACTCTGTGATCATCTGTATCATACGTGACTTGAAAATGAAAATAACGACTGAAATGAGTACAGAAGAAGGAACAGTTCACAATCAATTAACCAGCCCGAAATTTCATGGTACTGACACTTACCTTAAGATCTTAATAATTATGAAGAACTTTAAAAACTCGGCTTCACTTACCTTAGGAGTTTCATAATCAGAACATTATAAACTCAAATAAGCTGCTTCAATCTTGATCGGGATTGCTCGTCTTGGCTGGGTGAGATGCCGAATATCCATGGACGTCAGGTTCATCTGGTAAAAAAAAAAATATTATTATTATTATTATTATTATTATTATTATTATCATTATTATTATTACTTGCTAAGCTACAACCCCAGTTGGAAAAGCAAGATGCTACAAGCCCAGGGGCCCCAACAGGGAAAATAGCCCAGTGAAGAAAGGAAACACGGAAAAATAAAATATTCTAAGAACAGTAACATCTAAAATAAATATTTCCTATATTAACTATAAAAACTTTAACTAAACAAGAAGAAGAGAAATTAGATAGAATATTGTGCCCGAGTGTGCCCTCAAGCAAGAGAAATGGGACGAGTAGTCAATTTTAGTAATAAATTCACAAAGATTAAGTTGAAATAAAAAGGAAAATTATCTTCGATCACCATATTTATGATTAATAAAGATTGAATATCCAAGTCACGTTTCATTCACTTGGGAATTTAAATAAAAAGAGGGATAAAACCTGAGGATAAACAGTTATCGGTTTATATGCAATAGTTAGATAAAAGTAAATCAGGTACAATCAACAATACAAACAAAATGACGAAATGAGAAATTTTTAGTATGTACTACGAAATTCTTTTCTGTTAAGAATAACAGTTGACGATATTTTAGATTTTTCGTGTCTGATGAGAGTCAACATAGGAACAAGAATTCTCGAAAATCTCATTCAGGAAAGGAATACATAGCTGAGAATGAATTTGTGCTCTTGCGAGACAATAGAGCAGTTTTTTTTTTTTTTTTTTTTTTTTAAGATCATAAGTAGCCTACTATACTCAATTTTTTTAGTGAGGTGCATTTGCACTGACTGGCAGCGGTGCCCTTTTAGCTCGGAAAGGTTTCCTGCTATCTGATTGGTTAGAATTATCTTGTCCAACTAATCAGCGATCGGGAAACTTTTCCGAGCTAAAAGGGCACCACTGCGAGTCGATGCAAATCTGCCTCACTAAAAAGAATTGACTATAGGTATATACAGAACAATAGATTCAGCATTTATGCGGAGGGGAAAGGAGTATAGTAATCAAATTACAGTCCTGTCCTGGACAGTGGCCTAGATAGGGATATGAAGGATGATAGTCTTTTTGTAAACGCAGGCTCAGAAAATAAAAGTAAGTTTACATTAAAAATTACAATTTTATTTTCAAAATATCTATAAAACTGACCTCTCACTAAAGTAAGGGGGGTGGGGGCTTCTTTACAAACTCAGACCTTCCCGGACCCCAAAATATCTGCGAGCTTTTAAATCAATACTTCCCCATTCACTATCTCCTATTTCATGCTTCATAGCCCTCAGCCATGTAAGCCTGGGCCTTCCAACTGTTCTAGTGCCTCACACACACACACACACACACACATATATATATATATATATATATATATATATATATATATATATATATATATATATTCCTTTCTTGTTTTTCACATATGGGTATTCAACTTGATTGAAACTTTCTTTATAACTCAATGTTTGGTTTTGAGCACTAATGGTGATACTAATAATAATTACAAGAATGGTATCACGATTAGTATTCGAAAATTATTTCTGCTCATATTGAAACTATCAAAACACCAATAAATTTTCTGAAACCCTTCCAGAGTATAAATTGGATAAACTGTTCGCAGAATAGAGGAAAAATGAGGGCAATGGAAAAAAGAAATGCGTGCCAGTAAGCAAAAATGAAATAAAGATATACTGATTTATTACTGAACACATTAATTTAAATGAACATGAAAATAACAAGAATGAAAAAAATAGGGAAATGACGGCACACTGTTAAATAACCCTAATTTTAATCAGAAATTCTGCGTAAAAATATACTGATCTCAGCCGTATTCCTGTAAAATACAGGCGACCGTAATTTTTACTCTTTTTGTTATTAGCTTTTGCGGGTTGGTAACAGTAATATCACTCCTTAATGTCAATATATCCGTTTTTAAAACGGCAAATGCCTAGCAACATTTATTCCACGATTTTTTTTTACCGTTTTACGGCAAATTTTTAACTGTGTAAAATCAATGAGCAATATTAAAGGGTTTCTTAACCTAGCAACCATGGTGACTTACGAGAATACATGGAATAAAAGATATATAGTATATGGCAGTTTACAAATATAGTAAGACGATAGTGTAATGAAAACAGCATCAACGCGAAATAAAACTTTCCATTGCAGGCGTCTAATAGTCACAAGATCAAAGAATTACGATGCGAAATTAACGAATGGTCACGAAGAAAAGAAGGCCGATTATTTAACTTTGTATAGGTGTGAGTATATTTAGCTTTATCTATTCATCTATATTTTGATATATTAATTAATCTATTAATATATCTATGTATTTACTTGCGTATATTACTCATTATCAGTCAGGATGCCAGAGAACTTCAAAGCAATCAATCAATCACTCATTGTCATGTTTCTCCTTGTTTACGTTAAAGAGTTATTATTATTATTATTATTATTATTATTATTATTATTATTATTAGCTAAGCTACAACCCTAGTTGGAAAAGCAGGATGCTATAAGCCCAGAGGCTCCAATAGGGAAAATAGCCCGGTGAGGAAAGGAAAAAAGGAAAATAGAATATTTTGAAAGAAGGCAGAGCAAGTTATAGACTTGTTGGCGTGTCCCTTGTAATGTACAATCATCAAAAGCTATCCAACAGGACATGTCCCCACCATGGTCTAGATATCAATGACTACTGTTTTTTGAAAAACGAAAGCAACAACGAACAATGCTGGCTTAGATCTGAGCATCCCATGGTACTGCTGATATCCGGACCAAATTGTTAACTAGAGACGCACTCAGTAGAGCGCAGACCTCCGTCACGGCAGCTTATTTCTCGACCTTTTGTTCGATCTTGACCTTGACCTTTGACCTTAACATGTATTAATTGGCGTAGATTTTCATACACTCAAATATGAACCAAGTTTGAAGTCTGTGACAACGATGTCGTAAACTTATGGCTGATTACGTGAAGTGGACATTTTGCTTGACTGTGACCTTGACCTTTGACCTTGATCTTCCCAAATTTATTAATTTCCAGCTTTTTGCATAACAGTTAATCCCTACAAGTTTCATTACTCCACGATTAAAACTGTGGCCAGGAAGCTGTTCACAAACAAACACACAAACAAGTGGTAAAACATAACCTAACCTCCTTGCAACTTCGTTGGCGTGGGTAATAATGCCTCAACATTGACAGAGCAAGAGATCTGATGCATGTGACATTGAGACCAAGTTCTCTGGTAACATAAGAAGTTTTACTAACAATACCTATCTTCCCGGCTTACATGATAAATTTTAAATGTAACAAAAAGAAGTTATAATTATGCTTAGTGTAAGTAACATTGGGTACCGGGGTATGATTCAGATTCATACATTGGATCATGAAGTGGGACTGATTGATTGATTTGAAGTTTTCTGGTATCCTGACATCGAAGGTAATTGACGCCGTCGTGAAGTGGGAACCCGACACGAAATTGGCTTATCGATAGTTTGAGTTTGGATGGAGTTTTGCTCCATGCCAAATTAGTGACCTGCCAGAGACTATTAAGACTCCCCAGACACTTCGAAATTTGCATCCTCTACGTATAGTAATTACCTCCGCAAACGAAGTTGGAAGGAGGTTATGTTTTCGGCCCTGTTTGTGTGCGTGTGTGTGTTTGTTTGTGAACTGCTTCCTGGCCCTATTTTTAATCGTAAAGAAACTTCTATGGATTAACTGTTATGTGAAAAGCTGGAAATGATTAAATTTTGGAAGGTCAAGGTCACGGTCAAGCAAAATGTCCAATTCAAGTAGTCATCCATAAGTTTGGACATCATTGTCACAAAGACTTCAAACTTGGTTCATATTAGAGTGTATGAAATTCCACGCCAATCAATACATGTTAAGGTCAAAGGTCAAGGTGGAGGTCGAGCAAAAGGTCGAGAAAAAAGCTGCCACGGTGGAGGTCTGCACTCTACTGAGTATCTCTCTAGTTAATTCTAGAAACAATATAGGTGAAACTGTATATAAGCACAATTAACAGCTCTCAGTTATTGATCACCCAAAGTTTTGAGGCTCATAAGATCAACTTAAACCGAAATTTAGGCAGCTCCAAAACAATTTAATCTACATTTGAACGTTTATTTTAGCATGGAGCGAAAGGGGAAGGAGGAAACGGAATGTTTAGTTCACCGCAACCTCTTACTTACGCGCTAATCATCTCGTGTTACATTTTACCCACAGCGCTTAACGAGGTGAAAAGCGAGTTCAAACACTGTAGCGAGATTCATCTCAATTAGGGAGAGCGAAAATGTAACCGAACCTCCCTTCTCTTAGTTCCTCTTCCTCCCCTTCCAAACCAAACCCCCTCTTGCCATTCCTTGCCTCCCAATGCTTCCTTTTAAATGCAAGAGATGAAACAAAGAAAACAATAGGAGGATATGATAAAAAAGAAGGGCTGCAACAAATCTGCGCAATGCACTGAATGAGTTTCAATTGAATAGCATCTTCTAAACCATTAGTTAGGGTGTGTTGCTCAATCAAGTCGACTTAATGCAATAATAGCTGCTGTTGTTAGAACTGATGGTGGGGATTTATATATTCTTTTTATCACGTCTCATGAGATGTCTAAAGATATTCCATTGGTTCTGTATCAACAGATCGATTTTCTCGAGCGTAAACCAAGTGACCGGGTAGATGACATTTCCCGCCAAATTCCTTTTCATACGGTTACCCATAATGTACTTCCTTTCGAGCAAGAAAAATGAAGATCGTAATATCACTACTTGGCTTCTTTCAGCACGTTCTCAGAGGGATATTTATAAACTCTTGTTATTCAATATTCAGCTTGAGAGATACAAATATGATGGTTTGCGCTTCGCTTTTGTCCTTTGTCACGTCAATAGGAATTCCAAAGCATTTTTTTTTAGCTTGGGATTAATGCAGCGATTTTCATTTGCTTAAATTGATATGACAAATTGAATAGCTCTCTGAACACTAGATAAAAAAAAATACAAAACGCATAGTAAATTCTTTCAGATATTCCTTAGCACCTACATCACTCTCGGTTAAGAAAGCTAATATCTTAGATACAAGATAAAAAGTTCGACTGCGCATGCGTTGCCAAGGTACGTTCGCCTATTATCAGTACTGGTTTCCATTGCATAATAAATTTTATGCGGATATGAAACCGATTAACATTAGCTTAAATAGAAACTAATTGGTGGATTTTGCACCGTTGTTGTTATGCACAATAGACTTCCAATTGATTATAATCACGATACAGACCCCATTCGACACACTAAGAAAATTCAGTGACTCAGCACTATTTCCCCGAACGTGTATACTCATTAAGGTAATTAGTTGACTAATGAACCTACTTTGCTAATCAAAGGGAAGCTGAAAAGGCACTAATTTGTTATTTCAAATTTCAAAAGAAGTTAAATTGGCTTAACGTTTTTAGTATGAGTTGAACCGTTGAAGAAATCTGGAACATTAGTGCAGCACAATAAGAATTATTATTATTATTATTATTATTACTATTATTATTATCATTATTATTATTATTAAGCTACAACCCTAGTTGGGTAAGCAAGATGCTATAAGCCAAAAAAAAAAAAAAAAAAAAAAAAAATTCTAAAAACAGTAACAACATTAAAATAAATGAATTAGTGTCTAAGGTAAAATGTATGTGTTGGAATAGGACCACTTTAATATAACAATTCAAACATGGGGGAGTGATTAATAAAAACGCATTAGTTCTATGTGAATGAGAAGCAGAATTAGACTTCATGAACATCTTATTTAGCAGTGAAGCAGTGGGGTTGCCATATACATATACTGTACTATCAAACTAAACTTCATGGCTGTATACTGTTTCCCTTAAGTCACTAAACTCAAGTACAATATGTAGAATCGGAAGCCTAATTTTCCCGTTAGAAGAGAGTGAAGACTTACAGGAAATCTCAAAAAAAAAAAAAAAAAAAAAAAAAAAAATCATCATCGTGTGCAATTAGTGACCATTAAAAGATTATTACCGTTAGCATATGACTACTAATAAAACCCTTACAAATTATTTAAAATTCAAAATGGCGGTAGCGTAACAAGCAACAAACTGACAAATACATTACAATTCTTTACAAATTTATTAACCAGATATCTGTCGAGTTTAAAGAGAACAGAACTAAGATTTAAAACTAGATTATTAAAACATCAAATAAAGCAGACTTAATAATATTTCTTTGATTATTATCCTAACTAAACACCATGTACGTTAACTTTTTTTAGTCTATACAATAGTTAAGCTAATTCGTATGAAGAAACCGACGACTTAACATTTTGTCCTGTCATAGCAGCATCACGATGTTGTTTGATACGTTATCAAGTCGTTTTCCAGTTCGACCCCGCTATTTTATGTTACCTCCAATACACAGATTCACATAAACAACAAGCAGAAAGAGCAATCGGAGATTTCAGACCTCCGCCAATGAAGATTGTCACAATTTTACTTAAGTCTACGAACCAAGCTTTCCCGTTTTCACATGTTGAGGGTGAATGAATCTACTGTATAATAATAACAATAATAACCTAAAAAGGAACCTTGATCCGGATCACCTCCAAAATTTAATAGGTTTTTCCGGAGCATAATACGTATCCGTTTTCAAAATTTGGTGAACATCCAGCAAGATGTTACGACAAATAAATAAGTAAATAGAGGCAGGGGATTCTAAACCTCCTTAGCGGTGGTAAATACCTTAATTTTTGGGAACATTTAAATATGACATCCTTAATCGTTCCAGAATTCTTGAAAACAAGAGGTCTATCGATTCAGAAACTGGGCTTTCAATTGAGAGAACATGCATTAAAATTCCGGACGAGGGCAGTGACATGCCGGCCCTAATTCATGAATTCGGTAACTGGATGCAGATGACTGAGAGGGTTACTTCATGTCGGGAAGGGCATGGTACAAGCAAAGTCATAAGAATTTTTTCCTATAATAGTATTCTCTGGTCATTCCCTCCGAGGAAGAAAGGTGTACGCTATGTGTAAGAAGCATGCATGCATGTATATAATATATATATATATATATATATAGCGTTTATTTCACGGAAAAAGAGATGAAAAAACTGAGAAATAAAAAGTAATTTAAAAAATCATTCCGTATAATTTTCTCCTACACACACACACACACACACACATATATATATATATATATATATATATATATATATATATATATATACATATATATATATATATATATACATATATATATATAATATACTGTATATATGTATGTATGTATGTGTGTATATAAATATATATATATATATATATATATATATATATATATATATATATATATATATATATATATATATATATACGTATAGGATCATATCTAAATTTACCCATCTAAATATAACCATGACGTCATTGACACTAGTTGCCAATAGGACCCCCAGCAGTTATTGTGGACAGGTAAAACCATTGTAGTACCTAGCAAAGGAGTAATAAAAATCAAAAGAGTGTAAAAGATTGAACTTATTTCCATCAGTAAGGACAATAAACGCCAAAGTTTCGTTTATCAGGTCTTTGCGTCTTGACAGAAAGACTCGTAAATCACTTAGATCTGCAGATCAGTACTGCGCATATTTTTTGAATGACAAAACAAACGACAATAGGGTTTATCCTGGAGTAAGGTGTGTCGAATTATCAGTGACAGCAAGGGAATTCAAGAAATTGCAAGTAGAATGATCAGTGACAACAGGGGAATTCAAGAAATTGCAAGTAGAATGATCAGTGACAACAGGGGAATTCAAGAAATTGCAAGTAGAATGATCAGTGACAACAGGGGAATTCAAGAAATTGCAAGTAGAATGATCAGTGACAACAGGGGAATTCAAGAACTTGCAAGTCGAATGATCAGTGACAACAGGGGAATTCAAGAACTTGCAAGTCGAATGATCAGTGACAACAGGGGAATTCAAGAACTTGCAAGTAGAATGATCAGTGACAACAGGGGAATTCAAGAACTTGCAAGTCGAATGATCAGTGACAACAGGGGAATTCAAGAACTTGCAAGTAGAATGATCAGTGACAACAGGGGAATTCAAGAACTTGCAAGTCGAATGATCAGTGACAAGTAGAATGATCAGTGACAATGGGGGAATTCAAGAAATTGCAAGTCGAATTATCAGTGACAACAGGAGAATTCAAGAAATTGCAAGTCGAATTATTAGTGACAACAGAGGATTTCAAAAAATTGCAAAGAAATTGCAAGTAAAATTATCAGTGACAACAAGGAAACTCAAGAACTTTCAAGTCGAATTATCAGTGGCAACAGGGAATTCAAGCTATTGCAAGTCGAATTATTAGTGACAACAGAGGATTTCAAAAAATTGCAAAGAAATTGGAAGTCGAACTATCAGTGACAACAGGGGAATTCAAGAAATTGCAAGACGAATTATCAGTGAGAACAGAGGATTTCAAAAAATTGCAAAGAGATTGCAAGTCGAACTATCAGTAACAACAAGGGAATTCAAGAAATTGCAAGTCAAATTATCAGTGACAACAGGGGAATTCAAAGAATTGCAAGTCAAATTATCAATGCAACAGGGAATTCAAAAAATTGCAAGTCAAAATATAAGTGACAATAGGGAAATTCAAGACATTGCAAAGCTTATGATTTGGAATTGAAGAGATTAGCAGAAAATTCGAACTATGGATACTAAGGATGTAGTAAATTTTCCGTCTCTTAGTAAGGAAACAATTCAAATTCGATAATTGATAAATGAGAGATATTTCAGTCAAGAAGAAACCGAAGACTTTCTTGCACTCTACGTGTTTCGATACTGTTGATTTGAAAATAAACACCAGTTATGCAGAGTGATATGCAAAATGCCGGAGAACGTGTGGGTTCTGTAGTGAGTAGGGTTCCCCTGCGTTATACGATCTTTCAATAAAAAAGGGGTTCTGTTACAACGGCATCATTTCAATGATTACAGTGAATCTTAGCTCAATTATTATTATTATTATTATTATTATTATTATTATTATTATTTCTTGCTAAGCTACAATCCTAGTTGGCAAAGCAAGAGGCTACAACCCCAAGGACTCCAACAAGGAAAAATAGCCCAGTGAGGAAAGGAAATATGGAAATAAATACACGATATAAGAAGTAATGAACAATCAAAATAGGATATTCTAAAAACAATAACATTAAAATAGAGAGATGAAAAGCTTTAAGGGTATAACTTCATCTGTATTTTGATCTATTTTTGCAGAACACCTTATTTCCTGAGCAGACACAACTACATCAATAACAAGGAAAGTAAAATTGAAGTAACAATAAAAAAATGCAGAATCTTTATTGTCTTCAGTTTCTTTATTATTAAGTACATAAAAACTATTTTTCTTTTACCGAGTCACTAATATTGCCTGGAGAAATAAAGACCAATCTAAGGTTCTTTACAAATTCAATTAGAATCTGGTTATAGTTTTAACCTGTCTCTTTTGTATTACTTTTTTTTTTTGTATTACTTACGGCGTATTAAACAAACCCCATTGATTTGAAAAAATAAAAAAAGGACAGCAGCTGGCTACTCGGAATTACTCTCCCTGCTCGTGCTAGGATGGTGAAGATTATGCAGTGAATATGATATAGAGATTTATTTTAACATTAAATCATTGCACCTAACACAAATGGCCCCTGAGAAAAACAACGCAACAGTCACAACTCCATTTGTAATTTTACAGATGAACCGGGGATGAACACTCCATGCATGAAACTTAGCAAATAATAGCCGCTGCATAAGTTTCACAAGAGGTTCACTCGCAGTGCATTGAACAATATTAAAGACTGCACTATTCATCTCTATCTTTCTCGCACTTTCGTGATTTCTGGACATTCATGTTCTTACCTAATTTATCAATCGCTTCACCTACTGAGTACTTTTTAGGCCTTCCTCTCCTCTACAAGCACTTCCAAAATTTGCACTCGTTTCATAAGCCTCCATTTTTTCCCATGTGGCCAAACAGTATTTCTGAACACTCTTATCCACCTGTTTACCAATGCTAACCTCTTCACTCTTTCTCCTGCTATTTCAGTGTTTCAAAACCTTACATTGTTTACTGCACATATACTATAGAGAAAGTTCATTTAAACAGAATCAGTTTTTTTTTCTTCCATTTGCAGGCAACATCCCTTTATCACTTGCATAAAGATTTTCTCCAAACACACAGTTACCTATTTTGATTCATATTTTGTGACTTGCCTTTTCTCTCACCCTGCTGTCACTTTCTTCATTTGTATGTTTTTAAACACTTTCACTAGTTTTTTCGCCGTTTTTTTTCATGAATCCATAAACTATTCTACACTAACTGTACAATCACGACTCATTTTCTCATTCATAACTTTTTGCAGCCTTTTTGGATCTGTCGCATTACATCATTCTACTTCATTTATAAAGATATTGAACAGTTAAGGAGACAGCACATTCTTGTCTTACGCTACATCAAGGAATAAAGGTTTAAAGGCGACTCAAGAGTGGCAGAAATAAGTGAAAGGAAAAGGCCTAGAAACAGACCATATACAGTATACATATGACCAGCACCCAAGCCTGTCTTCAACAAAGCAAGGACCTGGGAAGGTCAGGCAATGGCTGCTGATGATTCTGCAGGTAGCCTGATAGGCTACCAAAACAAAAAAAAACCATGTCAACAAGGTTATGGATACTACTGGAAACTATCTGGGTTGAATAGGGCTAAAACTCGTTACTCAGATATTTGGAGTTGGACCAGTTTGCAATAGGCTATCGCCATACATTTAAATGCAGGTAGTCACTAGAACTAACAGGACACCAACACACGCTTCTTGGAAGTTGTTGCTTTGTGCTATGCAGCGAAAGAAAACCAAAGCTCTGTACACACACACACACACACACATATATATATATATATATATATATATATATATATATATATATATATATATACATGGATCTGTAAATACTAAAAATAAGACACATAAACGCAAGAATATATACAGTATACCAATATATATATATATATATATATATATATATATATATATATATATATATATATATATATATATATATGCTGTATATATATGTATATATATATATGTACACAAAAACTGATACATCAGTAAAAAAAAAATCCGTGCCACCTGTAGCTTCAACCCTACTCCCATCTTCTTCTCTCTCTCACTTTCTTAACCATTTGAGTTTTTACGGTCTTTTTATTCGCCGGTTCGAGTCCTTTTAAGGCTTTGCTTTTATGGCTATTAGATGGTTCGAGATTGTAAGCTCATGATTATGTTGTAGGGCCTTTTGTGAACGATGGTTACTTGGAGGCTTAACGGACAATCAGAGGTCAAGCACTGGGACACAAATGGGAAATTAAAATTTAGATGCCGGGTTTAACCGGGAAAAAAATTGTGTATATATATACGAAATCGGCTGGGTTTTTTACTGAATGATATGGCTGATTAAATTGTACGCAACCTCGATGAATCGAAATTTAAATTGGAAAAGACTTTCTCTCTAAATTTTCATTTATTCATTTTAATGTTACTCTTCTTAAAATATTTTATTTTCCTTTCCTCACTGGGCTATTTTCCCTATTGGAGCCCCTGGGCTTAAAACATCCTGCTTTTCCACCTATGGTTGTACCTTAGCAAGTAGTAGTAGTAATAATAATAATAATAATAATAATAATAATAATAATAATAAAAGTTTATTAATTTTAAATACATTGTCTTTATTGCGTGAGAATCGAAACGTTTGTCCACAAGATTTTGAAGAAAAATAAATCTAATAAAACAATTGTTTGACAACAGACATATTTAAACGAAGTACTGATAAAAAATTCCATTAAAACATGCCCTTAACTCTTTGGACACCTGGAGAGTAATGAAAAATGCCCACCTGTTTTCATCTTAATGATAAGAAAATACATCATGATATTACTTCATGTCGTATTTTGTCACAAACTGATGTATGACATTTCTTTCATCAATTTTGGACAAGGGTTATTTAAAAAAAAAAAAATGATCCATTAGATGGCTGCGTCCTACAAAAGTATGCCAACGCGAAGATACTGCATTGCAAGATATCTATGTAAGAGAAAAAAACCAGGAGGAACTTAATTCTTTTTTATAGTCTTACTTCCTTCTTTTCATCAATATGATGAGCAGAAAATCTAAATATTTTATGACTTTATCAGCAAAAACGTTGCATTAAGTTGGTACAGAAAACTAAAGGGAATTTTAATCTTCAAAGTTTCACAATAATTCTAAAATGATTGGTTTTATCAGCCAAATTTTTGTTTTTTATTTTCAGTTTTATTTCTCTGCGTCTCTACAGTTCTTCATTAAATTTACAATTTCAATAATTTTTAATTCTCATAGACTTTTATTCCGGATTGACAATCTAATATTCTCCCAATTATCATTACCGTTAATAAATTAGCAATTTAATTTTTTTTTTACTTTTCATCATCCAGTCATGTGTTAATCCTTACTTACTGTACATCCCCCAATTACTCATTTTCCCTTTATCAAAATTTCCATTGAACCTATGTTTCAAATTTACATTGATCTAATAATAATAATAATAATAATAATAATAATAATAATAATAATAATAATAATAATAATAATAATAATAATAAACTGTCTAGCTATAAATTCTAAATTGTTCAGTGACATGCAGAAAATGTAACGACCAAATCTATATGTACTTTTTCAGTATTATAGTGATTTGACCCAAATTCGCTATCGATTTGACAGTCCTTCCAGATAAATTATGACAACCACATTGAAAAAATATGAATATCCACATGCTATACATCTCTAATGTCATTGTTTTAAATCACAGCATTTGTTGCACTGATTAAAAGAAGCACCTGAAAGAAACAGGCAAAAATATCCAAGAGAATAAAATATAGCGTCAATTAATTAATCAATTAAATCCCCACGTCATTGCCACAAGAATGTCAGATGATGACAACACGCATTGGATCTCTGTCTGTGGGAACAGATGGTCGTTCTAAATATGACATGCTTTTCAGGAATAATTACAAGTTGTAAACTAGATAGGGCACTCAGTAGAGAGCGTACCTTCGCCAAGCCAAGCAGTCTTATTTTGCTCTTAACTCCACTGCGTACTTGTACTACGATGTATTTTCTCCAAAATCTAATGCTTTACGTTATGGTGTTTACAATGAAAAAATAAACTAACAAAATGTTTGCCATTTACTTATCATTGCGCTTATTTTCAAAGCAATGCTGCGTACTTGTACTTTGACGTACTTTATCTAGAATGTTACAGTCATCATTGGGTCATATCTAACATGACTACCAAGTTTTGTCAAAATCTGTAGTGTTTGTGTAAAATAGCTCAAAAACAAACAAATAAACGACGACAGGGGTGAATACATACCCTTTGCGACTTGGCGAAGGAATGCATCACTTCTCATGAAACAGGTTTATATAAATTCTTATTTCAAGTTAAACATTATTCATTGGACGAAGTAAGTTTATAATCCTGCTTGTACTGACACAGAAGGCCTTCTGGTCATTCGATTTTATCCGTACTCACGTATCATCATCATCATAATCATTATCATCATCAGCTCCTCCCTCGACTATCGCCTAGATTTCGCCAGTCGTCTCTACCTTGAGCTTTTAAATCAATACTACTCCATTCATCATCTACTTCAAGCTTCATAGTCCTCAGCCATGTAGGCCTGGATCTTCCAACTCTTCTAGTGCCTTGTGGGGCCCAGTTGAAAGTTGGTGAACTAATCTGTCTTGGAGAGTGCGAAGAGCATGCCCATGCCCAAACCATCTCCATCTACTCCTCACTCTTAGAAAAGATGCTCAAACTTCTGTTACATCAATCTGTATGACTCCATTCCGTACGGATAATTAGCTATCCATAGATGTTTAAATATATTTTCCTTTGTACGTTGCAAGGATTACACTTTTTCTTTGTAATACCTAAGCCCATTTTTCCATCAAAATTATAAAGGCATAAAAATGATTTCCTCTTTTAGCTACATTTACCATAGGAAACTTGCCATTTTCTTATTTATTTCTTGAATAGATGATTATTTCCGTTTTGCCTCAAACATGTGTCTATCATACCTCAGGTTATTTTGGAAGAAAATATTGTTTAAGAATTAGAGATTCTTAAATTATGTACTTCTATCTGTTAACTAAGTATCTGGTCTAACAGAAATCATTGTGGGACCCAAAAAAGTCGGAATAATTTCCGAGAACCAGTAATGCTGGTGAAATACTGGTTCAAGTAAATGATCGATACATAAAATAGAAATGAAAATAATCCGGAAAGCCCTTTATTCTCATTTATTTTCATTGAGAACTTTGGCAGACATTAATATCATTCAAAACATCTTCGAAAATGGTAATGAAAGAAAAGTTGAAAGGTATCAATGACAAACGATTCAATATAATTGTTGCGATTAGTGCTAGCATACACACAAATGTTCCAACACTTGACTATCCATAAGTTTTAATAATCCTTGTTTAGAGGGAATATCTATAATATATACTAGTTACTAATTAAATATAAAACAGTCCTTCGTCCTTGCATAGAAAAATAAAGTTTTTAGGTAATATGAATAACGAAAAATTGCTATATCAGAAAACGTTCATAACATTCCACTCATTTATAACTTTTCCCAAATGTATTTTCCATCATTGCTTTGATATAAATTAAATGAATAGCCTTCAAATACTTCTGTTGTAGTCTATTTATTTCCTTTCCTCACTGGGCTATTTTCCCTGTTGGAACCCTTGGCTTATAGGATTTTGCTTTTCGAACTTGGGTTGTAGCTTAGCAAGTAATAATAATAATTTGGTTGTGCTCGAATTTACTTAAAATCTAACTCGTCCTATGAGTAGAGGTCACGCACTTGTACAGGAAATAATCTCAGTATGCTGGTGATTACTTATCTATCTATCTACAGTATCTATCTATATCTATCTATATCTATCTACAGTATCTATCTATATCTATCTATATCTATCTCTATATTATTATTATTATTATTATTATTATTATTATTAGTATTAGCTAAGCTACAACCCTAGTTGGAAAAGCAAGATGCTCTAAGCCCAAGGGTTCCAACAGGAAAAAATAGCCCAGTGAGGGAAGCAAATAGGGAAAAAAATAAACCATATAAGAAGTAATGAAAATTTAAATAAAATATTTAAAAAAATACATTAAGAATATTATAACTGATATTTGATATATAAACTATAAAAGGACTTATGTAAGCCTGTTCAACATAAAAACATTTGCTGCGAGCTTGAACTTTTGAAGTTCTATAAGCCACAAGTTCATATCGCTGGATACCACACCTGATTTGGTTTATTATTCTAACGTACCACAGATGTCCTGAATATTTACAACACGTTCGCTGTTAAAGGTACGATAGCGTGAATCTTAATGTACAGCAAAAAAAAAGAAAAAAAAAGCATAAAACGAAACAAATGGGGACAGCAGGTGTTGCAGATGGCGCATTTGTCATCATTGCTCGCTACTATAAGGTATTTTAAAAGTCGTAATGTAAGCGCTAGAATTGCAGGGTGTTATCGTTATAATCGCTACTTTGATTACCGAGATTTGAGCCTCGATGTTTATCTAATTTGGGTTACCCCTACAAGGAAGCTGTGAGATGGCTTAGTTTATAGACTGTTTTACTGTAGTTGACAGTTCACAATAGTTTATGAGGTATTGGCATTATTTTTCATTGGCTGTTGTTGGTGTTGATAATAACTAAGTCATTAATAATGTAATAACTATAATGATAATAATAATCAATGTGTTGATAATAACTAAAGCATTAATAATGTAATAATTATAAGAATAATAATAATCAATGTGTTGATAATAACTAAAACATTAATAATGTAATAATTATAATAATAATAATAATCAATGTGTTGATAATAATAACTAAAGCATTAATAATGTAATAATTATAAGAATGATAATAATCAATGTGTTGATAATAACTAAAACATTAATAATGAAATAATTACAAGAATAATAATGTGTTGATAATACTTAAAACATTAATAATAATAATAATAATAATAATAATAATAATAATAATAATAATAATAATAATAATCAATGTGTTGATAATAACTAAAACATTAATAATAATAATAATAATAATAATAATAATAATAATAATAATAATAATAATAATAATAATAATAATAATAATCAACATCAGGGTTTATAAGGTATGATTGGATAGTATAAAATGTTACGAAGTAATGAACGAATGGAATAATTTCCACTACAGTCCTCGTAATCATAGAGGCACACAGTTACTGAACATTTCAAGGAAAATGTTGGTAGTATTAACTGAGCAATTAGGGCAGATGGTAGTAAGATACATAGTGAAAAACCGGTTTGGGTTAAGATGAGGAAGGTGGTGAGGAAGTAAAGCATTTGTTATGAAAGTAAGTATACATATTAAACCTAATCAAAAGGGAATGTGTACTGTATTTCAATAAAATCTATGGTATTGAAAATAAATTATGTTTTTTTTTCTATTCAAATAATACATACATACATATATATATATATATATATATATATATATATATATATATATATATATATATATATATATACTGTATATATATACATATATATATATATATATATATATATATATATATATATATAAACAGTATATACATAAATATGTATGTATATATATGTATGTATATATATATATATATATATATATATATGTATGCATATATATACATTACATATATATATATATATATATATATATATATATATATATATGTATGTATATATATACATTGTATATATATATATATATATATATATATATATATACACACATTATGTTAAATCTATCAGTCAACATCCGAAAAGCCTACATTCTTAATCAACCTGCTCCAAATTAAGAAGTGAGAAATCATAACTTTGTTCTTTGTGTTGAGAGCCCAGACGATATCAATGACTTTGCATACCCCGGTAATCACATCTAAACAGATGTAAGCACTGATGACGAGATCCAGCCTATACCGCATACGATGTATTATAGTTATTAATTATTAATTATTAATTATTAATTATTAATTATTAATCTTTAATCATTAATCATTAATTATTAATTAATTATTAATTACTAATGATTA
>NC_090747.1:106575738-106578238 GCF_036898095.1 Palaemon carinicauda | reverse complement strand
AAGATGCTGTAGGCCTTAATCCTTCAAAATAACTTCAATCCTAAATTGAAATAATCTAGATGAACACCTGATTCCCGAAAATAACCGACGAGTCAGGTTCGACTTATTTGATGTTCCTTCTCGTTGCCGTTTGATTTATGGGTCTTAGCTAAGGAGCCATCCCATTCAACGCATCACAATCCATTTAAAGGGGATCAGACACACTTCTGAATCCCTCGCTCGTTCATTCAACCTCGTTGCTAGTTGATCAGTTGAGGGGAAGGAGGAAGGGGGAGGAAGAGGAGGAGGAGGAGGAGGATGCGGGGGAAGAAGGGAAGTAGAAGGAATGGAGGAAAGAATAGTAGGAGGTAAAGAGTATAAAAGGCGGTAAAAGTTGAGGGCTATATAGCTATCACAATGCAAATCTCTCTCTCTCTCTCACTCACATCGGTGCAGTGCATCTTTTTCTGCTGTTAACCTCTCTCTCTCTCTCTCTCTCTCTCTCTCTCTCTCTCTCTCTCTCTCTCTCATATCGGTGAAGTATATCTTTCTGCATCACGTGAATCCTCTCTCTCTCTCTCTCTCTCTCTCTCTCTCTCTCTAATATCGGTGAAGTATATCTTTCTGCATCACGTGAATCTCTCTCTCTCTCTCTCTCTCTCTCTCTCTCTCTCTCTCTCTCTCTCTCTCTCCCATCCTTACCCTGATGTACCTGATTTAGGCCAACACATTTTTTAAATTGATACTACTCTCTCTCTCTCTCTCTCTCTCTCTCTCTCTCTCTCTCTCTCTCTCTCTCTCTCTCTCTCTCTCTCTCTCTCGTTGTTCCTGTTATAAGATAATGACGTTTACTTCAATTATCACTATTCAAGCTGTCAATTCGGAGATAATTGGCAATAAACAACGTTAGCAGCTGCATTATTTAATCTCTCTTAATTCGCACATTCGCGACAGGTGGAATATATTTAAAGAACTTGATTCTTTTTAGCGGGGGCCTGGAGGGGTTGGGGGTTGTCATAGGCTTTGGATCTATTTTCTTAAGATTTATTTTTGATAAACAGAAATGATGAATTTTTGAAAATGGTAAATATTTAGAAGTCATTGATCTTGTTCAATCAATAGTCTATTTAATATGCTAGTATTATCAGCATAGTTGTTAATATTATTATTATTATTATTATTATTATTATTATTATTATTATTATTATTATTATTATTATTATTTATTTATTTATTTATTTATTTATTTTGCTTCTGCTGTTGTTATACAGATATCATCAATTGAATTTTTATTTCGTGAATTCTTATCTTATGTTTGACTGATATTTTCATTATTGGTCTTAATATCTTGTGTTTTCAGTTACAAAAAGTCGTTTTATGTAATTTTGTGTTGTAAAGCGAACTTTTGGTCGAATATCTTTAACCTGTTTCAGCCCAATGACCAAATTTTAACTACTAAGAAGCTATAGAGTGTCAAATACATTCCATGATAATGGATGTGTATGGTCCTATATTGACTTGTTATATTAAGGATCTTTGCGGTTTCAGTCCAGTGGAAAGTAACGTATTAAAATCTTCTTCGTTGCCTGCATCTTTACCCACTTTTATATGGGGTCGATGTTGAAATAAGGTATTAAAATACTAAATTAAAATTAAAATACTTTTTTTTTTTAATTTAGTAGTTTAATACCTTCTTTTAAAAAACTTAATTAAGAAAGAATAATGGATTTATTATATCGAATTAGGAACAAGTTGACAACGGTGAGGGTTCAAAACAAAACAACCAAAGAAATTAATAAAATAAAATATCAAGAAACGATAGATATTTAGACTCCGTCAGAATCGCGTTAAAAGATCTTTATGGTATGAGATCAAAGACACTATTAAAAAATACAATTTTGTTCCCGGATTTGGAAATTGCATTTAGCAGTGATAAATTGGTCTGTGACAAATTTGGCACCGTTTCTCTTTGTACAAATACGTCAATGTCAGTTTTAATCTGCGACGAAGCAATCCGAGGAGAGCTCTCCAAGTGGGCACCTGGAAGACGGGTCTTTGTTTAGGAATTAACATTTTTATCTTAGGGGAAAAAAAAGTTGTTCGCAGATTATGCGATTCAAATAAACAATAAAATAAAAATAAGACAAATTTCCGATATACGTAATTAGCTACATGGAAAAATTTTCATTTTTATATATTTTGAGTAAAAATTAAAGACTCCTATTTTTTTTATTCTTTTAATTCAAGATAGTATTACTCTTCAAGCATTAGTGGCCACACAAAGGTGCAGAAACCAAGAACGCTAGTTTCAAATATCTTTGAATGTGGAAATAGATTAGCAATCAAACAAACATATTTCTGAGCACCTGTAAACCCCCCCCCCCCCCCCACCCCACCCCAACCCTCAATATCTTTTACCATTACTAGCCTTAGTTTAATTTGTGGTACTTAAAACAAATTATAATCATATCAATAATGGATATGCAGTAATATTACTACGGTACTAAAAATGCTACAATTC
>NC_090747.1:106560738-106570738 GCF_036898095.1 Palaemon carinicauda | reverse complement strand
TTATTCTTATAATTATTACATTATTAATGCTTTAGTTATTATCAACACATTGATTATTATTATTATTATTATAGTTATTACATTATTGATGTTTTAGTTATTATCAACACATTGATTATTATCATTCTTATAATTATCACATTATTAATGTTTTAGTTATTATCAACACATTGATTATTATCATTCTTATAATTATCACATTATTAATGTTTTAGTTATTATCAACACATTGATTATTATCATTCTTATAATTATTACATTATTAATGTTTTAGTTATTATCAACACATTGATTATTATCATTCTTATAATTATTATATTATTAAGGTTTTAGTTATTATCAACACATTGATTATTATTGTTATTATAATTGTTATTACATTATTAATGTATTGATTATTATCAACATATTGATTATTATCATTCTTATAATTATCACATTATTAATGTTTTAGTTATTATCAAAACATTCATTATTATCATTCTTATAATTATCACATTATTAATGTTTTAGTTATTATCAAAACATTCATTATTATCATTCTTATAATTATCACATTATTAATGTTTTAGTTATTATCAACACATTGATTAATATTATTCTTATGATCATTACATTATTAATGTTTTAGTTATTATCAACACATTGATTAATATTATTCTTATGATCATTACATTATTAATGTTTTAGTTATTATCAACACATTGATTATTATTATTCTTATAATTATCACATCATTAATGACTTATCTATCATCAACACCAACAACAACCAATGAAAAATAATGCCAATACTTTATAAACTATTGTGAACTGTCAACTACAGTAAATCAGCCTATAAACTAAGCCATCTCACAGCTTCCTTGTAGGGGTAACCCAAATTAGATAAGCATCGAGGCTCAAATCTCGGTAATCAAAGTAACGATTATAACGATAACACCCTGCAATTCTAGCGCTTACATTACGACTTTTAAAATACCTTATAGTAGCGAGCAATGATGACAAATGCGCCATCTGCAACACCTGCTGTCCCCATTTGTTTCGTTTTATGCTTTTTTTTTTTTTTGCTGTACATTAAGATTCACGCTATCGTACCTTTAACAGCCATGATGCAGCTACCGCGAACGCGTTGTAAATATTCAGGACATCTGTGATACGTTAGAATAATAAACCGAATCAGGTGTGGTATCCAGCGATATGAACTTGTGGCTTATAGAACTTCAAAAGTTCAAGCTCGCAGCAAATGTTTTTATGTTGAACAGGCTTACATAAGTCCTTTTATAGTTTATATATGAAATATCTGTTTTAATATTGTTAATGTTTTTTTAAAATATTCTGTTTAAATTTTCATTACTTCTTATATGGTTTATTTTTTTACTTATTTGCTTTCCTCACTGGGCTATTTTTCCCTGTTGGAGCCCTTGGGTTTAGAGCATCTTGCTTTCCCAACTAGGGCTGTAGCTTAGCTAATAATAATAATAATAATAATAATAATGATAATAATAATAATAATAATAATATAGATAGATAGATAGATAGATAGATCACCAGCATACTGAGAATATTTCCTGTACAAGTGCGTGACCTCTACTCATAGGACGAGTTATATTTTAAGTAAATTCGAGCACTACCAAATTATTATTAATATTATTACTTGCCAAGCTATAACCCAAATTAGAAAAGCAAAATGCTATATGCCCAAGGGCTCCAATAGGGAAAATAGCCCAGTGAGGAAAGGAAATAAATAAACTACAACAGAAGTACTTGAAGGCTATGCATTTAATTTATATCAAAGCAAGGATGGAAAATACATTTGGGAAAAGTTACAAACAAGAGGCATGTTATGAACGTTTTCTGATATAGTAATTTTTCGTTATTCATATTACCTGAAAACGTTTTTCTGTGCAAGGACTAAAGATTGTTTTATAGTTAATTAGTAACTAGTATATATTATAGATATTCCCTCAAAACAAGGATTATTAAAACTTATGGATAGTCTAGTGTTGGAACATTTGTGTGTATGCTAGCACTAATCGCAACAATTATATTGAATCGTTTGTCATTGATACCTTTCAACTTTTCTTTCATTACCATTTTCGAAGATATTTTGAATGATATTAATGTCTGCCAAAGTTCTCAATGAAAATAAATGAGATTAAAAGGCTTTCGGAATGATTTTTATTTCTATTTTATGTATCGATCATTTATTTGAACCAGTATTTCACCAGCATCACTAGTTCTCGGAAAGTAGTCTGCCTTTTTGGGGGTCCCCCAAGGGCTTCTGTTATACCAGATACTTAGTTAACCCTTTCGCCCCCAAAGGACGTACCGGTACGTTCTTTCATAACACTGTTATTTACATATTTTTGCATATTTTTGATAACTTTATGAGAAACTTCAGGCATTTTCCAAAAGAATGAGACCAACCTGATCTCTCTATGACCAAAATTAAGGCTGTTAGAGTAATTTAAAACAAATATATAGCAAAATGTGCTCAAAATTTAACCTTATGGTGGGGGTAAATTAACAGATAGAAGTACATAACTTGAGAATCGCTAATTCTTAAACAATATTTTCTTCCAAAATAACCTGAGGTATGATAGACACATGTTTGAGGCAAAATGGAAATAATTACCTATTCAAGTAGTAGATAAGAAAATGGCAAGTTTCCTATGATGAATGTAGCTAAAAGAGGAAATCATTTTTATGCCTTTATAATTTTGATGGAAAATGGGCTTAGGTATTACAAAGGAAAAGTGTAATCCTTGCAATGTACAAAGAAAAATATATTTAAGCATCTATGGATAGCTAATTATCCGTACGGAATGGAGTCATACAGCTTGATGTAACAGAAGTTTGAGCATCTTTTCTAAGAGTGAGGAGTAGATGGAGATGGTTTGGGCATGGGCATGCTCTTCGCACTCTCCAAGACAGATTAGTTCACCAACTTTCAACTGGGCTCCACAAGGTTCTACAAGAGTTGGAAGACCCAGGCCTACATGACTGAGGACTATGAAGCGTGAAGTAGATGATGATTGGAGTAGTATTGATTTAAAAGCTCAAGGTAGAGACGACTGGTGAAATTCAGGCGAGGCCCTTTGCGTCAATAGTCGTGGGAGGAGCTGATGATGATGATGATGATACGTGAGTACTGATAAATTCGTGTGACCAGAAAGCCTTCTGTGTCAGTACAAGCAGGATTATAAACTTACTTCGTCCAATGAATAATGTTTAACTTGAAATTAAAATTCATATAAACCCGTTTCATGAGAAGTGATGCATTCCTTCGCCAAGTCGCGAAGGGTATGTATTCACCCCTGTCGTCGTTTATTTGTTTGTTTTTGAGCAACTTTACACAAAAACTACTGTAATGATTTTGACAAAACTTGGTAGTCATATTATATATGACCCAATGATGACTGTAACATTCTAGATAAAGTACATCAAAGTACAAGTATGCAGCATTGCTTTGAAAATAAGCGCAATGTTAAGTAAATGGCAAACATTTTGTTAGTTTATTTTTCTTTTATTCTGAACATTACACAAAGACTACTGAACTAATTAGATTTTGAAGAAAATACATCTAGTTGCAAGTACGTAGTGGAGTTAAGAGCAAAATAAGACTGCATGGCTCAGCAAAGGTACGCTCTCTACTGAGAGCCCCCTCTATTTTACAACTTGTAATTATTCCTGAAAAGCATGTCATATTTAAAACGACCATCTGTTCCCACAGACAGAGATCCAATGCGTGTTGTCATCATCTGACATTCTTGTGGCAATGACGTGGGGAGTTAATTGATTAATTAATTGACGCTATATTTTATTCTCTTGGATATTTTTGCCTGTTTCTTTCAGGTGCTTCTTTTAATCAGTGCAGAAAATACTGTGATATAAAACCATGACATTAGAGATATATAGCATGTGGATATTCATTTTTTTTTCAATGTGGTTGTGATAATTTATCTGGAAGGACTGTCAAATCGCTAGTGAATTTGTGTCAAATCATTATGATGCTCAAAAAGAACATATAGATTTGGTCGTTAGATTTTTGCATCAGTCACTGAACAATTTAAATTTTACAGCGAGTTAGTTTTATTATTATTATTATTATTATTATTATTATTATTATTATTATTATTATGATTATTATTATTATTATTATTATTATTATTATTATTATTATTATTAGATCAATGTACATTTGAAACATAGGTTCAATGCAAATTTTGAGAAAGGGTAAATGAGAAATTGGGGTCTGTAAGTAAGGATTAATGCATGACTGAACGATGAAAAAAAAGAAAAAAAAATTGCTATTTTACCAACGGTAATGATAATTGGGAGAATATTAAATTGTCAATCCGGAATAAACGTCTATGAGAATGATAAAGAATTGAAATTGTAAATTTAATGAAGAACTGTAGAGACGCAGAGAAATAAAAAATTGAAAATACAGAATAAAAAAGTGGCTGATTAAACCAACGATTTTAGAATCATTGTGAAACTTCAAAGATTAAAATCACCTTTAGTTTTCTGTGTCAAGTTAACGCAACATTTTTGCTGATAAATTTATAAAATATTTAGATTTTCTGTGCATCATATTGATGAAAAGGAGAAGGGAAATAAGACTATAATAAAAGAATTAAGTTCCCGCTTATTTTTTTTTTCTTTTTTTTTTTTTCTTTTTTCCAATGCAGTATCTTTGTGAGAGCATACTTTTGGAAGAACGCAGCCATCTAGGGGATCTTTTTTTTTTTTTTTTTTTTTTTTTTGGTAGTCAATATTCAAGTTTTTACCTGATCCAAAAACTCCCTCCCTATTCTAAATAACACGTCTAAAATTGATGAATGAAATAAATCATGCATCAGTTTATGACAAAATACGACATGAAATAATATCATAATGTATTAACTTATATTTAAAAATGAAAACAGGTGGTCATTTTCCATTACTCTCTATGCGTCCAAGGAGTTGAAGACATGTTTTCATGGAAATTGTTATCAATATTTCGCCTAAATATGTCTGTTGTCAAACAATTGTTTTATTAGATTTCTTTTTCTTCAAAATCTTGTGGACAAACTTTTCGATTCTCACGCAATAAAGACAATGTATCTAAAATTAATAAAATATTATTATTATTATTATTATTATTATTATTATTATTATTATTGTTATTATTACTTGCTAAGGTACAACCCTAGGTGGAAAATCAGGATGTTGTAAGCCCAGAGGCTCCAATAGGGAAAATAGCCCAGTGAGGAAAGGAAAATTAAATATTTTAAGAAGAGTAACATTAAAATGAATAAATGAAAATTTAGAGAGAAAGTCTTTTCCAATTTAAATTTCGATTCATCAAGGCTGCGTACAATTTAATCAGCCATATCATTCAGTAAAAAACCCAGCCGATTTCGTATATATACACAATTTTTTCCCGGTTATACCCGGCATCTAAATTTTAATTTCCCATTTGTGTCCCAGTGCTTGACCTCTGATTGTCCGTTAAGCCTCCAAGTAACCATCGTTCACAAAAGGCCCTACAACATAATCATGAGCTTACAATCTCGAACCATCTAATAGCCATAAAAGCAAAGCCTTAAAAGGACTCGAACCGGCGAATAAAAAGACCGTAAAAACTCAAATGGTTAAGAAAGTGAGAGAGAAG
Organism: Palaemon carinicauda; assembly: GCF_036898095.1. Lineage (NCBI taxonomy): Eukaryota > Metazoa > Arthropoda > Malacostraca > Decapoda > Palaemonidae > Palaemon > Palaemon carinicauda. The sequence continues at coordinate 106,565,080 of NC_090747.1, read as the reverse complement.
AAGATGGGGGTAGGGTTGAAGCTACAGGTGGCACGGATTCTTTTTTTTACTGATGTATCAGTTTTTGTGTGTGTGTATACATATATATATATATATATATATATATATATATATATATATATATATATATATATATATATATATATACGCGTGTGTATATGTATATACATATATGTGGGTATACTGTATATATTCTTGCGTTTATGTATCTGATTTTTAGTATTTACAGATCCATGTATATATATATATATATATATATATATATATATATATATATATATATATATATATATATATATACAGAGCTTTGGTTTTCTTTCGCTGCATAGCACAAAGCAACAACTTCCAAGAAGCGTGTGTTAGTGTCCTGTTAGTTCTAGTGACTACCTGCATTTAAATGTATGGCGATAGCCTATTGCAAACTGGTCCAACTCCAAATATCTGAGTAACGAGTTTTAGCCCTATTCAACCCAGATAGTTTCCAGTAGTATCCATAACCTTGTTGACATGGGTTTTTTTTGTTTTGGTAGCCTATCAGGCTACCTGCAGAATCATCAGCAGCCATTGCCTGACCTTCCCAGGTCCTTGCTTTGTTGAAGACAGGCTTGGGTGCTGGTCATATGTATACTGTATATGGTCTGTTTCTAGGCCTTTTCCTTTCACTTATTTCTGCCACTCTTGAGTCGCCTTTAAACCTTTATTCCTTGATGTAGCGTAAGACAAGAATGTGCTGTGTCTCCTTAACTGTTCAATATCTTTATAAATGAAGTAGAATGATGTAATGCGACAGATCCAAAAAGGCTGTAAAAAGTTATTGAATGATAAAATGAGTCGTGAATATAGTGTGGAATAGTTTATGTTTGCAGATGAAACTGTACTAATATGGATTATTGAACAAAACCTGCAAAAAACCTAGTGAAAGTGTTTGAAAAAAAGTACAAAGGGAGAAAGTGATAGTAGGATGAGAGAAAAGGCGAGTCACAAAATATGGTGGGAAAATAGGTAACTGGATGTTTGGAAAAGATTTGAAAAAAAAAAAAAAAACTACCTTTTTCGAAGGGAAAAGAGGGATGTTGACCACAAGTGGAGGAAAAATGGTTGAATCTGTTCAATTGAACTGTTTCCATAGTATATGTGCAGTAAACAATGTAAGGATGTAAAATGGTGACATAGCAGGAGAGAGGGTGAAAAGGTTAGCACTGGTAAACAGGAGGATAAGAGTGTTCAGAAATACAGTTTGGTCATATGGAAAATATGGAGGTTTATAGGTTTATGAAACAAGTGCAAATTTTGGAGGTGCTTGTAGAAGAGAGGAAGGTCTAAAAAGTACTCTGTAGATGAAGTGGTTGATAAATTACGTAAGAAGAACATGAATGTCCAGAAATCACGAGAGTGCGAGAAAGATAGAGGTGAATAGTGCTTCTTTGGAATTGTTCGATGCACTGCGAGTGAACCTCCTGTGAAGATTATGGAGCGGCTATTATTTTATAAGTTTCATGCAAGGGTGTTCATCGCCGATTCATGTGTAAAATTACGAAAGTAGTAGTGGCTATTGCGTTGTTTTTTTCTCATGGGCCATTTTTTTTTAATGTGAAATGAGTTAATATTAGAATAAATACCTATATATTAATTGCATAATCTTCAGCATCTTGGCAAGAGCAGAGAGAGTATATCCGAGTAGCCAACTGCTGTCCTTTTTTTTTTTTTTTTTTTTTTTTTTTTATCAAGGGGGTTTGTGTAATACGCCGTGAGTAACACACACACCCTTAGATACATTATATTTCTACATTACTCTCAGTATTGGAGCCTATTTATTTATAGTTTCACGACGTTGGCTATATCTAAGGAACTGTTTTGGTGCCTTAAATGTTTTCATTTTCTCATCGGGTTGTCTAAAAAGAGAAAGTGTTCTTCGCTAATTAATCAGACAACAATACTTATATATAAGAAATGTGTAATTTATAGACTTATAAACAGTCAAACTAACTGAAAATTACTGATGGTGGAAGGATTTATACATAAATTGCCTGAATGATTTTCTATGATAACCATAACCTCGTGATGGTCACTTTTCTTTTAAGAGAATGAAGCAACATGAGTCAACCTCAAATAAGAATTAAATATCAAACAAAGGAACGATTGGGCTAAATCGTAGTCACTTTAAGAATCTTTATGAGGTTACAGAACAAATGTAGAAATATCCATTCTTAATGAGAAAAAAAAAGAATATAATACAAAAGAGACATGTTAAAACTATAAACAGATTCTAATCGAGTTTGTAAAGAACCCTAGATTAGTCTTTATTTCTCAAGGCAATATTAGTGACTCGGTAAAAGAAAAATAGTTTCTATGTACTGTACTTAATAAACTGAAAGCAATGAAGATTTTACATTATTTGTTGTTACTTCCGTTTTACTTTCCTGATTATTGGAGTAGTTGTGTCGGTTCAGGAAATTGGTGCTCTGCGAAAATAAACCAAAATACAAACGAAGGTAAACCCTTAAAGCTTTTCATCGCTCTTGAGCTAAGATTCACTATGGCGTTATAACAGAACACTTATTTTTCATTAAAAGTTTGTATTTGGACGATAGATTACTTACTTTACTTTAAGGGCTTCTTTCCTGGTCCTATCATGCAGGGGAACCCTACTCACTATAGGACCTACACGTTCTCAGGCATTTTGCATATCACACTGCATAACTGATGTTTATTTTCAAATCCACATCATCGAAACACTTAGAGAACAAGAAAGACTTCGGTTTTTTCTTGACTGAAATATCTCTCATTTATCAATCATCGAATTTGAATTGTTTTCTTACTAAGAGACTGAAAATTTACTTCATCCTTAGTATCCATAGTTCGTATTTTCTGCTAATCTTTTCAATTCCAAATCATAAGCTTTGCAATTTCTTGAATATTCCTGTTGTCACTAATAATTCGACTTGCAATTGCTTGAATTCCCTGTTGCACTGATAATTCGACTTGCAATTTCTTGAATTTCCCCTTGCATTGATAATTTGACTTGCAATTCTTTGAATTCCCCTGTCGTCACTGATAATTCGACTTGAAATTTCTCGAATTCCCTGTTGCATTGATAATTTGACTTGCAATTCTTTGAATTCCCCTGTTGTCACTATAATTCGACTTTAAATTTCTTGAATTCCCCTGTTGTCACTAATAATTCGACTTGCAATTTCGTGAATTCCTCTGTTGTCACTGATAATTCGATTTGCAATTTCTTTGCAGTTTTTTGAAATCCTCTGTTCTCACTGATAATTCGACTTGCAATTTCTTGAATTCCCCTGTTGTCACTGATAATTCGATTTGCAATTTCTTTGCAATTTTTTGAAATCCTCTGTTGTCACTAATAATTTGACTTGCAATTGCTTGAATTCCCTGTTGCCACTGACAATTCGACTTGAAATTTCTTGAGTTCCCCTGTTGTCACTGATAATTTGACTTTAAATTTCTTAAATTCCCCTGTTGTCACTGATAATTCGACTTGTAATTTCGTGAATTCCCCTGTTGTCACTGATAATTTGACTTGAAATTTCTTAAATTCCCTGTTGTCACTGATAATTCGACTTGCAATTTCTTGAATTCCCCTGTTGTCACTGATAATTTGACTTGAAATTTCTTAAATTCCTCTGTTGTCACTGATAATTCGACTTGTAATTTCTTGAATTCCCCTGTTGTCACTGATAATTTGACTTGAAATTTCTTAAATTCCTCTGTTGTCACTGATAATTCGACTTGTAATTTCTTGAATTCCCCTGTTGTCACTGATAATTTGACTTGAAATTTCTTAAATTCCTCTGTTGTCACTGATAATTCTACTTGCAATTGCTTGAATTCCCCTGTTGTCACTGATAATTTGACTTGTAATTTCTTAAATTCCCCTGTTGTCACTGATAATTCGCTTGTAATTTCTTGAATTCCCCTGTTGTCACTGATAATTCGACTTGTAATTTCTTGAATTCCCCTGTTGTCACTGATAATTCGACTTGTAATTTCTTGAATTTTTCTGTTGTCACTGATAATTCGACTTGTAATTTCTTGAATTCCCCTGTTGTCACTGATCATTCTACTTGCAAGTACTTGAATTCTCCTGTTGTCACTGATAATTTGACTTGTAATTTCTTAAATTCCCCTGTTGTCACTGATCATTCTACTTGCAAGTACTTGAATTCTCCTGTTGTCACTGATAATTCGACTTGCAATTTCTTGAATTCCCCTGTTGTCACCGATAGTTCGACTTGTAATTTCTTGAATTCCCCTGTTGTCACTGATCATTCTACTTGCAATTTCTTGAATTCTCCTGTTGTCACTGATCATTCTACTT
>NC_090747.1:106548238-106555738 GCF_036898095.1 Palaemon carinicauda | reverse complement strand
CGCTCTCCCTAATTGAGATGAATCTCGCTACAGTGTTTGAACTCGCTTTTCACCTCGTTAAGCGCTGTGGGTAAAATGTAACACGAGATGATTAGCGCGTAAGTAAGAGGTTGCGGTGAACTAAACATTCCGTTTCCTCCTTCCCCTTTCGCTCCATGCTGAAATACACGTTCAAATCTAGATTAAATTGTTTTGGTGCTGCCTAACCTTCGGTTTAAGTTAATCTTATGAGCCTCGAAACTTTGGGTGATCGATAACTGAGAGGTGTTAATGGTGTTTATAGTCAGTTTTACCTATAATGTTTCTAGAGTTAACTAAAGGGGTACTCAGTAGAGCGCAGACCTCCACCGTGGCAGCTTTTTTCTCGACCTTTTGCTCGACCTCCACCTTGACCTTTGACCTTAACATGTATTGATTGGCGTGGATTTTCATACACTCAAATATGAACCAAGTTTGAAGTCTCTGTGACCATGATATCCACACTTATGGAGTATTACGTGAATTGGACATTTTTCTCGATCGTGACCTTGACCTTCCAAAATTTGATCATTTCCAGCTTTTTACATAACAGTTAATCCATGGAAGTTTCATTACTCTGCGATTAAAATTGTGGCCAGGAAGCTGTTCACAAACAAACACACACACGCACAAACAGAGCCGAAAACATAACCTCCTTCCAACTTCATTGGCGGAGGTAATTACTATACGTAGAGGATGCAAATCTCGAATTGTCTGGGGGTCTAAGCAGTCTTTGTGGCAGATAAGCCAGTTTCCTTCACACTTCATGTCGGCATCAGTGACCTTCGATATCAGGATACCAGAAAACTTCAAATCAATCAATCAGTCCCACTTCATGATCCTCTGTATGAATCTGAATTATTGCCCGGTACCCAATGTTACTTCCGACACTAAGCTTACTTATAACTTCTTTTTGTTACATTGAAAATTTATCATGTAAGCCGGGAAAACAGGTATTGTTAGTAAAACTTCTTATGTTAGTAGAGATCTTGGTATCAATGTCACATGCATCGGATCTCTAGCTCTGTCAATGTTAAGACATTATTACCTACGCCAACGAAGTTGGAAGGAGGTTAGGCTATGTTTTACCACTTGTTTGTGTGTTTGTTTGCGAACAGCTTCCTAGCCCCAAATTTAATCGTAAAGTAATGAAATATGCAGGGATTAACTGTCATGTAAAAGAATGGAAATTATTAAACTTTGGACGGTCAAGGTCAAAGGTTAGGGTCACGGTTAAGCAAACTGTCCAATTCATGTAATTGACAATAATTTTGGACATCGTTGTCACAGAGACTTCAAACTTGGTTTATATTTGAGTATCTGAAAATCCACGCCAATTAATACATGTATAGATCGAAGGTCAAAGTCAAGGTCGAGAAATAAGCTGCTGTGGTGGAGGTCTGCCCTCTAATGAGTGCCTCTCTTGTTAACAATTTGGTCCGGATATCAGCAGTATCATGGGATGATCAGAACTAAGCCAACATTATTCGATGTTGCTTTCGTTTTTTTAAATATCAATGGTCAGTAATATCTGGACCATGATCGGGACATGTCTTATTGGATTTATCTTCCGTGATAGCTTTTGGTGATTATACATTATAAGAAACACGCCAACAGGTCACTAACTTTCTCAGAATTTTTAAAAAATATATAACTAGCGTAAACAAGGAGAAGCATGGCAATGAGTGATATGCATGATTAAATACATAGATATATTAATAGATTAATTAATATATTAAAATATAGATGAATAGATGACAAAGTTAAATATACTCAACTATACAAATTTAATTGGCCTTCTTTTCTCCGTGAGTAATCGTTAATTTTGCATCTTAATTCTTTAAGCTTGTGACTATTAGACGCCTGCAATGGAAAGTTTTATTTTGCGTTGATGCACTTTTCATTACACTATCGTCTTACTCTATTCGTAAACTGCCATGTATTATATATCGTTTATTCCATGTATTCTCGTAAGTCACCGTGGTTGTTAGGTAACGAAACCCTTTAATATAGCTCATTAATTTTACACAGTTAAAAATTTGCCTTAAAACGGTAAAAATCGTGGAATAAATGTTGCCAGGCATTTGCCGTTTTTAAAAACGGATACATTGACATTAAGGAGTGATATTACGGTTACCAAGTAGAGTAATAACAAGTAGAGTAAAAATTACGGTCGCCTGTATTTTACAGGAATACGGCTGAGATCAGTATATTTTTACGCAGAATTTCTGATTAAAATTAGGGTTATTTAACAGTGTGCCGTCATTTACCTAATTGTTTCTCTCTTGTTGTTTTCATGTTCATTTAAATTAATTTATTGAGTAATAACTCAGTTGATCTTTATTTCATTTGTGCTTACTGGCATACATTTCTTTTTCCATTGCCCTCATTTTTCCTCATTTCTGCGAACAGTATATCCAGTTTAAACTCTGGAAGAGTTTCAGCAAATTTATTGGCGTTTTGGCAGTTTCAATATGAGCAGAAATAATTTTCGAATACTAATCGTGATACCCTTTTTGTAATCATTATTAGTATCACCATTTGTGCTTAAAACCGAACATTGAGTTATAAAGTGCCAAATAAATAAGTAAGAAAGAATATATGTGTGTGTATATATATATATATATATATATATATATATATATATATATATATATATATATATATATATATATATATATATATATATATATGAGGCACTAGAAGAGTTGGAAGGCCCAGACTTACATGGCTGAGGACTATGAAGCATAAAATAGGAGATGGTGAATGTGGAAGTATTGATTTAAAAGCTCAAGATATTTTGGGGCCCGGGAAGGTTTGAGTTAATAAAGAAGCCCCCATCCCCCTTACTTTAGTGAGAGGTCAGTTTTATAGATATTTTGAAAATAAAAATGTAATTTTTAATGTATACTTACTTTTATTTTCTGACCCTGCATTTACAGAAAGACTATCATCCTTCATATCCCTATCTAGGCCACTGTCCAGGACAGTACTGCAATTTGATTACTATACTCCTTTCCCCTCCGTATAAATGCTGAATCTATTGTTCTGTAGATACCTATAGTCAATTCTTTTTAGTGAGGCAGATTTGCATCGACTCGCAGGGGTGCCCTTTTACCTCGGAAAAGTTTCCCGATCGCTGATTGGTTGGACAAGATCATTCTAACCAATCAGAAGGCAGGAAACTTTTCCGAGCTAAAAGAGCACCGCTGCGAGTCAGTGCAAATGCGCCTCATTTAAAAAAAAATGAGTATAGTAGGCTACTTACGATCTTGAAGAACTGCTCTATTGTCTCGCAAGAGCATAAATTCATTCTCAGCTATGTATTCCTTTCCTGAATGAGATTTTCGAGAATTCTTGTTCCTATGTTGCCTCTCATCAGACTCGAAAAATCTAAAATAGTGTTAACTGTTAGTTTTTTCTTAACAAAAAAGAATTTCGTAGTACATACTAAAAATTTATCATTTCGTCATTTTGTTTGTATTGGTGATTGTATCTGATTTACCTCTATCTAATTATTGAATATAAAACTGATAACTATTTATCCTCAGGTTTTATCCCTCTTTATATTTAAATTCCCAAGTGAATGAAACGTGACTTGGATATTCAATCTATATTAATTATAAATATGGTGATCGAAGATAATTTTCCTTTTTATTTCAACTTAATCTTTGTGAATTTATTACTAAAATTGATTACTCATCCCATTTCTCTTGCTTGAGGGTACACTCGGGCACAATATTCTATATAATTTCTCTTCTTCTTGTTTTGTTAGTTTTTATAGTTTATATAGGAATTATTTATTTTAGATGTTGTTACTCTGAATATTCTATTTTCCTGTGTTTCCTTTCCTCAATGGGCTATTTTCTCTGTTGAGGCCCCTGGGCTTGTAGCATCTTGTTTTTCCAACTTGGGTTGTAGCTTAGCAAGTAATAATAATAATAATAATAATAATAATAATAATAATAATAATAATAATAATAATAATAATAATATTTTTTTTACCAGATGACCCTGACGTCCATGGATATTCGGCATCTCACACTGCCAAGACGAGCAATCCCAATCAAGATTGAAGCAGCTTATTTGAGTTTATGATGTTCTGATTATGAAACTCCTAAGGTAAGTGAAGCTGAGTTTTTAAAGTTCTTCATAATTATGAAGATCTTAAGGTAAGTGTCAGTACCATGAAATTTCTGGCTGGTTAATTGGTTTTGAACTGTTCCTTCTTCTGTATTCATTTCAGTCGTTATTTTTACTTTCAAGTCGCTTATGATGCAGATGAGCACAGAGACTTCAATTTATTTTAATCACCAAGTTGGAAGGAGGATATGTTTTACCCCCTGTTTGTGTCTGTGTGAGTGTTTGTTTGTGAACAGCTTCCTGTCACTCCACAATTTGAACCGTAGAGTAATGAAACTTGCAAGGATTAACTGCTATGTAAAAAGTTGGAAATTGTTAAATTTTTGAAGGGCAAGGTCACGGTCAAGCAAAATGTCCAATGCAAGTAATCAGCCATAAGTTTGGACATCGTTGTCACAGAGACTTCAAACTTGGTTTATATTCAAGTGTATGAAAATCCACGTCAATTAATACATGTTAAGGTCAAAGGTCAAGGTCAAGCAAAAGGTCGAGAAATAAGCTGCCACAGTCGAGGTCTGTGCTCTGCTGAGTGCCCCTCTGGTTTTACGATGTATCAATTAGCTTCCGTGATAATCAAATTGTTTTCTGTTTTCAGTCTCTGTCCTGATTAATCTTGAGACATAGTTGAAGACAACTTCTGATTCGTACTTTACCATAGGATAAGAATTTTGCTCACTGAATGAATGTGACGATTTCTTTTTCCCAACCTTTCTTTCCAACCCCAAGTCAAAACTAAAATTTCATCACTGTTGCCAATTGTGGTGCATAGAAACTGTAAGACTATTTCAGAATTTACCCTTCATTCCTTGAGTATATATAACTCATCTCTCAATAGAATAATTCATAAAGAAATGCGGTTTTCTCTCTCTCTCTCTCTCTCTCTCTCTCTCTCTCTCTCTCTCTCTCTCTCTCTCTCTCTCTCTCTCTCGTGAAAACAGTAGCAGAAAATTGGCAATTCTCCTCGCAAAGATTCAACGAATCCTTAAACGGGGAGGCGCTCAGCGCACATCCCCTTCGGTATGATGCCTTGTCATTCGCTGGCAACAAATTATACGTTGTTAAAGTCTTATGTAAAATGCCACCCTTTCGAGGCTGTTGCGTCGATTAACAACCGTATCCATGTCATGGCTACCAGTTGAGGAAGACGGAAGATACATCCGACATAGAGTAAAGACAGACAGAAAGGCTGTCTGGCTGAAAGGATGCGGTGAATGAAGTCCCCAAACAGATTTTAATATAGACAGACACAGCTTTTAGACAGTTGATATTGGATTCATTTGAAGGACAGGCGTAACGAACAGATAATAGATGGAAATAGTTATTGCAATAGACGAAAGATAGAAATCGCAGAGATTTGGATATAGACAGACACAGCTTTTAGACAGTTGGTGTTGTTGGGATCATTTGAAGGGTAGACGCAACGAACGGAGAATAGAGGGAAATAAGTTGATGTAATAGATAGAAGATGGAAAGGGTTTTTAGGGAGATAGTCACGATATTTATAAAAGAGGATAAACAATATCTCGACCTTCAAAGGACAAGACCACCAGTTACAGTATATATATATATAAAAAAAAAAGTTGAGATAAAGACAGAAATGACAACAAGAAAAGGACATGAAATTAAAATGAACATAACACACAGAATGACGGACTGAAACAGTGACACATACAAGCACATGGACCAGAAAAATAAGAAGAGAGAAAAGAAAAATTATAACGCCCACTTGTCTCCATCTCCATCCCACACGCGTCATGTTCAATTCTACCAGACAGCTTGTGCATTTCGCATATTACTACGGAAACCCCTTTTGGGGTCACGCAGGAGAAAATCATATACATATGCCTAATCCGGATGTCTTTATTCTTAATTTTTTTTTTTTTTTTTTTTTTTTTTTGTGTGAGACTAGGGTCTGTGGCAATGAAGGTTATTTTACGCATATTAAATGCCATCATCAGTTTGCGTGTCATGCCGTTTAGACCTCAATGGAGCTGGGTGTTGTATTTTGAGGCCTTTTGTTGAGTCCGTCTAGAGTCTAGACTTGAGAGAGACCAGTCATTTACAAAAGGTCTGTTGAAACGGTTTTGGGTTTCCATGATTTAATGTATTTGAATCTCGGAGTCTCTGGCTAAGTTACTGTGATATTTATGGTGATTCTGTTTCTATTTTTAGAGAATTGTGAGTGAGGTATCCTCAAATCAAAATAAAATCATCTAAAAACTGTAAATAAATTGTTTTCTATAAAGAATGTTAAATTAGTGAAGAAGAAATTTCTACATCAGAAAATTTTATTATTCAGTCGAAGATGAAGTAGTTATTTTTCATCAATAGTAGATCAAGTTGATGAAATCGAATCTTACACTATCAGAATTTCCATTAGAATGTGTCCGCAGCATCTTTAAAGAAGAATTAAAGAAGAACACGAAGAACAAAAAGAACAATAAGAACCGAACAATCGTATGGATGTGACAAAAGAAGCTTCACCAAGAAGCGCCACCTCCTCCCATTCATGGCTGTCGTCCTTGCCTGTTAAACGACTTGTGCTATAAATGTCAACTCTAATGCTAGTTTACATTGCGGAGTAATCATTTAATATCCACTCTCTCTCTCTCTCTCTCTCTCTCTCTCTCTCTCTCTCTCTCTCTCTCTCTCTCTGTATGTTTGTGTGCGCATGACATAAATATTTCCGCATCAAGAACTACAAGCAAAAATTGTAGCTCAGTCATCATGAGCATCATGCATTAAAAAAGAGAAAAAGTTAAACTTACAAATCGACGTAAACTATAATCTAGCCATTTACATTTTTGGCATATTCATTATCTACTACGCATGCGCTAGTTGTTTCCATGTAGAATGCCGTGCATAAATTTATAGCAATTCCCTTACTTTTACAACCGTAATAATTTCTGGCAGTCGACCGAGCTCAGCCCGAACATTCAATGAAATATGGCAATGCGGAGGCCGTGAAGTAACGAGCGAACGATAAACATGACCCAACTCGAACGATGAAAAATGAAAACACGACCCATACAAACAAAAAGAGAAATTGGGACGCAGAATGAAATCTCTCTTGCGCTCTTATCCTATCAGACGCGGATTCAAACAGATGGGAGTTAAATGGCTCTAGAGAATACATTTGATAGAAACTAAATGCCACGGCCATGAAAGGAATTAAAAGGAATTATTCTATATTGTATGCGGTTATGGCTGACTAGGCCGTGGATGGCAGCAGAAGGATGAATGGGCGTTGCTTAGTGTTATTTTCGTTCCCCTATTCTGCCTTTCATGAAGCATCGTTGTTGCTTTTGTTGAAAGTTGATTGCATGCCTAATACTTGCT
>NC_090747.1:106533238-106543238 GCF_036898095.1 Palaemon carinicauda | reverse complement strand
CAACAAATGAAACAAAACAAAAAGGGGACAATAATAATATGATTATGGCTATGTATAATGCATTGTTTTTTTCTCTATTCCCTGCTAGGGTAATCGGCATATATATATATATATATATATATATATATATATATATATATATATATATATATATATATATGTTTTGTCACCTAACTAGAGTACTTTCACAATAAAACGATACATTACCTATATCCATATTCGTTATTCAACTGCTCTTTGTGTGTGCATTTACGTAAATCGCATGTTGGGGCTATGTAAATCATCTTAGCTATTTCTGTAACCCGAAATTAAAAACGAAAATAAGAACAGATAATGACAGACAATGAGTTAAAACACCCTTTCCTTTTTCCGCCGTGAATTTAGTCTAGGCGACAAGTCCTATATAGGAAAGATCCTTTAATAGGATAAGTGGGTGTGATAATGAAAGGTCTCTTTTTAGTCTTGTGTTCCCTAAACGCTTTGAATGGGGAGATCGTTGACAAGACCACTAAATTTACTCAACCATAAGCTCTCTCTCTCTCTCTCTCTCTCTCTCTCTCTCTCTCTCTCTCTCTCTCTCTCTCTCTCTCTCATGACGGAAGTGGTTAGTTGATCTTGATGCCAACATTTGCATATATAGAAATGGATTGTTTTTTATTCCCTCTTTTTAATAGTTTTTTAGAATTTTATTGTTTTCATCGTTTGCGTAAATTCGAGACAATTACGTCTGAGTTAAGGAATAGAATAACTGACATTTGAGTTCAAATATATCTAAACAGTTTTTTGAAGCTTTATATTTAGTAACGTTTTATTTCGATAAAAGAAAAAAAATTACGTTTTATTACTGAAGTTGTCATTGTGATGGTGGAAAAAACGCTCATTCATTAAATTACTTATGTTGTAAATGGATCTTTCTTTAACTGCAATTACAGTTTTGAATAGAAACATGTAGTCGTACATTAAGCGAAGAGATCATCTTTTCAATAATGATAATGATTAATAATTTTATTCATATGAATTATTTTAGATAGTTCAATTAAAATCTTTATCTCAAATGTGTTGTATTCACTTCTTCATACTTCTCCATTCAAGGACAGAGACTCCGACTAAAGAAATTTGAATACAATTAAATATATATATATATATATATATATATATATATATATATATATATATATATATATATATATGCAGAAGAGCTACAGGGAAAATGAAAATATGAAATAGAAGATTCAGTCCTCTGAAGAAGTATCACGAAGCTAGTCAGGACTTAATCTTATATTTCATATTTTCATTTTCCCTGTGGTTCTTCTCCATCTGAGCATCACGTTTCCTCGTGATTTTTACACACACACACACACACACACACACACACACATATATATATATATATATATGTGTGTGTGTGTGTGTGTGTGCGTGTATGTGTGCGTATGTGTGTGTTTGTGTGTGTGTATACTTTCTTGTTTGGAAGAGATTCCGTAATCAATGCAAAACAATATACAAAAATTATGTGATTTTTTTTGGTAAATTAAACTAAAGAAACTTGGATCTTTTATTCAGCATTGTGGAATTTCACTAAAATAAGATGAGAATGAAAATTTGAAATGGAAAATTCTCTCTCTCTCTCTCTCTCTCTCTCTCTCTCTCATTATATATATATATATATATATGTATGTGGTGCGTATGTATACATATATATATATATATATACAGTATATATATATATGTATATATATACAGTATATATATATACATACATATATATATATATATATATATTCGTGCATCATACATTTACTCATGCATATAACCACCCCCATCATCCAATAAAGAATAAAGACCAAAGATATGACACTCGATGTGTGGGTGTCCTGCTTTGTCTCCTCCGTTGACAATTTCATTGACTTTTTCTTCTTTTTTTTTTACAATGGAATAAACAAAAGGAATTTTCTCGCTATAAACAAAATTTCGAGACGATCCACCAAACAATATCATAATCCTGTTGAGTGGAACTGACACCCGTCGCGTGAGATCCAATTATATTTTCCGTTGGAAATGTTTAAGGTTGTATAGGTTTTCCTAAATTGGATGGCTTTTGTTTATGGTTAGTTATTACAATAATTACCATTCGTGTAATGAATGGCAAGGGACAGCATGTATATAAAAAGGAGATCGGTCCAGGTTAGGCACAATGACTCGAAGAAGATTTGAATACGGCGAGAGTTTTGGAGTTCGCCCAAGAATACCATGAACCGCAGGTGTTGTGAATGAAACAACGAAACTCTCCCTCTCTCTCTCTCTCTCTCTCTCTCTCTCTCTCTCTCGTAAGGCTTGATTGCTTCTCTTTTTTTTTTTTCCAAATATGTGCCCCAGGTCACTCATGATTCGACTGTAACCCACGCAAACTGTTGCTTTTCTGTGTTCGGCATTCACTCTGCAAATTGCATTACACTTTATGTACCATAGAAAACGGGAATAAGTTACAGAAAATGTAATAAAAGTAATTACATCATATTAGAGATAATCCGCATTAAATATGTCGTTTTAGCTATTGCATTAACATCGAGCATGGCAAGTCTGTTATAAGAGTCCGACATGATATCTGAAATACAATATTCAAATGGGTGACGATCAACAGTAAACAAATAAAAGATAAAATTTCACACCCACACAATATATATATATATATATATATACTTTCTATATATGTATATACAGTATATATATATATACATATATATATATATATATATATGTATATATATATTATATATATGTTATGTATATATATATATATATATATATTATATATACATTATTACCAATCCAATGACAACCATTTATATTTTTTCTTGTTTTGATCACGAGTAATCTCATTGGTTCAGTCTCAGAGTATTAACAAATTATTGATTGATTTCCGTGAATTTTCTTTTCGATACTTTCAAGTAGTTTCATTTTGGTTATGTTTTGTTTTCATATGCAATAAATCTTAGAGAGAGAGAGAGAGAGAGAGAGAGAGAGAGAGGAGAGAGAGATAACTACAAGATTATGTTCTCAAGGTCACTAGTTGTCTCCTTGACAATACTTTATCCATTGAAGTGTTTGCAAATTCAGGCCACTGCTTGATTCGATACGTGTTGCAAAACAAAATCCCTGGCTCAGACAGACGGCCGCACTTTTAACTTAGGAGATACGTGTGATGTGATGTTTCCAAATTTCATATATAGTATATATATATATATATATGTATATATATTATATATACATACATATATATATGTAAATATATACACACATACATATATATATATGTATATATATATAATATACATACATATATATATATATTATATATGTATATATATACATATATATATATATATTATATGTGTGTGTATGTATGTATATTATATATATATATATATAATGTTTAAATAACTGAATCATGAATGAAACCAACTAGAGAAAACTTCCGCGATGTTAACCCCCTTCGTACACCGACACAGAAGCTTCATCAGCACCCGGTCAATCCCCTCACAAACATTGCTTCATTCACTTCTATCATACTCCCCACGTAAAAATGCATTCCTCCTCTGTTAAGATAGGGAGTGAATTGGTGTCCTTATTAATTATTTAACTATGGTAGGTCTGGACAAATATGGAGTAGAACATGGAGCCAACAACCTCATTCCTTAAAACTTGCCCTGAGACTGAAAGGTTAACACCCTCTAGAGATGCTCTAAGGAGAACAGGCGAACAGTTTAAGAAATCATTAACGCCAAAAAGTTGTTTACAATAATATTATCATCGCTGAATCTATTAACAACCCCCTCTTGTTATACACACTACACAAAGCTAAACGTTTTAATCATAATATCCGTTATGTTGGCAATTGTGTTGGTTTGCTTCGTGCAGCCGATAAGACATCTTCAACTGCATGAAGACGAAGCAATTCTGATTTCCAGTTCGGGGGCGGGAGAGAGAGAAAAAAAATAATAAAAAGGTGAATGAATGAGCTGGTTAGTTGGCCCGCAACCGACTGCATAATTTAACAAATTTCCTTAAAAGTTCTGGTGATAAAGAGAATGAATGGAACGGGAGGCACTGAAGAAAAAATGGAGAAATATAAAAAAAAAAGTGCTTTTGTTTTTTACAGTCACTCTTCCTTTCTACAACGACTCAACGACTTTGATATATTTGGTGAAACAGTTTACTTATTCGTGGAGTTCATGTATGTCCTTATAATTCAAGAGAGAAGATAAATGTAAGGATGAAATAGTGATGGTAATAACAAAAGAAAACGAGAATTAATGTTTATATACTCAAGCTTCTTGACATTGGGTAAAGCAGAATTCTAGAGAGAGAGAGAGAGAGAGAGAGAGAGAGAGAGAGGTGGTCGCAAGGTTTTAAGAAGTCCCCCTGCAGCCATGACAGCATGAAGCTACCGGGCAGCTTTTTGCTTCATAGAGGTGAATAACATATGCCACCAGCTGGTGGTGGTGGTGGTGGTGGTGGTGGTGGTGTACTAGTAGTGGCCCGTCACGGCGAAGAAACAGCTCCTGACGGGGATGCTGAAGACGAAGGCAATGGTGATGTTGTCTATATCTGAATCACAATCATAAGTAACTTTTTTCAGTCTAGAAAAAGCCATGTTGTTATCTATCGTATTATCAAGCTCTCTTCATCTTCTTTCCATGTTGGACTGGATAATTCACATGGATATTTTGTGGAAATTTGTGAGGAATTCGGTATGGATTATATTTTTGATTGGGTGAAAAAGTTTATTTATGAAATATTTTTTCAGTAATGATACATTACGCGCTGTTGATTATTACCACAGATGAACCAAAAAAAAAAAAACATTCAAGTCATAGATTTATGCTTTGACAAACAAAAGAATGCACAAGCTCTCTCTCTCTCTCTCTCTCTCTCTCTCTCTCTCTCTCCTCTCTCTCTCTCTCTCTCTCTCTCTCTCTCTCTCTCTCTCTCTCTCTCTCAGAAACTGCTCATTACTGTGGTAATGGTACTTGCTTGTCTGCAGAAGAGCCAAAGGGTCACTGGATAATGAGTGCTAGAAGGCACTGGGAAGATTGGTTGGCTCCTAAATTCTTATTAGGATTAGATGCACATTTCAGAAACGGTCAAAAGGTGAAGGTAAACATTATCTGGAGATAAGAATAGTTCGTAAATATAATATATACCATAGAGTATTCAAAATTGAAGTGCTCGTAACTACAACATTGAAAAATCGATAAAAGCAAAGAACTTAGTTTCATAGCAGTGAAGGTTAGATATATTTGTAGACACAAGTTTGTAACATAAAAGATTTTGGTGATGGGAAAATATGTAAAATGTCATAATTCGATAATTTTAAACCTTGTAAAGGTAATCGAGCGAATGATTTTCTAAGTGGAACGTCTAAGAAAGAAGAGATTGCATTGCTTTGAAATAATATGATAAATAATAACTTAGAAATGATGAAGGTCATTTTGGTAACTGTTCGTAATAAGTTAGCATTTATTCATTTAAAATCAATAAAAGTGGTTGCCGATGGGAAAGATCAAAGGCTGGGATACGAAATTAAAGTTTTTAACATGATTTTGGAAAATTTCCTCTGTGTATGTACGTAAATGCTTATTAAGTAATGTAGGTAATTTAGAAAATAATTGAATTCTGTGCAAATTTCATAGAAGGACTTTATATTCAGAGAAAATAAGAGACTAAGATATGTTAATGTGATAGCAGATACCCTTTGCTGGCTAATATCTAAAGATAAATACTGCAGAAAAATTTATGATAAAAAAATATAAATATTTTCAACCTCAATTTTGGTGAATAATATTTGCTAAAACATTGTAATAACTACATGAACATTTGAGAATCGCAAAAGGTCGCCTTTTAAGCAATGCTAAAGTAATCAAGTTAGTTTGGGTTATTTTAGGAAACATTTATCAGCTAGAATAACTTTTGAAGGTTAACGAGGTTCTTCGAGGTTCTTTGGCAACTTGCGAGATGTGGAGAATGCAATCGATAGATAGTGATCTATTTGTAGAGGACCTTTTACGTTACAGAATTTATAAGCTTAGCTATTTAAACGTCCGTTGAAAATCTAAAAGATATTAGAATCCTTTAGCAATTCAAAATGGCTCATTTGTTAAGTTATCCATTTTGTCATTTGACAGCGTACACTAATGACACTTTACTGATTTTGCATCACAAAAAAGTCCTTAAGGTTAACCAATGAAGAGGTAATGTCTCTTAAGTGAACTCCATTGCACGACAACGAACCAAATATCTCGATTGCAGACTTAGCATGCCTGTTTAATAACTGCACATCGACGTTTTGAGATTGTTAGAAAATTGAAAATTATCATGAATGTGATATTCTTTTATCTTTACACATTTGTTGAAATATAATGAAAAAAAAATAAAGTATGTAATTGATTCCAAATAATTCAGATCCAACGCATTCCAGTGTATCCTTAACCTTATAGTATGTGTTATAAATTATTGTTTTGAAGTAATAAAAATAACTGAAGGTAAAATCCTTAACTGTAGTATAGTTAACATTTCCTGGATTACCATTGAGGAAACTAGAATAGCTTATAGGTGATGAAGATAGCAAAGTATTTGTTATTATTATTATTATTATTATTATTATTATTATTATTATTATTATTATTATTATTATTATTATTAGCTAAACTACAACCCTAAAGTAGGATGCTATAAGCCAAATGGCTCCAACAGAGAAAATAGCCCAGTGAGGAAATGAAATATGGAAACACAGAATAGTATGTCTGTGCCTTCAGGCAAATGAACTAGGGAGGCGAGGAATTCTGAAAATCAACAAAGTTTATTTATATGATTTTCATAAGTGGATGTTTCCAGGAGCGTTTTTACACTAGCGAGAAAGATAGACCTTAGAATAGCAAGATGCTTGAGGGTGCACTCGAGCACACTATTCTATATAATTTCTCTTCCTCTTGTTTTGTTAAGGTTTTTATAGTTTTATATAGGAGATATTTATTTTAAAGTTGTTACTCTTCTTAAAATATTTTATTTTCTTTTTTTCTTTTCCTCACTGGGCCATTTTTCCTGTTGAAACCACTGGACTTATAGCATCGGGCTCTTCCAATTAGGGTTGTAGCTTAGCAAGTAATACTAATAATAATAATAATAATAATAATTCTTTTTGTTTTAATCTGGTGCAGTTTTAGAACCATAAAGGGCAGAATAAACACTGAATTCTAAGATTATTTTTTTAATTTCATTTATGTTCGGAATAATTTTTGGGGGAGGTATTCTACAGGATTCTTTGCATGCATATTTGAAATTATGGACGACAAACATTAATTCCTTCAAGATGACAAAATTCTACTTGAAATATATTCTAAAGCTTAGACAACAGTCAGTGCGAAATAGATTATCATAATAATCAACAAGGAGAAAGTATATAGATATCATCATTAGTGTAAATGATAGTAAAAACAGCATAGTTTATTTGATCTTATGAATATATACATACAATATGTAGAATCAGTACGGTTAATACTAAAGTACAATTACGAAAATATATTTGTTACTTTCTTAACATTGCAAAAGTAATGATATCAAAATGATATTACATACAGTATGTGTAATGGTAGCTATGGAATTAAGTTTAATTGAATAGAGATCAATGTAGGTCAGCAGTAAATAAGCGGTCAATAATACCCTCCAATACAAGAGAAATGAAAGATGGTAGTAATATTAATCAAGACAACAACAATAACTATGAATTTCTTGTTTTTATTTTCCCTTGTCTGCCATTGTCAATCTTTAGGCCTTTTGCATGTTTGTGTTTTTTTTTCCAGTTTTTTTTTTATGAAATTATTGTATGGTCTTTAGCAGAAATATGTACATATTAGCTTTGGTTTTAATCTATTCTTATATCTAGCATATCAATTATAGGCGTTAACCATTGCTGCTCTAATGCCAATGTAATAATGTTGATAAGTAATGTAAAATAAAATAAAAAATAGTCCGATATACTCTTAGTTACTCTACCCAGCTTAATGGCTAAGAAATCCCAGTAAGCTATTTGATCGCGGCTTTTACAAAAGCACTGTGTGTTTACCCTCCAAAGGGACAGTCGGTACTCCATGTTTCTAAAACAAACATTGATGCCTGGGTGAGGAAGTCGGTATAAGATAATGTAAGATAGTTACGCGGGTAGAAACAAGCAGGTAGGAAACTACTTGTGTGAGAGAGAGAATTCGAGTTATAGTGAATGACGAGGACGGAGGATAAAATCCTCCAAACCCCCCCCCCCCCCGTCTTCCACCTCCCAGTTGTAGTTACCTTCCTCACTGAGAGTTATGGAGATAAGGTGAGGGAACCGTCTGTGGGGATGGGGAGAGGGGGGGGAGCAGGGGATGATGGATGCTGCAGGCCAGTGACGTCAGCACTAAGAATATCCGCGACAAGAGCCCCTTAGGACACGAGCGGCGTGCCACAGGTCTTCAACTTGTTGCCCTCTCTGTTCGTCCCAACTGGCTGAGGTGAGGATAGAGAAGAAAAGACCTTGAGAAATCTCTCTCTCTCTCTCTCTCTCTCTCTCTCTCTCTCTCTCTCTCTCTCTCTCTCTCTCAGCCTTAAACACCTGGACGGTAACTGTTGATGTATCTGTTTGATAGGTACAACAAGAGAATGCATAAGATGGAAGTATTCTGCCTAGTCATACTTGCCAAAATATAATGGTGCTCAGGGTTAAATGGAAAAGTAAAAAAAAAAGAACGAAATAAAGAAGATTTACCCATCTTCGCGAAACATCATTGCACACAAAGAGACTGAAATGAATGAATTGCTTTTTTTTCCCCATTCATAACCCCAAAGGACTTACGTCCCTTGCCTGCGAATCATACTTTTTAAGTGAGATTAGTCGAGTACAATCGTGGGTTTCAAAACATCGAGTCTTTTGCAAAGGAAAATTGGTATTATTAGCATATTCCCCGATGGTTATCGCAGTGTTAACAGTTTTCACTGCTGAATGAAGAGCTATTAGTCTTACCCAATTTGAGCAAGAGGAACAGCTGTGTCTGACAATTTGTATCTCTCTGCATTTTGCAGTTCGATGCTCTGAGGGACCAAGGCGTCCCGGAATACTGAAGTTTTTGTTGGCCTTTTGTTAGGTGGAAATACATAACAAGCGAAAGAATTTAACAGAAATAAAGGTATCTTAGTACTATGAAATTTAGGCCTTCACTATTATTTGTGTATTTTTATTAAATGTACTTCAACAACAACGAATTACTCAAGTCATATTTCTTGAAATCGTAATAAAATACGTGTTTCAAGAACAGATTAACGCGATATATTACCTTGATTGCCGTATATTTTAAGGAAACATCGTGGCAATACATAACGAACGGGATCACTGATGACCATTTTACCCCTCTAAGTATGAATTCGGAACAGCCCCGATAACGTCTTAACTTCTAGATTTCCCCCAACATATTTCGGCCGCTTGTCTCTGCAAAACCTGAATCCGGGTGTATGAATAAATGAAGAAAGGATAAATCTTGTGCTGAATATTCTTACAGAAATTACCCATTTGGACGTTGGTTAATACCCGTCTCTCAAATAGTATTTCGTTACGTAGGTCTTGTTCAAAACATCCAATCTTATAAATGAAGTGTGTGGGATGACGGGATAAAGAATTGTTATGTCATCGGTCCCACAAAACACGTTTCTTGTTTATTTCTTTTACATTAAATTTTACTGTAATCTTTACTAAACATTTCCGTATAAGTTTGTTTTTATTTTAGCGATTTATGTTGGTAAAGACGTTTATTTTTTATAACAGCAAATTATGTGTATGTATGTATGTATGTATGTATGTACAACAAAATGTGAAGTCGAGTTACTTTTCCCCTTAATAAAATGTTGAAAATACAGTAAACATTAAATTTTAACATGAATAATGATATTCATTTATATGTAAAAAAAAAACATG
>NC_090747.1:106403238-106528238 GCF_036898095.1 Palaemon carinicauda | reverse complement strand
GAAAAGCAGGATGCTACAAGCCCAAGAGCTCCAATTGGGAAAAATAGCCTCGTGAAGAAACTAAATAGATTAACTATATAAGAAGTAATGAATAAGAAATAAAATATATCTCAAGAACATCAGTAACAACGTTAAAATAGATCTGTCATATATAAACTATGAAGACTCATGTCATCCTGTTCAACGTAAAATATTTTTTTTGTAAGTTTGTCTCTCTGAAGCTCCACCGATTCAACTGCCACAATCTGATTAGTATTGAGTCTTATGATGAAGGTAACACTTTTATAACTATAGTCAATTCTTTTTAGTGAGGCAGATTTGCACCGACTCATAGGGGTGTCCTTTTAGCTCGGAAAAATCTCCTGATTTCTGATTGGTTGGACAAGATAATTCTAACCAATCAGATAGCAGGAAACTTTTCCGAGCTAAAAGGGCATCGCTGCGAGTCAGTGCAAATGCACCTCATTAAAATTTTTTTAGTATAACTGTATACCTAGTTCTACGCACAGGATGGTACAGTCTGATAATATCTAAATGTAGAGGATGGACAGAATTATGAAAAATATTATGCATCGTGCATAAGAAAATACTAAACGACTATGCCAGAAATTGATATCCAGCTCAGGAATAAGATTAGATCGCCATTTTTTTTTTCGTACTGCCTTGTAAAGTCAAAAATGTAATAATGAAGTCATACCCTACCTTAAAATGGCTCAAAACCGTCAGCATACTATTACATATCCAATTATATAAAACCTCTTCAGTTTATTAATTTTACGTATAGGTTACAATGTAAGTCACTTTTGTAATCATTGCAGTCTACTGCCTCATTACAATAGGACAAAGTTAATGAAATTTTATTTCTTGCTCTACCAAATGCCATGAAAATATTGTTTTACTTAAGTGTTCTAGCATATTAAGGGTTAAAATATTATCTTTTACTCTCACTGCTGCAATAGTATAACCTTGTGAAGTTGTGACGTATTATTCACGTGATAATAGGCTCTTAAAACTCATAATCTAGTTCACTACACGTATCATGTGCGTATCTTCCAATAGCATCACTTGAATCATTATAAACACGTGATAGTAATTACTTAACTTCTAGCCTCTAGCCTGTAGTCTTCTGCATGCAATCAACTTTTGCCTTTCCATTATAGGACTATGCAACCGTCTAAATTAGCTTTTACATCATAACCATATATATATATATATATATATATATATATATATATATATATATATATATATATATATATATATATACATATATATATATATATATATATATATATATATATATATATATACATGTACATATATATATATAATATATATATATATATATATATATATGTGTGTGTGTGTGTGTGTGTATGTATACATATCATCATCAGCCGTATTAGCCCACTGGACGATAAAGGCAGCAAGCATATTATTAATATATATATATATATATATGTGTGTGTGTGTGTGTGTGTGTGTGTGTACATACATACATACATACATACATACATACATACAAAAACCACAAATGCAGCCGTTTTTAGTCCATTGCAGGGCAAAGTCCTCAGACATGTCTATATTCATGTCTGGGGTTTGGCCAGTTTAATCACCTCACTGGCCAGTGTGGATTGGTGATGTTGGAAGATTTTTGTCTGATAGCTTACAGCAAACCACCTAGTATGGGTGGCACTGACTAGTACAGCTTGGCTGATCATGGCGATACAGAGACTCTTTCACCACGATCAATCAAAAGTACAGGAAGTTTTGAGTGACAACACAAAGAGAGTAAGCTTTGATAATGATGAAATAAACATGTGTTCCAAACGTAGTTCAATATTTTTGATAAATCTGGATTTTTTAGGTACGAAATCCCTTTATCCATATCTTAGTCCAACCTAACTTTTTACTCCTAGAATAATTTGCTGTTGAATTGACTATTGATCAGAGTAGCGTTAGGCTCCAACATAAATTAGACCGGAGAAAGATCAAAGCTTTATTAAAGCTCCATCCTAAGATACATTTCCATTTTGTTAGCCTAGTCTTAGGGACAAGTTGTTTCAGTTATGTCTGTAACAACTTTGCTCTGATGCTGGTTATAACCTTATTATTATTATTATTATTATTATTATTATTATTATTATTATTATTATTATTACTTGCTAAGCTACAACCCTAGTTGGAAAAGCAGGATGCTATAAGCCCAGGGGTGCCAACAGGGAAAATAGCCCAGTAAGGAAAGGAAACAGGGAAAATAAAATATCTTAATAAGAGTAACAGCATTTAAATAAACATCTTCTATGTAAACTATATAAATTTTAACAAAACAAGATAAAGAGAAATAAGATAGAATAGTGTGCCCAAGTGTACCCTCAAGCAAGAGAACTATAACCCAAGAAAGTGGAAGACCATGGTACAGAGGCTATGGCACTACTCAAGACTAGAGAACAATGGTTTGCTTTTGGAGTGTCCTGTCCTAGAAGAGCTGCTCACCATAGCTGAAGAGTCTCTACAACCCTTAGCAAGGAGAAAGTGGCCACTGAACAATTACAGTAGAGTAACCCCTTGGGTGAAGAAGAATTGTTTAGTAATCTCAGTGTTGTCAGTGTATGAGGACAGAGGAGAATATGTAAAGAATAGGCCAGACTATTCGGTGTATATATGTGTGTGTGTGTAGGCAAAGGGAAAATGAACCGTAACCAGAGAAGGATCCAACGTAGTACTGTTTGGGCAGTCAAAAGATGCCATAACTCTCTAGTGGTAGTATCTCAACGTGTGGATGGTGCCCTGGCCAACCTAATACGTCACAATCAGCCAATGTAAGTACATGATTGGGTGATACAGCACTTTGCTCATGTTCTGAAGGACGTCGATTCCTCAGGGCCTAACAACCCCAATTAATTTAGCTATAAATGACCACCACCATCTGCTGGGATCAAGAAGAGTCAGTAACCTCACTTGTAAAAATTTTGTTGAGAAACTGAAATGTCATGCCCTTCTGGTTCTACCCTTCCAAATGCGATGAAAAAATATAGTAAACTAAGATATGGTTTACAAATTGCCCTAGAGCTGGGTTATGGCCACCACTGTCGCTCAATTACCAGGAACAGAAGAAGAGTTGAATGTGTGTGTGTGTGTGTGTGTGTGTGTTCCGTAGAGATTTCAAAAGAAGTAGGAGAAGAAAGAGAAGACGATAGATAGACGAACTAAGAAAGTTTGCGGGTGTGGTCTGACATAGAAAGACATAAACAGACACAAGAGGAAGGACATGTCTGAGGTCTTTGTTCTGCAGTGCACTAGTAACGGCTGATGATGATACCTATTAGTTAACCTGTTTAGCCATATTTTTATTTTTTGTTAGATGCATAGAAATAGTAGTAATTGCCATTAAAATAGTAAGGACTTGGAAGACAGTAGGCAAATTCAACATTTTGAAGCAAGAAAATTCCTTGGGTAATTAATCCAAGCACACAAGTTTCGTACGTCGACGATTCATTGCTTGCTCGATTATGTATTTATTAAAAGCCAAGTAAAACCACTCAACTTGCCGAAATCACAACCGAAGGCAGAGTCGCAAAGACCAGAGAAAGATGGAAAGAAATTTGGAGGGATTCTGGTGTTTTCTGAAATGAGCTGATTACCACTAACCACTGCTTGAATGGCCCGCACGTGCTACCCTCTTGCATTTGACACACATGCGAGCAAGGCGCCCGAGAGCTTGGGTAATGTAATTGAGAAAGAAAAAGTGAATATTCAGCCGGTTTAAGGCAATGAGAGAGAGAGAGAGGTAACCTGATAAGGACGATTATTACGAGCGAAGTCTTCCACTAAATTGTTGTTTCTTTGCTTTTCATCTTTGCCGTATCTTAACGCCCTGCCATTTGTTTATTTGTGCCATAGCCTTTGTTCATAACCATGGTCTTCCTCTGTCTTAGGTTACAGCTCTCTTGCTTGAGGGTACAATCGGGCATGCTGTATATCGTATTTCTCCTCCTCTTGTTTTTTTTTTTAAGTTTTATAGTTTATATATGAAAGATCTAATTTTGTTGCTACTGTTCTTGAAAAAAAAATTATTGTTCATTACTTCTCTTGAAGTTTATTTATTTCATTTTTTTCCTTTCCTCACCTTTTTTCCCTGTTAGAGCCATTAGGCTTATATCATGCTTTTCCAACTATGGTTGTAGCTTAGGATCGAATGTTTGGTTCTATTAGTTTGTCATTAATCATAATTAACAAATAACTTACAAATTTATTTATCTACTGTGACTTCTCTTAACCCACTCACTGTTTTGGAAAGCGTCAAATTTCACTATATCACAATAATCATATCTAGATCACCGTAGTGGCCATTAAACATCTTTATTTCAAGTAACATATTAAAGTACAGTAAAGCAAGAACCTGGAAACTACCGTAAATGAAATTAAAATGTACCGAGAAACTGTTACAGTTTCATCTGACTATATATTTACCATAAAGGAATTCGGTGTTAGTGGTCCTTGTAACTGAAAAACAACCAATTAATAATAAGATAATGGTATGGTATAAACATTTTCAAATGTATGTTGATTCCACATATATTACTTAAAAATGGAATATTCATCGTCAATATATTTCTTAATATATTGCTAAAATTTTAAAACTAGAATTGCACAAAACACGTAAGAACTCTAGATAACTGTTATCAGTACTGAATTACAGTTCGGTTTCTAAAAAGCTGTGAATTCCTAGATATATTTTATATGTGCAACGGATACAGATAAGAGTATTTTTGTGGTTGGTGCAATTTTTAGAACTTGAAGAATGCAAATTCGACAAGTATAATTATGAAATCAATTGGTTATACGGTAGATATTTCAGAGTTTTATTTGTGTGATAGACAATTTCGTCAGGTATTTATTAATCTTTATTAATGACGAAAGATTTCTTTAAAAGAATTATTTCAATTTTCTTAACTTTGATCTCCAACAAAACGCTTTATTATTATTATTATTATTATTATTATTATTATTATTATTATTATTATTATTATTATTATTATTATTATTATTATTATTACTTGCTAAGCTACAACTCTGGTTGGAAAAGCAAGATGCTATAAGCCCAGGGGCCCCAGTGAGGAAAGGAAACAAGGAAAAATATATTTTAAGAACAATGACATTTAAATAAATATTTCTTATATAAACTATGAAAACTTTACCAAAACAACAAGAAGAGAAACGAAATACTGTAGAACAGTGTGCCCGAGTGTACCCTCAAGCAAGAGAACGCTAAGCGTATTTATTTATCGAAAATTTTTTTTTTAATCAACGTTGCATCTAGTTGTCATAATATGTAAATTACCGATGGGCATACATTAATTTTTTCCTTAATGGAATGGCAGAAAAAATGATGGATTATTTTGATTAGTAGAAACGAGGTACTTGTGAAAAGATAACCGTCGAACATAGTGGCTGTACCTTATTACACAAGTATTTTAACGTTGGCCATGTTCTTTCTCTGTATCTCCAGTGCAGTGTTGCCATATATGGAGATTTATCCTTAGATTTGGGGATTTTGGGTGTCTAATGGGGATATTCTGTACAAATATCTATGAAGAAACAAAGGTGAGTAAACCTTTATATTTTTTCAATTAGTTTTCTTCCACTTATATGAAGTATAGTGAGTAATTTCTATATTAGTAAATCCTACAGGATCAGAAAAAAATATATATTTGTGGAAATGGGGATTTTTGGGTTAATTAGGGAATTTTTTAGCATGAGTTTTGGGGATTTTTAAACTAATCCCCCTGACAACACTGCTCCAGGCCTCCAGTCTCACTCTCCAGGCTCTCTGGGAAGCTGGAACATCCATTGTAGTCTTATACAGTATACCCTTAGGAAGCTACTAAAGGAACCTTCCATCAGGACGACATGGCTATCACCCAAAATAGATTTTTCGCTTCTGTGTTACTTTTTTAAGTTACAAAACTCCACTACAGTTACTGGCCTTCCTTCCATGTGTAAGTCTACTGTAGTACAATAATTTCACCGGACACCAAAATTATTTTTTTCTAGGAGCCATTAATTGGTTTTACATCATCTAGGTAGGTACCGGTATTATCATTCCTGCATTGGAATGTTTGGTTAGATGTAATTTAAATTTAATTAAGTTTTAATTACTTGAAAATGTACAACTTCGTAGTTAACCAAGGTGTTATTGCTGAAGTGTCGATGTAGACTATACTTCACCTGCCTGCCATCTAGGAGCTGTGGTGGTGTAAAATTTATCCTTCTTTGTCTGGAGAAGATGATATTTAATTAATATATCAGTTCAGTGAAGTAGTATTTCATATTACAACACAATTACGTGTTGCATCCTTTCATTAATTTTGCTGTCTCGAGGTTATTTTAAGCTGATATAGTTCTGTCTTTGATTATAGTATAATTTCCTTGATTTTAATGTTGAATGTTATGTTTCAACTCCTGCAATTTCCAGTCTGTCTTCTAAGGCTACTATCATCTGGGGTATTTGGTGTAATTAATATGAATTACATAAAACCTGGCAAGTGTTTTTTGCAATTTAATGAATTGGCATTGCTTTACTGACAGAAATACTTGGTTGACTCATAACCTTTCCCTTATGTAACAATAATGAGACGCTGCCCTAGTTAAACTAGGGTTTCTAGGTGGTGCCAAATTGATATAGTCAATTACAGGGATGCATCATGAACTAACGTTCCCCTGTCAAATTTTGTATAGGATGCAGCAAGGAGGCAGGTGTTTCTCCCTCCCTGAATCCTCTCCATCTTGGCCTCAGATGCTTTGGATTATATCAAATGGTTTATTAATGATAACATGGTACTACATTGGGTAGGTTAAGACAAGACACAAAGAAGATAACAAATAAATTTGTAAGTTATTTGTTAAAATTATGATTTATGGGAAATAGGTAAGGTATGTGAGGAGGGGTTACATGTAGCCTACACCCCTATTTCACTGGCTTTCGTAGTTTGGTGTTCTTTAACCTAGTTTGCTGGACTTGTAACAAGTTAGGTTAGGTTGCAAGTTTACATTGTCAGATTTGGTAACATTTGCCATTAAATCTAAGGGTGGGTGTAGTGTTAACCAATTATTTTTTATGAGAATTAATATAAGATTTATCAAAATAAAGTCTCAAGAAGGCAAAGTTATAGTTTAACATGGGCCAACATTTTTAATAGGAAAAAATACTTTTCTTACAGTAAATAGTGCGCTTTCAACGAATTTGACCATTATTTCTGCCGCTGATTAGCTGTTCTGCCATTATTATGGGGTCCTTGGACTGGCCAGACAGTACTACATTGGATCCTTCTCTCTGGTTACGGTTAATTTTCCCCTTGCGTACACATACACCGAATAGTCTGGCCTATTCTTTACATATTCTTCTCTGTCCTCATACACCTTGCAACACTGAGATTACCAAACAATTCATCTGCACCCAAGAGGTTAACTACTGTACTGCACTGTAATTGTTCAGTGGCCACTTTCTTCTTGGTAAGGGTAGAAGTGGATCATAAGCTATGGTAAGCAACTCTTCTAGAAGGACACTCCAAAATAAAACCATTGTTCTCTAGTCCTGGGTAGTGCCATAGCCTCTGTACCATGGTCTTCCACTATCTTTGGCCAGAGTTCTCTGGCTTGAGGGTACACTTGGGCTCACTTTTTTATTTTCTTGCTTTGTTAGTTTTTATAGTTTTTGTAGGAAATATTTATTTTAATGTTACTGTTCTTATGATATGCTACTTTTCCTTGTTTCTTTTCCTCACTGTGCTATTTTCCCTGTTGGAGCCCCTGGGCTTATACCATCCAGCTTTTCCAGGTAGGGTTGTAGCTTAGCAAGTAATGATAATAATAATTCCCCTTTCCTGGGTCACAAACTCTAAAAGTAAATCTCAAATAATGTCCTACCTTATGTCCTTTATATGCACTAACACTTTAACTATAACAGGGTCCTAAAAGTAAATTGCAAATAATGGCTTACCTTACATGCGGACCGTAAAATGTAAACAAACAAATGATAAATAACTCGGGTGCATGGAATGTCAATATTTTGTGTAATATTTTGTGGATTTATGCTGTGTCCCAGAGAATAATGTATAGAGAAGAAAAGGTTAGTTCTACCATTAATAATCGATTCCCTCGTAAATCCTCGGTTCCCACTGGGTGGCCCCCATTACATTAGGATGTATTAGGATATACAGTATCATATTAGCTATTTGGACCTCGTAAAATCCTCGGTTCCCACTGGGTGGCCCCCATTACATTAGGATGTATTAGGATATACACTATCATATTAGCTACTTGGACCTCGTAAAATCCTCGGTTCCCACTGGGTGGCCCCCATTACATTAGGATGTATTAGGATATACAGTATCATATTAGCTACTTGGACCTCGTAAAATCCTCGGTTCCCAGTGGGTGGCCCCCATTACATTAGGATGTATTAGGATACTGTATACAGTATCATATTAGCTATTTGGATGAATATATGATACTTTAAATATTAGCAAAACTGGAATTCACTATGAGAAATGGACAAGTGCTGGCTAGTTTGGTATTTTTTTCTATATGTTTAATAGCGTCTGGAGCATAATAACTTCTGTATTGGTCGATTAAAATGTGAAGTATGTTTTTCACTCTGTCCATTGTTTTCATTTGAGCTACTGATGGTGAGTTATTGCGCATGCGTTGGTTCCGATTGGTTTGGAGAGCTTTCTGTGTACTTACAATGACGTAGCTGTCAGGTGGTTTTTTAAACCAATTAACAGCTTACAAGTACTTCTTCATAAGTTCCCGGATGTTACTCAACAACAGGCATTTTTTTTCACCCTCTCCTTCAGTTCAAGTTCCACCACCATCACATAAAGACGTCTCCAATAGTTTGTGTCCTGGGAAGTGAGTGTGAGAGGCTTGCTCCCCCAGCTAGAGGGTTGTGACCTGGGAAGGCTTGTGATATGGGGGGGTCCAGGGGGCTTGCACCCCCCATCTAGGGCTGTGACCTTGGAACTACTAGGTTAGGCTAGGTTGGATTGTTAAGTTCTGTGCGCTTTTATAAATCTCAAGTGTTGAATAGTCATGTTTTGTCCTGTTTTCGCACACCCAAAATCCCAGGTGTGTAGTGAGGGTTAACTACCCATTTCGCCACGTAGCGGGGGTAGCTTGCTCCCGCTCACACACTGGTGGCTCAGATGGTAAACAGTTGTTGCCGTTCTTTATCCTTCACCTGTGTTTTGACTGCCATTAATTGCTTTTGTTTGGGCTTTATCTTTGATTAGTGTGAGTAACTTCTGCGACCATGCATAGTTGCCTTTGAAGGTCGGCTCTGCGGAACTTTCATGTCAGCCGTGCACACCAATCGTCACACCCTTTGTCCCGCCTGCAGAGGTCAACGGTGTGATAGTGGTAACAGGTGTAGTGAGTGGCGTGAGTAGTTTGCCTCCCAGTGGGAAAGGTTTGGGCGATGCCGGAAGAAGTCAAAGTGGGATATTTTTACTTTAAAGGTTTCTTCGAAAGGGGAAAAACCCAATACCTCCTCTTTGCTTCCTGACCTTCCTCCGAAGTTCCTGCTTGTTTGGCCTCTTCCGCGAGACCTTCGAATAATAGCGTAGATCCTTTATTTTATGGCCAACGCCGGTCCTCGAGAGATGGTGTTCCTTTCCCGAGCAAAGCGACCCTACCTCTCTCCCTGGGTGAGGCCTTATCTTTGTCTCCCTATTTAGAGGTGTGGTCATCCGTGGGATTTCCAGGTCCGCCCTCCAAGGACTCCCTGCAGCGCTTCATCGTTCGTGGTGCTATTGCGCAGACGTTGTCGAATTCGAAGTTAGATCCTCTGTTGTGCATCGACGTTGTAGTGTCTGAAGTGCCCTCTGTGGCTGCTGCCGATGCCCCTGCACCTTCAGATTCTCCAGCTGTTGCTGCCGACTGTGTATCTCCCGTTCCTGTTCATCCTTTGAAGGGGAAACTAAGTCTTTCATCTGTCTCTCCTGCGAGAGTTTCTCCCCCTTGGAGGAGTTCACTGAGAGACTCGTCTGTGGAGGACTGGTGCTTCTAAAGGTCGTCTTGCTGATCCACTGGGCCCTAAAAGACGCCTTCGGTCCCGCAGAGCTCGCCCTCCGCTTCACCTCAGAGGTGGCTCCTCACCATCGGTGAAAAGGCAGTTCTTCAGCCTCATCTTTGCAGCCATCTCATGCAGAGGAGCCTCCACTTCAGTATTCTTCCAGCTCTGGACCTTCTCCTGACGACGCTGCCGCTAGTCCTCGGACTTCAGCCCTAGGCCTTCTGTGGATCGTTCATGATCAGATGTTCGCTCTTCTATAGGGCACATCCCTGTTCCAAACCATCTTTCACGCCAACCTGCTGTTTCGGTTCCTGTCTCGCTGTTCATCATCTGCCTGCTCAGAATGCACCTCCGAAGCATTTGACTGCGCACCAACGCTCTCCTTCAGTGCACCAGCGCTTGGCAGCATCACATCAGCGCCCTCCAGCGCTTCAACGCTTCCCAGAGCGCCGTCATCGGCCTCCAGTGCTTCAGCACTCTTTGGTGCATCAGCATTAGCCTGCTCGTCAGCGCCTTCCAATGCCCCAGCAATCTCCCGATCGTCGGCGCTCTCCAGCGCATTCTCGCCATTCGAAAGATCAGCGTTTGCCAGCTCTCAATCGCACCTTCGCTCACCAGCGCAACAGCGCTCCCTTGCGCAGCTGCGCTCCCCTATACGGCAGCGCACTCATGCGCAGTGACGTTCTCTTATGCGTCGGCACTCTCCAACTCGCAAGTGCTCTCCTGTGCACCAGCACTCAACTGCGCGCCAGCACTTTCCTGCATACCAGTGTTCTCCTGTGCGCCAGTGCTCTCCGGTGCTTCAGCACTCCGGCACGCCTTCACTCTACGGCTCGCCAGCGCTTTCTTGCGCACTTACGCTAAACCTTAGAGCAGGTTCTCCCAGCTTCAAAACATCTCGGGCAAAAGGAACTTCACAATAGAGGTTCTGACAGGTCACTGTCCCCCCATTCCCCTTCCAGCAAACGCATTACAGCATGACTACCGGGGAAAGGAAAAGGAGGCTCCACAGAAGGGTTCAGGATCCCGAAGATTTTGTCTTCTAAGATGGATCCACCACCACAAACATCGGTAAAGACTCCTCACAGGGAACCTTTGGTCCCTTTCCCTTCAGGGGATCTTTCCGACAGTGCATCAGTCAGCAAGCAGCCTTGGTTCAGTGCCATGGTCAGAGCAGTAGTGCAAGCCTTCGGTGCCTACCATGTCATCTCGCTCTTCAGTGACCTCCCATCCAACGGCACCAGCAGACCTACTGCGAGGAACCTTGGCTTCTTCTCCCCTGAAGAGGAAAAGAGGAGTCTCAGACGCAGTTACATTCCCTAAAGTGAAACTAACTTCTGTTAGGCCTTCAATGCCTGTCCTTCCTGTCTCCCGTGCCACATACTTGCCTACCTCACCTCTGCCGAGGGAGTCGCGCAAGGCTCGGGCTTCCTCCTTCCCACCTTCGGAGGAAGTTTCCCCTCGCACGGAGAGTTCTCCACCAGCGACAGAAGTCAGGAGGGACAGTCCTATCCAGCTTTCGATGCTTGAGTCCTACCTCCTTCATCGGAAGGAATCAAAGAACCCAGACTCTTCTAAAGTCCTCTTCAAGAACTACCAGGCCTACAGGAACCACTAGTCACTCCAGGGATGCGACTTCGCTGCTAGTCCCACTTCGGAGGGGTAGCAAAAAGTGTCGGAACATGCATTCTGGCAAGTTCTGACTCTTATTAGGGTACTCAAAGGGTTTACCGACCCGGAGATATCCCCACGAGAGGGCAAAGACACAGACTGTGGCTTTGGCATTCAGAAGCCCTCTAAGACCAGTGTAGCCCTGCCCTGGTCTCAAGGGCTAAAGGGTGCCTGGGCTAAGATCGCCCAACAGCTCTTCGAGCTCTCCTCCTCCCAACGTTCCGGCTCTATCACCAAGCTTCTCCCACCTTCTCGCGTTCAGCGGAGGAGATATTTCTAGATCTTGGACGAGCCTCTTTTAGCTCTTCCTCTCCATCACTCTCTGGAAGAGCTCACCAAGGGAGTCTTTCTAGAGAGGCTCTCCAGTCATCAGGAGAAGGTCACAAAGAATGCCATGCAGGCTACTTCATTGCTTGATCTGTGGTTGGGGACCCTCGGAATCCTGGAACAAACCGAGGATTTCTCCAAGGGATGCACCAGGAAAACGATGGAAACTTTCCTTCTCTCAGGCACTCGCACCATCGAGTTTCTTGCCCATCAAGTCTCGAACTTATGGCCGAACACCATATTGAAACTTCGAGATGCAACGTCTGAGAGATTCCATCAGCAGGTCCAAAATTCCGAGATTGCTAGGCTCAGGAACTCATCTTTAGAGGGATCCTCTCTTTTTGAGCAAAAGGATGTGAAACAAGCTGCTGAGACATGGAGGAAGTCCCACCAAGACTCACTCCTCCATAGGGCTTTGATATCCAAGCCCTATAAACCACCAGCTCCTCAGAATCCCGTCCAACAAAGATTTTGACAAACAAAACAGCAGCGAAGACATTGGTGTCTACGAAGCCCTTTCCGACCAATGACGGGAAACGCACTAGGTCCTCCAGGGGAGGAAAATTTCCTAGAGGGAGTGGCCGAGGCCACAAACGCTAGGAAAGGCATCCCCCCCCCGCTTGTCCACTAGTGGGAGAATGCCTACAAAGTTGCTGGGACAGGTGGAACCAACTCGGGGCCGAACCCTAGACAATCTCCGGGATTCATTCTGGGTATTGTGTCCCGTTCACAACATCTCTCCCTCCCCTGCTCAGGAATCCAGTGTCAATAGACTTGCGATGGGTTCGGCAAAGGGACCAGACCTCCGAGCAGAAGTCTTGACCTTGATGAAGAAGGGCGCTCTTCAGGAGGTCCTCGATGAGTCCCCAGTCTTCTTCAGTCGACTCTTTCTTGTGAAAAAGGCGTCTGGAGGCTGGAGACTTGTCATCGACCTCTCAGCTCTGAATAAGTTTGCCAAGCATGGAGACAGCAGACAGGCAGTAAGACCCCAGAACTTTATGTGCACACTGGACCTAAAACGCCTACTTCCAGATCCCAATCCATCCGTCTTCAAGAAAGTACTTAAGATTCAGCCTAGACAGCAGGAAATACTAGTTCAAGGTGCTGTGCTTCGGTCTCTCCGCAGCACCTTAAGTCTTCACCAGAGTGTTCACCCTAGTATCATCCTGGGCACACAGGATTGGCATCCGTCTCCGTTACCTGGACGACTGGCTAATTCAGCGGACTTGGTGTCAACCCTTCTTCAACACCGAGACAAACTTCTGAGGCTTTCCCAAAAAAGGGGGATCATGGTAAACCTCGAGATGCCCTCCCTGTTTCCTATGCAAAGACTGGTATACCTAGGCATGATAGTAGACGCCAATCTCCACAAAGCCTTCCCATCAGACGATAGGATAACGAGGCTGAGAAAGGTCGTAAGACCCTTTCTCAGACGAGAAGAACTTCCAACCCAGACGTGGCTACGTCTTCTCAGACTCCTTTCATCTCTGGCCTGTCTAGTTCCCAACGGTCGCCTCAGGATTCAATCTCTCCAGTGGTGTCTCAAGTCCTGGTGGAATCAGACCTTCGACTCACCAGACCGGACATCCTGAGCAGAACAGGCGGACCTCGAAGGGTGGGTGTCAGACGAGAACCTACGAAAGGGGGTGGATCTTTCGTCCTCCCCCCAGATTTGATGCTGTTCTCTGAATCTTTAGGAAAAAGGGTGGGGTCCCACGTGCTGCACCACATGACCACAGGCCTCTGGTCAGAGTAAGAAGAGTACCTCCATATAAATCTCTTTGAGATGAAGGACGTCTTTCAGTCCCTTCAACATTTCCACTAGTTCCGGCGGGCCACTCAATGGTGATGAGCGACAACACCATAGTAGTGGCTTACATCCATAAACAAGGAGGTAGGTACCTTTTCACAGCTCTTATCCCCATCTAGCAGTAGAGATACTGAGATGGGCCGAGATTCACTTGATACCACTATCGGCACACTTCATTCCAGGCAAGAGGAATGTGCTTGCCGACAACCTGAGCAGAGCATCTCAGATAGTGAGTACCGAGTGGTCTTTGGATCAACTAGTAGCCAACAAAGTCCTGACTTTGTGGTGTTCTCCGATAGTGGATCAATTCGCAACGGCCCTGAACTTCAGGCTCCTGTAGTACTGCTCCCCAGTCCCAGACCTCAAGGCACTCTGGCAAGATGCATTCCAACCATGGTGGGACAACATTGACATTTACGCCTTTCCCCCATTTTGTCTAATGAGGAGGATACTCAACAAGGCCAGAACATCAGTCAACCTCTCAATGACTTTCATAGCTTCGCTATTAGCATCATGCGCAATGGTTTCCGGACCTTCTGCAACTCCTGATGGAATCTCCAAGAGAACTCACTCCATGACACGATCTACTTAGACAAGCACATGCCAACATTTTCCAGAGCTGTAGCTTCGCTGCGACTTCACGCCTGGAGACCATCATCTCCTCACTCAGAGAGGATTTTCACAATAAGTTGCAAGCAGAATGTCTCGATACCCGCGGAAATCATCGGCAGGAGTCTACTAGGCAAAGTGGAAAGTCATCTATGGTTGGTGTCATGGAAGGCGTATCTCTCCTCTCGATACCACTATTTTGGTAATAGCGGAGTTCCTCGTGTATTTGCATGAGGAAATACGCCTTTCAGTCTCGGCGGTTAAGGGCTATCGCTCAGCCTTAAGCCTCACCCTTAGACTCGACGGAATAGATATTTCCTCATCGCTAGAATTTTCCTTACTCATATGGAGTTACGACCTCCCCATGGAACATGGTTTGAATTCTCAAGTCTCTGAAGAGACCCCCCTATGAACCATTATGCCAGGCAACAGATCACTACCTCACTTGGAAGATGGTGTTCCTACTAGGTTTGGCTTCGGCCAAGCAAATTATTGAACTTCATGGTCTCTCATACAATATCACCCATTCAAGGGGATGGGTAGAGGTAACGTTCGGCTTCACCCCTGAGTTTATAGCCAAGACTCTGAATTCAGGAGTGGCGGATCCCCGATTTGGCTCCCTCCGAATTTTGAGTCTGCTCTTTGTAACTGATGATGCTGATCATCTCTGACTCTGCCCAGCGAGGAGTTTGAGGCTGTACCTCAAAAGAATAGCCGCAGCCCATCCTGTGTATCTGCACTTTCATCAGCACAGGGAGGAACAAGAGGAGGGATACTAAGAACACCATCTCTGCCTGGACTCCCAAGGTCATAGACCATGCCTTGAGTACGAACCCTCCTCCTTCACGTTGCCCCAGAGCCCACGATGTCGGGCGTAGTTACGTCTCTGGCATTCAAGAGAAACTTTTTTGTGACAGGTTCTACAGGCAGGAGTGTGGAAACATCAGAATACTTTCGCAACCCACTACCTGCAAGACTTGACTCACAGGAGACTCAATACATTTTCTATCGGCCCAGTGGTGGCTGCACAACAGCTGATATAATACCTTAATCTCCTTACTGGACAAGTAGCAGAAGGTTGAGGGCACTGTTACCCGGTTTTAGTGTGCGGTGAATGAAAAGGTTTGACTGGCTCTTATTCTCTTCTTCATCCTCGCCTCTCTTGGAGAAAGCAGCATCTTCGGTTCTCTTCATAAGCTGCCCTCAAACCACTGCAGGTAAAACATGCTTCCTTGTGCTCCAAGTACTGAATTAAGCTAATACTGTTGTGTCCCCATACCCTTGAGAGGTGGTATTGGGAAAGTCCTGGTTACAACAGTCTTTTCCTACAAAGACTGAATACCTTTTACCTGGACAGTCGCACTTCTAAACATTTCAACACACAGCTTGTGTAGGCTGCGAACCTTGCGTAGCAAGGTTTAGCAAGGTGCAGGGTCTCCTTAATTTTGGTACAAACCTATTCAAAATAAGGAGTCCCCAGGTAAAGCCAAAAGCCAGTTTGGCAGGGACGACCACCCTCTTAATGGGCGAGTCCCCCGTAATAAATAGCATAGGTTTGTACTGTATTCCAGTTACAGAACAAATGACTAATTCGTAGATAATTTGTATCTTTCCTAACGATACAAACCTTTAGCTATTTATACAAACTTACTTGCCAGCCCTATCCCCCTTGAAGTCCTACCTCCAAGCAAAGTGAGCTAAATCACCGGTGTGTGACCGGGAGTGGTAGCAAGCTACCCCTCCTACCCCGCTAACTAGCTAAATTTTAATGGCTTGTCCTTTAAGCTTCGCTAAAAGTAATAACCCCTAATAAATAGCTAAAGCTTTGTATTGTTAGGAAAAATTTAAGTTATCTACGAATGTCCTATTTATCTTGGAGAAATCTTACCTAGACAGTCACGTTGCTAGTATCATAAGGATACACATTGCTCAGGCCTCTATCCGTGCGTTGCACGAAGTTTTAGTGAGGTGTCAGGGTTCTCCTCAGTTATGTGTCAAGCCCGTATGATAAAGACCACAGGTCAAAGGCCAAGCCAATTGGTCCGGACTTCCAGCCTCCTAATGGGAGGGTTATCCCTAGAAATAGCATAGCGTTTGTATTGAGTGTCGGAACAAATGACAAATTCGAAAGTAATTTTTATTTTTCCTAACGATATAAACCTGTAGCTATACATACCTGTCCCCTAGAAAGTCCTGCCTGCAATCAAAAGTGATTAAACACACTGGTGTGAGAGAAAGGGGTATCTAGCAACTCCCACTAACCAGCGAATACACTAGTTGCTACGTCCCTTAAGTCTTTATGGCTAGTCATCCAGCTTTACCGAAAGATAATCCCTGTAAATAGCTACAGTAGAGGTTTTTCTCGTTAACGAAAAATACAAATTATTTTCAAATTTGTCATATTTCGCTTTGTTGTACCAACATGAATACAAAGCATTCGCTATTTTATTATGGATATATGTTTTTCAGCACAGCTGGAACAAGCCATTTGCTTTTAATGCAAGGTTTCAACAACCAGCCACCCCGCTCGCACTCACCGAGTGTATTATGTCAATTTTTGTTTTGGTTTGGTAGAGTGAAGACTTGCTATATCGCCCTCTGATTAACCTTAAATAAATTCTTACTTAGCTGTAAAATAAACTTTTTCTTTCTTTCAGGTGTGTCTGGCTTGGTAGGATTGCGGCAGTGCTGGTTTCTCTAGGCATTGCTAACAGCCTTTGGGGCACATGTCTGCGGAAGAGATTGATCCTCATCGCCTTTGCCCTGCATGCAGATGACACTCCTGCACACAGGCTTCTCCTTGTGACGAGTGTCGGGAGTGGCCATTCTCCCAGTGGGTAAAATATGGTAGGTGACAGAAGAAGACTAAAAAGGATTTTTATGAATAGTACTTACCTGGCAGTTATATATATATATATAGCTGATATCTCTAAATCGGCAGAATTTTTCAAAACGAGGCAACCGGCTTGTGGTGGTTGGGAGGTAGGTGGTAACACCCGTCACAGGGTGGTCCAAGGAATCATTCCCATGTCTAAGACTTCAGTTCATCTCTGCCGGCTGGATCGAAAACATCGTCGGTCCACCATTGAGAGTTTTTCGAATCATTTTCCCTTCTTCGCTTTTTTGGACTTCGTTTGGTGAAGTACACTGATTTAGGGTTTTGGCAATCGTGTTTTATTATTATTATTTACTTTGTTTATCATGAGTGATAACTTAATTTTCGTGTTTGTGCGAGTGATGTATGCAACATGAGGTTACCGAAAGTGTCGGTTGATCCTCACAGTTTGTATGCAGAGGTTTTGTTTGTGCACTATATTTTAGTTGCGAAGTTTTTAATCCTGATGACGGAAATACGTTCAGGCAACTCTATGACGTCACAGTCGTGTGATGTAATCTTCATGTATGTCTTGCAATTCTCTTTATTTGTTTTATGCAAAGAATGGGAGGAATTCCACTTATATAAGTTTTTTAACTTTTAATGTAAAATTTTAAAGAAATGTTTGTCCATTTGGTGTTCGTTCTTTAATCATCGATCTAATTTCATAAATTAAATAGAACTAGCGTATGGTTAATTTGCGCTGTTACTCGTTACTATCGGTGCAGTCCCAACATGCCTTGGTAGCGTTCTTTTCGATATGGGAATTAAAGTGTTGACTATTATTCTCCAACAACAACTAATTTATATGGAAATTCTAGTTTTAGTAGCTTTTTCATTTACATGTTCCTATTGTTTACATTTATATATATAGATACGTTATTGCTATATCTGTTCTTTTTATCATTACAACTCGCTTGTTTTTTAATTCCCTTTGAATTAATTGTGGATTACATTTGTTTTCCCTTTTTTCTGTTCATTTTAATCTTTAACGTATAACTTTCCCGGCGATATGGGAATTAAAGTGTTGACTATTATTCTCCAACAACAACTAATTTATATGGAAATTCTAGTTTTAGTAGCTTTTTCATTTATATGTTCCTATTGTTTACATTTATATATATAGATACGTTATTGCTATATCTGTTCTTT
Organism: Palaemon carinicauda; assembly: GCF_036898095.1. Lineage (NCBI taxonomy): Eukaryota > Metazoa > Arthropoda > Malacostraca > Decapoda > Palaemonidae > Palaemon > Palaemon carinicauda. Next base: position 106,509,716 of record NC_090747.1, on the reverse strand, counting down.
TTATCATTACAACTCGCTTGTTTTTTAATTCCCTTTGAATTAATTGTGGATTACATTTGTTTTCCCTTTTTTCTGTTCATTTTAATCTTTAACGTATAACTTTCCCGGCGTTTGTATGTAACTGCCGGGTAGGTATTTATGACATTTAATTTTACCGGTGGTTATATGTAACTACCGGGTGAGTGTTTTCAACATCTATTTTTATTCTCAACTCTTGCCCGGTGGTTTTTTCTTTAAGTATGTTTGAAAGTTTATTTTATTATGGAAATGTCAGTCTTATATTCTATAAAAAATATTTTGTTACAGTTTATATAGCAAGTACTAGAGATGATTTTGCTTTCTCATTCAAGCCCGTGGCAGAAGAATAAGTTCTCTCACAACGGGCAGGACTAATTATGGTTTTTTGTGTAAGAGTTTAATAGTGCAAGTTTTCAGTGCTAAATTAGGCATTGGATTCTTTCAGCACAGGGACGTTGTTTTCCTAGCCTTAGACCTCTTCCAAGCTCCCCGGCCCATGGGAGAAGGATCGTCGATCGGCGAAAGGAAACGAGAGGTGTTAGCTCACGAGCAAACGCCCTCGCGAGCGTTCCTGTTAACGTTCCCAGAATGCTCGCCCTGGCCATGGTAAAGCAAAGAGCGTTGAACGTTAAGATTCTTACACTACTTTTAGAATTTTGCATTGCATCACTTTTGATTTAAATGGCAATTCTTAAGTCATAGATATTCTCTGCTAATATCAATGCTTACAAACCATCATATCAATGCTTACAAACCATCATTGACTCTGTTTTTGTCCCAGAGCGCCAGTCGCCCTTATGAACCCTCTGGTCGGAACCGAACGCGCCGAGCGGCATAGTGAATATCATTTTGCCTTAACGCTCGGCGCTAAGTCTTTCAAGACAGGACGAATGCAGCCTCGTCTTTCAGGGCGAATGCAGCCTCGTCTTTCAGGACGAATGCTGCCTCGTCTTTCAGGGCGAATGCAGCCTCGTCTTTCAGGACGAATGCTGCCTCGTCTTTCAGGAATAATGCAGCCTCGTCTTTCTGGACGAATGCAGCCTCGTCTTTCAGGACGAATGCTGCCTCGTCTCTCAGGACCAATGCAGCCTCGTCTTTCAGGACGAATGCAGCCTCGTCTTTCAGGACGAATGCTGCCTCGTCTTTCAGGACTAATGCAGCCTCGTCTTGCAGAGCGAATGCTGCCTCGTCTGTCAGGACGAATGCAGCTTCGTTTTTCAGGGCGAATGCTGCCTAGTCTTTCAGAGCAAATGCAGCCTCGTCTTTCAGAGCAAATGCAGCCTCGTCTTTCGGGACGAGGGCAGCCTCGTCTTTCGGGACGAGGGCAGCCTTGTCTTTCAGGGCGAATGCTGCCTCGTCTTTCAGGGCGAATGCTGCCTCGTCTTTCAGGGCGAATGCTGCCTCGTCTTTCAGGGCGAATGCTGCCTCGTCTTTCAGGGCGAATGCTGCCTCGTCTTTCAGGGCGAATGCTGCCTCGTCTTTCAGGACGAATGCTGCCTCGTCTTTCAGGGCGAATGCTGCCTCGTCTTTCAGGACGAATGCTGCCTCGTCTTTCGGGACGAATGCAGCCTCGTCTTTCGGGACGAGGGCAGCCTTGTCTTTCAGGGCGAATGCTGCCTCGTCTTTCAGGGCGAATGCTGCCTCTTCTTTCAGGGCGAATGCTGCCTCGTCTTTCAGGGCGAATGCTGCCTCGTCTTTCAGGGCGAATGCTGCCTCGTCTTTCAGGGCGAATGCTGCCTCGTCTTTCAGGGCGAATGCTGCCTCGTCTTTCAGGACGAATGCTGCCTCGTCTTTCAGGACTAATGCAGCCTCGTCTTTCAGGACTAATGCAGCCTCGTCTTTCAGGGCGAATGCTGCCTCGTCTTTCAGGACGAATGCTGCCTCGTCTTTCAGGACGAATGCAGCCTCGTCTTTCAGGACGAATGCAGCCTCGTCTTTCAGGACGAATGCAGCCTCGTCTTTCAGGACGAATGCAGCCTCGTCTTTCAGGGCGAATGCAGCCTCGTCTTTCAGGGCGAATGCTGCCTCGTCTTTCAGGGCGAATGCCGCCTCGTCTTTCAGGGCGAATGCCGCCTCGTCTTTCAGGGCGAATGCTGCCTCGTCTTTCAGGGCGAATGCTGCCTCGTCTTTCAGGGCGAATCCTGCCTCGTCTTTCAGGACGAATGCAGCCTCGTCTTTCAGGGCTAATGCAGCCTCGTCTTTCAGGGCTAATGCAGCCTCGTCTTTCAGGACTACAGTAATGCTGCCTCGTCTTTCAGGACTAATGCTGCCTCGTCTTTCAGGGCGAATGCTGCCTCGTCTTTCAGGGCGAATGCTGCCTCGTCTTTCAGGACGAATGCAGCCTCGTCTTTCAGGGCTAATGCAGCCTCGTCTTTCAGGGCTAATGCAGCCTCGTCTTTCAGGACTTATGCAGCCTCGTCTTTCAGGACGAATGCAGCCTCGTCTTTCACGGCGAATGCAGCCTCGTCTTTCAGGACGAATGCAGCCTCGTCTCTCTGGGCGAGTGCAGCCTCGTCTTTCAGGGCAGCCTCGTCTTTCAGGGCAGCCTCGTCTTTCGGGGCGAGTGCAGCCTCGTCTTTCGGGGCGAGTGCAGCCTCGTCTTTCAGGGCGAGGGCAGCCTCCTCTTTCGGGACGAGGGCAGCCTCGTCTTTCGGGACGAGGGCAGCCTCGTCTTTCGGGACGTGGGCAGCCTCGTCTTTCGGGACGTGGGCAGCCTCGTCTTTCGGGACGAGGGCAGCCTCGTCTTTCGGGACGAGGGCAGCCTCGTCTTTCGGGACGAGGGCAGCCTTGTCTTTCAGGATGATAGGACGATCGCCGCCTTGTCCTTTCAGGGCGACGCCACGTCTTATAAGCTCTCCGTCAAGGATGACTTTAGTTATCACTTTTCTCCTGTTGAATTGTTTGAGGTTAACAGAAGGAGAGGATCCTAAGTTCTGTTGCTCCATGTTCCCCACCCTCTGAGTTTTCACGTGGTCATTAATGGAGCTTTAAGAATATATTAATTTTTGTTTCTTAAAACAGAAACCTTTGATGACTAACAACAGTAGGATCCAGACTTTGCTACTTCTGGCGAGCCTGGTGGAGAGGAGCAGACCTTTGGTCCGTGTTTTTTCTGGGATGGATGCGAAATCTTTTTCCTAGTGAATCCTCCTTTGTTAGTTACTCCGATAAGACTTTTCTGCCTAACCGCCTTTGCAACTTCAATGTCTCTCTTTTGGGAGAGGGAGTCTTTTGTCCGGTCTGGACGTAAATGCTCTTTACGCCTTCGTTCAGAAGTCAAAGTCCTCCACGGAGACATCAAAATCTTTGGAGAAGAGGGGAGCAGACCTTTGGTCAGTACTTCTTCTGAAGGAGGATTTCTTTTTCCTTTTATAGGGAAACCTCCTTTAGTTTTTAGCTACAACGATTCTCTCTCCCAGTTCTAGAGAGGAGTCTAAGTGGCAGGCTATGCAATCAAACTTTATCTGGGGTTTGTTTACAAGGAAGAATGGGTCAGTTTCGGGTGTGTGTTTTGATCTCAGCTCCGCCCATCTCATGTTCACGTAACTTTTGCTTTATGTAGCGGAATGCTGCTCTCTGGAGAAATCAGAGCGTCCCTGTATCTTGATTTTTAGATAATGTTGAGCCTATCGAATAATTAGGTCTTCCTGTCAGCAAGAAGAGTCTCTTCTGACACCAGGACGCTCAGCACCTTGTCTTTTAGAACGTTCAGCGTCTCACTCTGTTAACCTCTCGGCTCCACGTCTCACAGGACTTTTGGCACCACGTCTTACAGGACTATCGGCGCCACGTCTTACGGGACGATCGGCGCCTCGTCTTTCAGGACGCTCGATGTCAAAGTTCTAGCATGGGGCATGACTTTGAACATGAGAATCTAGGACTTCGTGATGACACTAGTCGAATCGTGTGTCGAGATCAAGGACGCCTTCGTTCTGATTTCTTGGATCTAGAAAGGAGGTTTGTTCTAGGGCAAGAATCATCGGGATAAACATGCTCAACAGGAAGAGACTTGTTTTTCCCTCAGAATGGTCTCTCAACCCGCAAGTCTGTCAGTCTCTGGATGTTGTGGGGCAGACCTGTATCAGACCTTTTTGCCTCCAACTGAAAGAAGAGGACCCCCTACTGCTGCTCCCTAGTCCCGGATGAGGAAGTTCTGGCAGTGGAATCCTTCCTAATGGATTGGACAGGGGTGGACATGTTTGCGTTGCCCCCGTTCTAGATCATCAATCTGGTCTTCAGGAAATTCGCTCTCCTCGATTCGGGGCGAATGATCATAGCGGCTCCATTCTGGCCTGCTAGGGAATGGTTTTTGGAAGTGATGGGCATGTTGATGGACTTCCCAAGAAGACTTCGGCAAGTCCAGATCTTCTCAAACAGCCCCACTTCGAGAGGTATCATCTTACCCCCCTTGCTCTCAACTGACTTCCTTCAGACTGACTAGAAGCTTGTCAGATCTCGAGGCTTTTCGGCACAAGCGACGAAATCTATCGCCAGAGCAAGGAGGATCTCTTCACAAAGAGTCTACCGATCTAGGTGGGAGACCTTTAGAGCTTGGTGCAGGCGGCACAGGTTTCCTCATCCACTACCTTTCTGAGCCAGATTGCAGTCTTCTTCTTGTACCTCAGACAGGATGCTAAGCTGGCTGTATCTACCATCAATGGATACAGCAGTATGCTCTCTGCCATCTTTAGGCATAGAGGCCTAGAGTTGTCTCAAAATCAAGGTTTGCAGGACCTCATTGGGTCTTTTCAGACGACGTAATAGGTTCTCTTAAACCTGGATGTGGTGTTTAAGTTTCTGTGCTCCAAGAAATTTGAACCTATCTCGCTAGCCTCTCTTCGGGTTGTAGCAAAGAAAACCCTCTCCCTTATGACTCTAGCGAATGCCAAGAGGTCAGCGAAGTCCAGGCGATTGGGAAGAGGGTGAACTTCAATTAGGATAGGGCAGTTTGTGGCTTAAGGTTCATCTTTCTCGTAAAGAGCGAGAACCCTTCGTAACCCTGTCCTACGACGTTTGCTGTCATTAACCTCACGAACCTAGTGGGTCGAGAGAAGGAAAGACTCCTCTGCCCAGTTAGGTCCCTCAAGTTTTTTTTTTGGCTCACACTATGAACGTGAGCTGTGCATCCAACTTGTTTTGGTGTTCAGTGAAAGGTCCGCCAAAACCCGTCTAAGTATGCTTTGTCCTTTTTCCTGAGGGAGAAAATTAGGGAAGCCCACCTCTTATGTGAGGAGGAACACTTCGCCCTGTTGAAATTACGGGCTCACGAAGTGAGAGCCATTGCTTCCTCTCTGGCATATCAGGAATATATGTTTGTTAGGCTATTCATGGATGCTATTTTCTGGAGGAGCAACTCTGTCTTCGCTTCTCATTAACTTAGAGAGGTGAGAGTAGACTTTGGCAAGTGCTATACCTTGGACCCATACATAGCTGCGGTTTCTGTATTAGGCAAAGGAGTTAATAACCCCACTCAACCTTGGTTTATATGCATGTATGAGGGTTTGTGTTTTTATGATGGTCTGTGGACTTCGTCTTGTGGTGCGGTTCCCTCAGTCTAGATAGATAGTTTATGTCTATGTTGCAGGGTTAGGTGGTTAGTTTGAGTAAGGTTGCAGTTTTTATTATATGGGGCGAAGGTAGTTTCTGAAGTCTAGTCAAGTTGTTGGTCTTATCCCTTTGACAGACTCGATTGAGTTTTTTGCAGCTTTGCAGGCTTACTCCTGGATACTCCTAAGGGAAAGCCACTCTAAAGGCTGTACCTTTGAATCAGCTACCTTAGCAGGCAAGGAATCAAGGTGTTTATCTCCTACAACTCTTTTGTTGTTTCCCCAACGATGTTTACTGTCTGTTTCCCTCCTCCAAATGTGTGAATCAGCTATATATATATAACTGCCAGGTAAGTACTATTCATAAAAATGGAGTTTTTTATGATAAAACAAAGTTTTATGAATACTTACCTGGCAGTTATATATATATTCTAAGGCCCACCCACCTCCCCTCAGGAGACAGGTCGGGCATAGATGAACTGAAGTCTTGGACATGGGAATGATTCCTTGGACCACCCTGTGACGGGTGTTACCACCTACCTCCCAACCACCACAAGGCGGTTGCCTCGTTTTGAAAAATTCTGCCGATTTAGAGATATCAGCTATATATATATAACTGCCGGGTAAGTATTCATAAAACTTTTTTTTATCATAAAAACTCCATTTTTCTCCCTCAGGATTTTCCTCGAGGTCAAGGAAATCTCAACTTTTTTTTCCGGCACCTCGTATCCTCTTCTGACGGAGGTCTACTCACACGTCCCACTAAATTTGCATCAAGAAGTTTGTCCTAGTGATCAACATGCTCACAGACATCGCTTACCAAGAGCTCTTGGGGCTGTCCCTTCGTTCATGAAGGACGTGCCATGATTTGCAGAGTTCGTTAGGGCTGTTAAGCAGGCTGTCGCCATCCCTGCTCAATCCCGATTATCAGGGGAGGAATTTCAATCCATTTAAATCTCCCTCTCGGTATCAAAATCTTTGGACCCTAGACGTAGGATTACTGTTCCTAAACATGCTCCTCTTCCACCCCCGGAATCTCCTTTAACTGTTTGTCATTCGTTTCGGTACCAGCGGGATCTTGATGCAAAGGCTGGTCATGCCAACCCTGATTCCCAATAAGAAAAACTGGGCATTGTCCCAGTTCAAGTGACTAAAAGACAAAGGATAACAATGCAGGAGATACCTCCTCCAGGGGATACCTTTCACCCGAGGACAAGCAGGGTTCGAGGTCTCCTAGGGAGGTGTCTTATACAGACAAGTACCGGCTTTTGCCATGGAGTCTTCTATGAATGCTGAACCATCTGCTCCACCCCCGGAGCCACTGGCTGCTCCCATGGTCCTTCTGCAGGTATCAGAGTCAGCGGTTGCTCCTTGGAAGGAGGTTGTTAGTCTTCTCGCCTCCTTCACGAGAACTTTTCCAAAGAACTGGGCTTTGAAAGTGCTCAAGGCTCCAGATTAACAGATGGGCGCTCTCGTTTCAGTACCTGTCTCATCGTTGCCTGCGGCAAAAGACCTCCCCACTAGTCCTCTTGCCCCTCTCGGGACTGTCGTTGACAAACCTGACCTAACCCAGGTTCATATGAATATGAGTCAGGAAGACGAAAATCTGACCAGTCTGACGATGTGCTGCCTTAACCAGCTAGCCCTAAAATGTCCACCAACAATCAAAGATAGTTAGACTATTCCTTAATACAGGTGTTGGGCTGCATAAGGAAAATCAGTGGATTGAGCGATCCATCATACCCCCCCTAAGGGGAAGGATACAGTCATTGATCTCTTTTGACAAGCTCCCCAACTGCTAAGACTAGGATTGAGTTGCCCTGGTTTAGGATGAAGGGTGCCAGGACTAATGACTCTCTTCGCAGATACTTTTTGTGCCGTTTGTTCTGCAAAGGAAGTACCTATATTGTACTACTATACACGTACTCCATGATGACCCCTCGCCTCTGCCTCTAAACCCCTTGGGCAAGTTAACGGAACAGCAAGCTACGTTCTCAGCTTCAGAAGCCGCATACAGGGATTAGGTTGCAAAGGCTCATTTGCAAGCAGCTTCATGTCGACTACTGGTCCGGCTCAGTTGGCTGTCTAATCGCCAGTGAAGATTGAAAACTTTAAACACCTTTCCTTTCTGGGGCGAGAGCTGTTGATTTTTTCACAAGCAACCAATGGATAAACTGGATTCTTGAAATAAAGCTGCCGAAGTGAAGCGCTCAAGCTATGTCACTCATCAACGGAGGTTCCTTACTTGCTTAACTCTTAAGACATTGAAACAGATGCAGAGCGCTGGAGGAAGGCAAGTCAAGACTTGCTCCTCCACAGGGCAGTGGCATCTCACCCCCAACTCTTCAGTACCATATGCTACGAGGGCATCCCCCATCCACAGACAAGCTCAAAGAAGAGTCAAACACCTTGAGGCAGTCCAATGCCAAGAAGTAAGCTGCTAAGCAGCCCTTAACTGGTAAAGGTGTCAGTGGCAGAGGAGGTAGAGGTGGAAAACATGGCTGCTCCCGCTAGGGAGTGCATTCCTCCTGCCCACCACCGGTGGAAGGATGCGTGATGCACAGATGGCAGACATGGGAGGTCCTTGGTGCCAAACCTTGGAGTCTCAATCCTTCACGTGGAGTACCACCTCTCTCTTTTTCTTCCTTCCTTCCCTCTTAATGAGAGAATGCCTAAGATGAAGTCATTGAGCTTCAGCACGGCATTTCATTCCCGTGCTGAATCTTGGTGACGGGCAAGAGGGCTCTCGAACTTCGGGAAATTGCTCCCCCAGTTCGAATCTAAATTTCTCTCTTTCATCTTTTTCTTCTGCTTAATATTACTTCGACCTTCTCCTAATTTTATCAAATTTCCTTTCTTTCATCTTGCTGTCCTATCTCTATGATTATTATTTTTCTTAGTTATGTATATATATGTAGATGTATGCATATATATATATATATATATATTTATTTATTTATTTTATTTGTTCATTTATTTTTTTATCTATTTTTTTTTCTATTTTATTTAAATGGCGTGGATATTTCCACATTCGTTATTACTGCCTGCTTAGATGAATGGGAGAAGGGATCACGGTTGGGAGGTATTCGCATTCAAAGCTATATATGAGAGTATTGGATGATCTCAGCCATCCCAAAGATGGTTTGGACCTTTTTGGCGGAACTACTCTCAAGGGTTGGGTCATCGGAATCCAGGGGGATCCAATCCTTGAGTTGGGACTCTTGGCTTTTGGCCGGAAGCCCATCATTACAGATATGGGGAGGATGATTCCATATTACTTTGGTCTCAGTCCTAACAGGCGGGTTTAGCTTACACCTGTGCCTCTATATCTGTTTTGATGCTATCCTTCGGGTAGGGTATGGAGTGGACCATCGGGGAAATATACTCTCATTGTGCCGATAGTGGAGAATGCAAATTTCCTTTCCAACGTGTGATACTTTCTTATAATTCTCAAGCAGGTACCCCAACAAAACAACAAAAAACCTGAAAATCCCACCCTTAAATATGGACCCTTCAAATACTGACTCCCCATCCCCTGGATTTGCTGACTCCCCCCCGGCACTGTTGACGACTTCTGCTACTGTAATTAAGGAAAACTCTGTTGGCGACCTTCGAACTAAAAAGGACCACTCTACTGATGTTAAAAAATCTAGCAATTTGGGTAACACAGGGAAACTACGATTCCTTCATGTTTCCCAAATCCCATTAGAGACAAATTATGATGATATATATAGAGCATTTGAGTGCTATGGATTGATAAAGGAAATAAGGATGCGACTTGGAGATGAAAAATGGGACTCTTGGATATCTTTTGAAATTCATGATGAAGCGTTTAATGCCATAAGTAATATTAGTAGTATCAAAATTAACGAATTGAACATCATGGGAGCTCTTTGTGATAAGGTCCCAAAGGAATTGGATGTGTACAAACCTGCTGATTGGTTTGAAAAAGATAGAAATGTACCCATGCCTTCACAGAGAAAACCCAAACCACCTATGTGGCTCTTAGCTGAACCTAAAGGGATAATAGGGAATTATTTTAAGATATGTAAGTTTATCCAAAAAAAAGTAGGAACCATAGCACCTGGAGATATATCTCGTTTTGGGAAGAACAGTTATCTCATCCATGCCAAATCTTCGACTCAGTCTGCAATACTGTCTAACTTACAGACAGGCAGTGATGAAATTACATTGGAAATGAAACCTCATCTAAATTTTAGTTATGGAAGGGGAGTGGTCTTTAATAAGGACCTATACGAATTTACAGAGGAGGAGATACTTTCTATGTGTCCATTAAATGTATGGAAAGTGCATAAGGTTCCTGGAACTTCAATGATTATACTTACTTTCCAGGATGCTGATGTACCTTTCCATATTTTTATTGAAAATGAAAGGATTAAAGTTCGACCTTTCAAACAAAAGCCCCTACAATGTTTTAATTGTTTTAAATTTGGACACCCTTCCAAAGTTTGCAAAAATGGAAAAATGTGTGGTATTTGCTCCAAAACTTATCATGGAGAATGTACACTTGAGGCCAGGTGTTCAAATTGCAATTTGAATCATAAATCAACTGATAGGAGATGCGAACTGTATAAGTTGGAGGAAGCTGCCCTAAACAAATCAAGTTTAGAACACATAAGTGTGGGACATGCTAAAAGAATGTTGAATAAATCAACCAGCTATGCAAAGGCCTTAAAATCAAAGGTAAATTTACCACAGGAGACAGCAACCCCACCTAGCACTGCCAGTAATTCTAAGAAAAGAAATACAACCTCTGATGATAAAGTACTGCATGACAAAGTAATCGTATTGCCTTTTGAGGCTTTGCCACAGCGTATTAAAAATGGGTCATTGCCCATTTCTGTACAGCCTTCGTCCCCCATTACTAACATTAGTACTAACCTCTCCCAGGCCATGTCCTTGCCTGATTTGATGGAGATGCCACCTGACACTAAGTTACCAGGTGCACCTGTATTGGGGAAGGTGCAAAAACCTGGTAGCTCAAAACCTACTAATCGGAAAAGAGAGAGACCTCCATCTCTCTCGCCCCCTTCCATAAGAAATATCAAAATTACGACGTAAAATAAATATGATGATTTGTCTGTTGATATTTCTGATCTGGAAGTCAATTTAAATAAATCAGAAATTCAAGTGGAGGTCCACCAACCTCCTCAACAATCAGATCAAAAAGACAAAAAGAAAATCATAAATTCTAAACCCAATCTATCAAGACCTTCTTTAATACAACCACCTAAAAATAGTGTTAGATCAAAAACTGCTAATGGGAAGACTCCATCCAAGGGGTCTACCAAATTATAAACCATAGTTTTTTCCTCCATTTTGCAATGGAATTGTCAGGGTTTAAGGGCCAAATATGAAGAACTTGAAGCTCCTTATTCATGAGCATTCCCCCATAATTATTTGTCTACAGGAGAGCCAACTTGATCATAATACCCCTTGTCCTCGCGAATACATTAGTTATAGGACACCATATGATCACCAAGTGGGGAGCCATGGCGGAAGTCTCATATACGTTCGTCGAGATGTTCCCCAAGTTTCTCTGTCTATTCGTACACCTCTGCAGGCAGTGGTTGTACAGATCGACATAGGGCGAAAATATACAATTTGTTCTCAGTACTTGCCTCCAAATGATAACATTTTGTATGACAACTTAGTGGAGGTGATTCAACAACTCCCTCAACCTTTCCTTTTACTTGGAGATTTGAATGGTAGACATCCTTTGTGGGGTGATGTTTTAGCAAACACGAGGGGAAATATCATATCATCAATTGTGGAAAATGAAGATGTGGGACTCCTTAATACAGGAGAGCCCACACACTTTCATGTCCAGACAGGTACCTTGTCATGTATTGACCTAGCAATCGTAAGCTCTAATTGCCTAATCGACTTTGATTGGAGAACATTAGATGATTGGCATACTAGTGATCACGCACCAATCATTATAAACACCAACAATGGTCCACCTTTACAGGGATCGCCACGATGGAATCTTGACAATGCGGACTGGGATAAATTTCGTGAGCTAAGCGAAATTGAGGGGGATGCAGGACAAGTTGAAAATATCGATGATGCCATAGACTTACTGAATGGAACTCTCCATACAGCAGGAGTCAATTCAATTCCAAAAACAACAGGGTTATTCAAACGACGACCAGTCCCGTGGTGGTCTTCAGAACTAACTGCCCTGCACAGAGCCACAAGAAGATCTTTAACACGATTGCGTAGACGCAGAACTGATGAGAATTTAATTATGTACAAGAAATGTAGAGCACAGTTCCGTTGTGCCATGAAAGAAGCAAGGCGCCAGTCATGGATGTCTTTTGTTTCCTCCATTAACAGTAGAACACCACCATCTTCTGTGTGGAGGAAAGTAAAAAAGATAGCTGGCAAATTCACCCCCAACCCACCACCAGTGTTGAAGGTGAATGGCCAGTATGTAACTGAAGCAAAGGAAGTTAGCAATGCCCTGGCTAATCATTTTTCAAATGTATCCAGCAAGTGTGAAGGAGCCCCTGGTCACCAGTATAGGAGCGCTGAAGAAAAGAAAATTTTAAATTTTGCAACAAGAAGGGAAGAGTCTTATAATTCTCCTTTCACTGAAAGAGAATTTGATTCCGCACTTGCTCATTGCAACGATACAGCCCCTGGACCCGATGGAATTCCATATGCAATGATTAAACATGTACATTTTAATACAAAGCTATTTATTTTAAGTATTATTAATAGAATATGGCATGATCATAGTTACCCAAGTGTTTGGGAACTAGCCATTATTTTAGCCTTTTTAAAACCCGGTAAAGACAAGTTTTTAGCAGCAAACTATCGTCCTATTGCATTGACATCTTGTTTATGTAAAATCATGGAGAAGATGGTCAATGCAAGGCTGATATGGTACCTTGAAAAGAAAGGTATTTTATCACCGATTCAATGTGGATTCCGAAAAATGCACTCAACGACTGATGTGTTGATACGACTAGAGTCTTCTATTTGTGAAGCCTTTGCTTCCAAACAGCACATTGTTACAGTATTTTTTGACCTTGAAAAGGCATATGATACCACATGGAGATATGGTATACTTAAAACCATTCATGAATTGGGATTGAGAGGAGAGCTGCCACTATTTATTCAGCCATTTCTTTCACGTAGAGTTTTTCAAGTGAGAGTTGGGGAAACACTATCTGAGAGTAAGTGCCAGGAAGAAGGAGCTCCTCAGGGTAGTGTGCTGAGTGTAACCCTTTTTGCACTAGCAATTAATGGGATATCCTCAGCCATTCCCCAGGATGTTCTCTCAACATTATTTGTGGATGATCTTTCAATATCATTTGCTGGCACTAGAATGGCAATGGTTGAGAGAAAAATCCAACACTCTATTGATAAAATTATCCAGTGGGCTGACATGAATGGATTTAAGTTCTCGACAAGTAAAACTACCGTTGTCCATTTTTGTCGTATCCGGGGAGTACATTCAGACCCGGATATATACATTAAAGGTCAACGGATACCATGTGCAAGAGAAGCTAAATTTTTAGGTTTGATATTTGATTGTAGGCTGACATGGGTTTCTCACTTAAAAGCATTAAAAGCTAAATGTGTTGAAGCTCTGAATATCTTAAAAGTATTGTCCCATACATCGTGGGGGCAGACCGCAATACTATTTTAAAATTATACAAGGCCTTGATTTTTTCCAAAATTAGTTATGGTTGTGAGGTATATTCTTCAGCCACCCCAAGCCGGTTAAAAATATTAGACTCAATACATCATGCAGGTATTAGATTGTCTACTGGAGCTTTTAAAACCTCGCCTATCCCAAGTCTCCTTGTTGATGCTGGAGAGTTACCTCTAGACCTTTACCGAATGTCTTCCATTCTTCGGTATTGGTTTAGATTGCAAAGACTCCCTAACTCTCTCGCCTTGCAGACTGCAAGCCTTGTGAGACACGCATCATACTTTGAGTTCCACCCAAAATCTCCTCAACCTTATGGCTTTCGGGTGAAACGATTATTAAATAGTCTGGATTTAATTAGAAATAAGGTACTTCCATTCAAGGTATCACCAACGCCTCCATGGAAGTTACCAGAGATATCTTTTTGTAAATATTTTATTGGAGATAAGAAGAATATGTCAGACCTAGAAGCCAGGTCTCTTTTTAATGAACATGTTAGAGAACATAGAGGATCAACTTTTATCTATACTGATGGCTCCAAATCTGATGCTGGCGTTGGATTTGGAGTACATAGTAATGGTTTTAATTGTAGAGGTGCACTTCCTCTGACCGCTTCCATATTTACTGCCGAACTGTATGGCATATTAACCGCTATTGAGAAAATAGCGTTGGAGAAGGAGGGTAATTTTACAATTTTTAGTGATGCAAGGAGTGTCCTTCAAGCTATGGAAGTTTTTAATTCTAATAACCCTTTAGTTTTAAAGATTTTAGAATGGCTTTTCATAATTGGACGGAGAGGTATAACAGTTCAATTTTGTTGGGTTCCAGCACATGTAGGTGTGTCTGGGAATGAGAAGGCAGATTCACTGGCTAAGGAGGCTGCATCAGAGTTGCTGCCAAGAAGGTATCCCATTCCCTGTGATGATTTCTTACCTGACATCAAGAAATTGGTTTGCAATAAATGGCAACAGCAATGGGATAGTCAAGATGGCAATAAAATGCGAGAGATAACAAATGACATATCTCCTTGGAGGTATAATATGATGCCCCGAAAATGGGAGACGTCTCTTTGTCGTCTCCGTATTGGTCACACTCGGTTTACACACGAGTTTTTGCTGAAGGGCCAACACCAACCATATTGTGACGACTGTGTAGTACCTCTAACAGTAAGGCATTTGTTGACCGAATGTCCTAATTATAACAACTTGCGGAATAGATATTTGTTTGAGGCTCGAGGTGAGGGTGGCAGGTTCATCCTTGCCAAGATTCTTGGAAATGATGTGTTCTACCATGCAAGTGGCATTTTTAGATTTATTTCAGAAGCAGGTCTTCTGAAAAATATTTAACTTTTATTACATTCAACTTTTATGATTTTAATTGAATACTCTTTTATTTTTTATTTTATTTTATCTTTTATTTTTGTATACATAAATTAAATGTTACCGGCGTCAATGACCTCAGATGTCAGGATGCCTGAAAACTTTCAATCAATCAATCAATCCTTCCTTCCTTCCTTCCTTCAACTTGACACCCAGTGATGTCCTATTCCTTCACAAAGGGTCTCGCCCTTCAGGTGGAAGTCCAGACCATATTGGAGAAGAGCACTCTTCAAGAGGTCTTCAATAGGTCCCATGACTTCTACAGTCAACTTTCTCGTAGAGAATTCTTTTGGAGGCTGGAGACCAGTCATCGACCTCCACTCAGAACAAGTTTGTCCATCAGACTCCATTTAAGATGGAGATAGTAGAAATGGTCAGACAGTCTGTCAGTCCAAAGACTTCATGATCACACTATATCTAAAAAATGCATACTTTCATATCCCTATACATCATGCATCAAGGGAGTACTTAGGATTCATCCTTCACAAGATTTACCAGTTTCCGGTACAGTACTGTGCTTCAGCCTGTCCATACCATCTCAGGAGTTTACAAGTGTGTTCACTCTAGTCTTGACCTGTGCCCATGCCATTGGCATCCATTTGCTTCGTTATCTAGACGATTGGTCGATTCTCACACTCACCTTTTTTCACGATCTGGGGATAGTGATAACTTTCAAAATATATTCTTGTCAACCTGCACAGAATCTGATATATCTCGAGATGCAAATACAGCCAAAAATGCAGGCTTTTTCTGTTCCAAAGGTGAACGTAGAGTCTCGAGGAAGCGACAGGTCCTTTTCCTTCACCAGACTTGCTGCAAGCACACCTTTGGCTGTATCTGTTTAGTCACCTGACCTCCCAGGAGCGTCTGATGGCCCAACGACTGTCTTCGCATTCAAGTCTCTCCAGTGGCAACTGAAGACCTTTGGTCTCAGTAGAGATCCTTTGGACCTTTTGGTAAAATAGGGTCAGAATAAAAGTGACGAGGTGGTGGGTAGTAGATACTAACCTCCTCAAGGGAGCAGATCTCTCTTCCCTGGATTTGCTGCTCTTCACAGATGCATTAAAAGGAGGCGGCTTCACCTGTTGCAACACACGGCATCTGGGCTATGGTCCGATTCTGATCAGCAATGCCACTTGAACCTTCTGGAAATTGGGGCAGCCTTTCTGGCTCTCAAACACTTCCAACATCTCCTTTCAGGTCACTCCGTAGTGTTGTTGAGTGACAACACGATGGTAGTGGTGTATCTAAGCATACAAGGAGGTATTTTTCATGGCCACTTTGGCAACTAGACGCAGAAATACTGCAATGGATGGAAGACAACTCGATTTCCCTGTTGGCCCAATTTATTCCTGGTTAAAAGAACATTCTTGCAGACAATCTGAACAGGAAGACTTAGACGTCCAACAAAGAATTCACCGATAATAGACCTGTTCGTAACGTCTTTCAACCGGAACTTCCGGTGTACTGCTGACCAGTACCAGATCTCCAGACATCCCTACAAGATGCCTACCATCATCTGTGGGACAGCTTAGATGTCTACGAGTTCTCCCTCATCCGTCTGTTGAGAAGACTTTCCAACAAGGTGAGGGCATTGCAAGACTTTTCGATGACCCTAATATCTTTGATATGGCAGCGCAGAATGGTATCCAGACTTTGAACTTCTACTCACAGAGGCATCGAGAGTTTCCTCCCCTACATGACCTGCTCCGGCAGTTGCTTCCCTACAGCTTCACCCTTGTAGGTTATCCAGCATCTCCTCTCGCAGAGGCTTTTTGCACACTGTGGCAAAACATGTCTTGATGGATACCTTAAGTCTTCTATTAGGCTAAGTGGGCTATCTTTTGTGGTTGGTGTCGTGGAAGAGGTTGTCACTCCTCTTGATGCCATTATCCCCGTGATAACGGAGTTCTTACTGTACCTGTAGGAGGAAAAACTTTGCTCAGTCTCGGTAGTGAAAGACTATCACTTAGCCTCAAGTTGATGTATCCTCCTCGAAGCAATTCTCTCTCCTCATACAGAGTTTAGAGCTTGCATGCCACCAGTCGGAAGTTAGACTACCTCCGTGAAACATATTAAGGTACTACTCTCCCAGAAAGGTGCTGTTTACGAACACTATGTGAAGCCTCTGATCGTGATGACGGTTTTCCTTCTCACTCTTGCCTCAGCTAAGAGGGTCAACGAGTTGCATGGTCTTTCCTACAACGTCGCCCATTCAAGGGGATGGGGTTTTAACTCCGGCGTTGTCCGTCCCTGAGTTTGTAGCCAAGACTTAAAATCCAGCTGTAGCGGACTCTAGCTTTTGGGCCCTTCCAGATTTTGTGTCTCCGTGACGTAACCAATGATCCTAATCAGACCACTGAGGTGCCATTTCAAGCCCACAAGTGCGCAGGGTCAAGAGGAGTGTCGCCAAAAATACGATCACTGCTTGGATTCGACAGGTCATCGATCATGCACTAAATCCTGACTCTCCTTGTCATGATTATAGACCCAGATCTTACAACGTTTGGGGCGTAAGCACATCCCTAGCATTCAAGAAAAACTTCTTGGTGGCGCAGGTCTTACAAGTGGGTATCTGGTGTTGTCAGACCAACTTTACTGCCCATTACCTGAAAGACATAACCCACAGGAATCCAGTTATGTTTTCCTTTGGTCCTGTGGTGACTGCTCAACAAGTAGTTTAAAATACCTCGACTCCTTTATAAGACAAATGACGGTCAGTCGAGGACAGATGTAACCCGATATTAGTATGAGATGAATGGATAGAAAGACTGACCTTTTTCATCCGGTCAGTCGAGGACAGATGTAACCCGATGTTAGTATGAGATGAATGGATAGAAAGACTGACCTTTTTCATCCGTCATTTTCCCCTCTTTAGGTACAGTATCTGGAGGACTCTGCAAGCTGGCCTACTTGTGACTACAGGTACAAAGACTTATGCGGTCTAAAATATGTTTGTTCCGTAACCGAAATACAGACCACGCTATTTACATAGGGTTTACTTTCGGCGTAGCTGAAATGACGACCCATTAGAATTTAACGAGGGTGTATTACCCCCGCGCTAGTTAGCGAAGGGGTAGGGGAGTGGTAGCTAGCTACCCCTCCCCCCCTCACACACCGGTGAACTGCTTCACTTCACTTTTGGCTCGGACAATGAACAGACGTCTCTGTCCCGTCCTCGCATGGAAGCCATTAATGTTTTGTCTTACTTAATTACTTACTTTTCTTATACCTAATATATATGTAAACATTCTTATGTTTATGTATATATTTGAGTATAGAAATACAGTAAGTTTCCTTTTCAGTGTTTGTGCTGTGTGTGTGTGTAGGAAGTCCACTCATTGTACGATAACATCTCCGTGTGGTCCTAGGCCCCCACGGTAACATTTCATGGGTCGCGATCTTTCCCTTGGTCCTTCGGTCTCCCTTCGGCGGGCGCCGTGGGGAATCGTCATCGCTGGACTTTGTTTATTAATCTGTTTCTCTGCTGTTCCTTCTTCCCTTCGGGGAACTTGGTGTCTCAGCGTAGGGAACATGGGAGTTTAATTGACTACGGTCTCTCTCTCTCCTTGAGGTCGTTGACCCTTTTATTTCTACTACGTATTACGGTAGCTTCCTTCCCGTTGCGGGGTGAGTTGCTACTCCGTTGATTTTGTCTCAATTATTTTTAATCAAATCTAATTGTATTTGTTAACTTTTCAGCTTCTGTGTAGAACACTTCCCTTCGGGGTTCATTTTTTCTTACTATTAGTGAACATTCTTAGATGAATTACATAATTATAATTGTTATAATTCTGTTTTGTTACAGTTCTCCACCTTCCCCCCTTCCTGTGAGTGTCAGTGGGGGAGGAGGGCGCATTCCTGGTGCGTAATTCTTATGTTCTTTTCCCTCAGGGGTTCCTCTTTGGAGTTCCCCCGGCGGAATTAATGTTAACTAATTATTTTATTTTCACAGTTAACTATCTAGTTTTTCGTTTGCCTAATGTGCCAACGAAGCAGAGCTGTCCTGTTGGGGCCTGGGGAGTCTGCTGTTGCCGCCTCCTCTACGACTTCGTCATGGGCGTGTTCCCTTCTCCTAGAAGTTCTCCCATGACAACTGTCAGCTCCTTAGTTCATTTAAAACGCTCAGGAGGTTCGCCTCCATGGGTGGGTAACTTCCCTTCCGAGGGAGGTTCCCTTCCCAGGTATGAGTTTTTTCCCCTTCATGGGGGGCATCTTCTCTTACCTTTATATTTTCTGGTCCTCGGGCGGTTATGCTCTCGGTGCTGAGTGACCGCTTTTGTAACCATGCTCAAGGGGCTGAGCAGTTGCAAGGCCGGACCATGGAGTTCGTGCGATTATGCTCTTGGTGCTGAGCGGTCGCACTTGCAGCTACGCTCAAGGGGCTGAGCAGCTGCAGGAGCTCCTCTTCAGAGGGTTGCTCTTTATGGTCAGCTTGCTGATCCAACGGCCCTTGGGGCGCCTTCATCAGTTCTTCCTGTCTCTTCTACGAAGTGTTCACCTCTCTCGTTCGCGAGAGAGGACACTCATAGAGACTCCTCTTCGGAGGACTCACCTGCTGTTGTTGCTGAAGGCTCAGTTTCCCCCTCCGAACATCCTTCTAGGGGGCAGCTGAGTCCAACGGTCTCTCCTGCGAGTGTCTCTCCCCCTTGGGGAGTTCACTAACAGACTCCTCTTTGGAGGACTGATGATGGTGCTCCTGTCCGTGGTCGTCTTCATCTTCAGCCGCAGAGGATCCTCCTCGATGAGAACAGACCGTCGCAGCTGCTTCGCTACTCCTGTCGGCAGTTCGTTCGTGATCTCCGACGCCTGCCAGATCTTCTTGTCTTCCTTCTCCGTTCCTGGACCCAGAAGCGCAGTGGGCGCCACTCCTCCCCGTTTTCCAAACGGGCACCGGTCCCTTCGGGGCAAAGGGCTTATCTCACATGTGAGTAAGTCCCTTTGGGGCAAAGGGCTTATCTCACATGTGAGTAAGTCCCTTTTGTGCCAAGTTTTTACCTGTGCAACCTCGGGCGTGCAGTAGTTCACAAATCCTCTCCTGCTGTGGACCAGACTTCTGCTGAATCAACACTCCACGACCTCCTGTAGCTGAGTCTCGCCGTAGATCTCCTGATTGCCAACTCTTCTGAGACCTTCTGTGCGGCTACGCGCCATGTGCGCCTACGGTCTCCTGAACGCCCACGATCGCCTGCTCGCCGGCGCACATCTGATCGCCCTCTTCTGATGTGCGCAATGCGCGCCAACGTTCACCCTCGCGCCCACGATCTCCGGATCTGGGCGCAGGCAGGGAGATTTTTTCTTCACTGAACTCCACGTTCACCTGCTTGCCTGCACGCATCTGCACCCCCCTTTCCTGATGTGCGCAATGCGCACCAACGTTTGCCCACACGCCCACGATCTTTGGATCTGAGCGCAGGCAAGGAGTTTTTTTCCTTCGACTCCTCGCCGACGATCTCTCTGGTTCTGCACCCTCGCCGATATCGTCTGGCCGCTCATATCTTCTGGCCACGCAGCTACGCTCCTACGATCTCCTGGTTCCTGCCTCGTCGCGCGCAGTTCAAGAAGTTCCTACGCTAGCGCACAGGGGCTCACAGGTTCTTCTGGACTCGCAGCGCCCTTCTGAAGTTTTGCGCCAAGCACGCCCACGCGCGGTTCCAGTTCCAGCACGCTTCCACTTCACACCGCACCGCCCAGGAGACACCTAAGCTAGCGCACGGGCGCTCACAGGCACCCCTGGGCTCTCCTTACGCGCCAGCGATCTCCTACGCGCCCGCGCGATTCTTCGCCTGCGAGCAAGCGTTTTTAACGCGCCAACGCTTCAATCGTCGTAGGTTTTCTACGCGCCCACGCGTTAACTCTCCTGTACGCGATCGGTCGCTACGCGCCACCGCTTGCCAACACGCCACCGCTTGCCAACGCGCCTTCGCCTGCCTACGAGCCATCGCTCGCTTACGCGCCATCGGTCTCCCGGCCGCTTGCGCTCGCCCTTACGACCGCGCGCCAACCAACGGTTTTCCATCGCGCGAGCGCCAACGCGATTCCCGCCAGTGAGCCATCGCTCGCCAACGCGCCATCACTTGCCTACGCACCATCGCTCGCCTACGCACCATCAGTCTCCCGACCGCCGGCGCTCACCCTTACAACCGCGCTCGCCTCACCTGCGCGCCCACGCGCACTTTCGCTCGCGCGCCCTCTTAATGAGAGAATGCCTTGATGAAGTCATTGAGCTTCAGCACGGCATCTATTCCCGTGCTGAAACTTGGTGACGGGCAAGAGGGCTCTCGAACTTGGGGAAATTGCTCCCCCAGTTCGAATCTAAATTTCTCTCTTATCTTTTTCTTCCTCTTTATATTGCTTCAACCTTCTCCTAATATTATAAACTTTCTTTCATGATGCTATCCCGACCCTATGAGTAAAATTTTTCATATGTATATGTGTATATTTTTACATATATATGTATGTTTATTATTTTTTTCTCTCTCTCTCTCTCTCTCTTTATGGCATGGATGTTTCTACATCTGTTATTGCCACTTGGGCGGATGTTTCTACATCCGGTATTGCTGCCTGCTTTGATGAATGGGAAAGGTGTCACGGTTGGGAGGTGTTTGTGCTCAAAGCTATATGTGAGAGTATTGGATGATCTCAGCCATCCCGAAGATGGTTTGGACCTTTTTGGCGGAATTATTCTCAAGTGTTAGGTCTTCGGAATCCAGGGGGATCCAATGCTTGGGGTAGAACTCTCGGCTTTTGGCCGGAAGCCTGTCATTACAGATATGGGGAGGATGATTCCATAATTTCTTGGTCTCAGTCCTAACAGGTGGGTTCAGCTTACACCTGTGCCTCTATATCTGTTTTGATGCTATCCTTCGGGTAGGGTATGGAGTGGACCATCTGGGAAGTATACTCTCACCGTGCCGGTAGTGGAGAGTGCAAATTTCCTTCTCAACATGTGATGCCTTAATGTTCTCAAGCAGGTAAATCATACTATTCAAAAAATCACTCTTCTCTTTTCTTTATTGTGATGGATTCTTGTGACAATGACCCCACCTCCCCTGGATATGCTGACTCGCCCCCGGCACTGTTGACGACCTCTGGCAATTCATTTAAAGAAAACTCCGTTGATGACGTAGGAACTAAAAAGGACTGTTCTTTAAACATTCGGAAAAAGGGTAATTTGGGCAACACAGGAAAACTGAACGTCCTGCACGTTACCCAAATCCCTTTAGAAGCTAATTATGATGTGCTACATAAAATATTTGAGTGTTACGGATCAATAAAAGAAATTAGAATGAAACTTCAAGATGATAGTTGGGAATCTTGGTTATCATTGAATTATCATGAGGAAGCATTTAATGCAAGCTGTAACATTGTTGATATTAAAGTAGGTAATATGAGGGGTTAGGGTGCTCTGTGTGATGGGGCATCTAAAGATCTGGATGTCTACAGACCAGCAGACTGGGCTGATAAAGATATAGAGGCAGATATCCCATCCCAAAGAAAGCCAAAACCACCAATGTGGCTTCTTGCTCAATCTGTAGGAGGTACGGAAAATTATTTCAAGATATGCAAATTTCTTCAGAGGAAGGTAGGTACGATCGCACCTGGAGATATATCTCGATTCGGGAAGAAAAGTTACTTGATAAAAGCTAAGTCATACACACAGTCTGTTATATTGTCCAATTTGAAGACTGTAAATGATGATGTAAAATTGGACATCAAACCCCATCTAAACTTTAGCTATGGAAGGGGAGTGGTTTTCAATAGGGATCTACGTATATGAATTTACCAAAGAGGAGATATTGGCTATGTGTCCTCTATCAGCGTGGAAAGTACATAAAGTAACTGGAACATCAATGATTGTTCTTACTTTCCAGGATGCTGATGTACTTTTCCACCTAGACATAAAAAACGAAAGGATCAGAGTTCAACCTTTTAAGCAGAAGCCACTGCAATGTTATAATTGCTTTAAATTTGGACATCCATCCAAAGTTTGCAATAATGAAAAAATTTGTAATACTTGCTCCAATATTTACCATGGGGATTGTACACTTGAGGCAAGGTGCTTAAACTGCAACTCTAATATAAATCTAATGATAGGAGCTGCCAGTTTTATAAGTTAGAAGAGGCTGCCCTCAATAAATCAATTATTGAACATGTAAGCGTGGGGCATGCCAAGAGATTATTAAATAAATCTAATACTTATGCAAAGACATTAAAAACAGGAGAAAAAGTTCCTCGGGAATCATCTCCCCCACCTACTACTGTAGGTAGTTCTCGAAAAAGGAATTCACCATCTATTGATAAAGTGCTGCAGAAGACAAGAACATCTCCTCCTTAAGATTTATCATTGAGTATCAACAAAAAGACATTGCCCACCACTATCAAACCTTTGTCCCCCATTACAAAGGATAGTACTAACCTCTCCCAGGCCATATCCTTGCCTGATTTAATGGAGATTCCACCTGACACCAAGTTATCAGGTGTACCTGTAGTGGGGAAGGTACAAAAACCTGGTAACTCGCAACCTATTAATCGTAAAAGAGAGAGACCTCCATCTCTCTCACCCCCTTCCATAAAAAATACTAGAATTATGACATCAAATAAATATGATGTTTTGTCTGTTGATGTTGGCGATCAACCAGAAGACAATTTAAATAAATCCGAAATTCAAGTTGAGGTCCACCATCCCCCTCAACAAATATATAAAAAAGATACAAAGAAAAACACCAACGTAAAACCCAACATAACAAGACCATCTCTGAAGAAACCTACAGGTAATAATGTTAGATTAAAAACTGCTAATGGGAAGACCTCATCCAAGATGTCTTCCCGAAATAATCCATAGTTTTCTCCTCAATTTTGCAATGGAACTGTCAGGGTTTAAGGGCGAAATTTGAAGAACTTGAGCTCCTAATTCATGAACATTCCCCCATAATTGTATGTCTACAGGAAAGTATGCTTGATGCTAACACTCCTCGTCCTCGAGAGTATGTTAGCTATTGAACGCCATATAATCATCAAGCAGGGAGCCATGGTGGAAGTCTCATGTACGTTCGTCGAGATGTTCCCCAAATACCTATGTCTGTGTGTACAACACTGCAGGCAGTGGCTGTACAAATTGATATAGGAAGAAAATATACAATATGCTCTCTCTACTTGCCTCCAAATGATAACATTTTATATGATGATTTAGCAGAGATCATTCATCAACTCCCTCAACCATTTCTCTTACTGGGAGATATGAATGGTAGACATCCTTTATGGGGTGATATTGTAGCAAACACAAGGGGCAATATTATCTCATCAATTGTGGAGAATGAGGATGTGGGACTCCTTAATACAGGAGAGCCCACACACTTCCATGTTCAGACAGGTACCTTGTCATACATTGACCTTTCAGTTGCAATCTCTAACTGCCTTCTTGATTTTGATTGGAGGACATTAGATGATTGGCATACTAGTGATCATGCACCAATCATTATAAACACCAACAAGGGTCCGCCTTTGCAAAGATCGCCACGTTGGAATCTAGACAAGGCAGACTGGGTTAAATTTTCTGAGCTAAGTGAAATCCAAGGGAGAGCAGAACAGTTTGAAAGTATTGATGATGCCATAGACCTACTGAATGGAACTCTTCATATAGCAGGAGTCAATTCAATTCCCAAAACAACAGGGTTATTCAAACGACGACCAGTCCCGTGGTGGTCTTCAGAACTAACTGCCCTTCACTGAGCCACAAGAAGATCTCTAACACGATTGCGTAGACGCAGAACTGATGAGAATTTAATTATGTACAAGAAATGTAGAGCACAGTTCCGTCGTGCCATGAAAGAAGCAAGGCGCCAGTCATGGATGTCTTTTGTTTCCTCCATTAACAGTAGAACACCACCATCTTCTGTGTGGAGGAAAGTAAAAAAGATAGCTGGCAAATTCACCCCCAACCCACCACCAGTGTTGAAGGTGAATGGCCAGTATGTAACTGAAGCAAATGAAGTTAGCAATGCCCTGGCTAATCATTTTTCAAATGTATCCAGCAAGTGTGAAGGAGCCCCTGGTCACCAGTATAGGAGCACTGAAGAAAAGAAAATTTTAAATTTTGCAACAAGAAGGGAAGAGTCGTATAATTCTCCTTTCACTGAAAGAGAATTTGATTCCGCACTTGCTCATTGCAATGATACAGCCCCTGGACCCGATGGAATTCCATATGCAATGATTAAACATGTACATTTTAGTACAAAGCTATTTATTTTAAGCATTATTAATAGAATATGGCATGATCATAGTTACCCAAGTGTTTGGGAACTAGCCATTATTTTAGCCTTTTTAAAACCCGGTAAGGGCAAGTTTTTAGCAGCAAACTATCGTCCTATTGCATTGACATCTTGTTTATGTAAAATCATGGAGAAGATGGTCAATGCAAGGCTGATGTGGTACCTTGAAAAGAAAGGTATTTTATCATCGATTCAATGTGGATTCCGAAAAATGCACTCAACAACTGATGTGTTGATACGACTTGAGTCTTCTATTTGTGAAGCCTTTGCTTCCAAACAGCACCATGTTACAGTATTTTTTGATCTTGAAAAGGCATATGATACCACATGGAGATATGGTATACTTAAAACCATTCTTGAAATCAGATTGAGAGGAGAGCTGCCACTATTTATTCATGCATTTCTTTCACGTAGAGTTTTTCAAGTGAGAGTTGGGGATACTCTATCAGAGAGTAAGTGCCAGGAAGGAGGAGTTCCTCAGGGTAGTGTGCTGAGTGTAACCCTTTTTGGACTAGCAATTAATGGGATATCCTCAGCCATTCCCCAGGATGTTCTCTCAACATTATTTGTGGATGATCTCTCAATATCATTTACTGTCACTAGAATGGCAATGGTTGAGAGAAAAATCCAACTCTCTATTGATAAAATTATCCAGTGGGCTGACATGAATGGATTTAGGTTCTCGACAAGTAAAACTACTATTGTCCATTTTTGTCGTATCCGGGGAGTACATCCAGACCCGGATATATACATTAAAGGTCAACGGATACCATGTGCAAGAGAAGCTAAATTTTTAGGTTTGATATTTGATTGTAGGCTTAATGGGTTTCTCACTTAAAAGCGTTAAAAGCTAAATGTGTTGAAGCTCTGAATATCTTAAAAGTATTGTCCCATACATCATGGGTGGCCGACCGCTATACAGTACTATTTTAAAATTATACAAGGCCTTGATTTTTTCCAAAATTAGTTATGGTTGTGAAATATATTCTTCAGCTACCCCAAGCCGGTTAAAAATATTAGACTCGATACATCATGCAGGTATTAGATTGTCTACTGGAGCTTTTAAAACCTCGCCTATCCCAAGTCTCCTTGTTGATGCTGGAGAGTTACCTCTAGACCTTTACCGAATATCTTCCATTACTGTATTCGGTATTGGTTTAGATTGCAAAGACTCCCTAACTCTCTAGCCTTTCAGACTGCAAGCCTTGTAAGATACGCATCATACTTTGAGTTGCACCCAAAATCTCCTCAACCTTATGGCTTTCGGGTGAAACGATTATTAAATAGTCTGGATATAATTAGAAATAAGGTACTTCCATTCAAGGTATCATCAACGCCTCCATGGAAGTTACCAGAGATATTTTTTTATAAATATTTTATTGGAGATAAGAAGAATATGTCAAGACCTAGAAGCCAGGTGTCTTTTTAATGAACATGTTAAAGAACATAGAGGATCAACTTTTATCTATACTGATGGCTCCAAATCTGATGCTGGCGTTGGATTTGGAGTACATAGTAATGGTTTTAATTGTAGAAGTGCAATTCCTCTGACCGCTTCCATATTTACTGCCGAACTGTATGGCATATTAACCGCTATTGAGAAAATAGCGTTGGAGAAGGAGGGTAATTTTTCAATTTTTAGTGATGCAAGGAGTGTCCTTCAAGCTATAGAAGTTTTTAATTCTAATAACCCTCTAGTTTTAAAGATTTTAGAATGGCTTTTTATTATTGGACGGAGAGATATAACAGTCCAATTTTGTTGGGTTCCAGCACATGTAGGTGTGTGTGTGGGAATGAGAAGGCAGATTCACTGGCTAAGAAGGCTGCATCCGAGTTGCTGCCAAGAAGGTATCCCATTCCCTGTAATGATTTTTTACCTGACATCAAGAAATTGGTTTGCAATAAATGGCAACAGCAATGGGATAGCCTAGATGGAAATAAAATGCGAGAGGTAACAAATGACATATTCTCCTTGGAGGTATAGTATGATGCCCCGAAAATGGGAGACGTCTCTTTGTCGTCTCCGTATTGGTCACACTCGGTTGACACACGAGTTTCTGCTGAAGGGCCAACACCAACCGTATTGTGACGACTGTTTAGTACCTCTAACAGTAAGGCATTTGTTGACCGAATGCCCCAATTATAACAACTTAAGGAATAGATATTTGTTTGAGGCTCGAGGTGAGGGTGGCAGGTTCATCCTTGCCAAGATTCTTGGAAATGATGTGTCCTACCATGCAAGTGGCATTTTTAGATTTATTTCAGAAGCAGGTCTTCTGAAAAATATTTAACTTTTATGACATTCAACTTTTATGATTTTTTATTTTATTTTATTTTTTATTTTTGTATACATAAAAGGGATTTTGACGAAGGAAAAATCTATTTCTGGGAAGAGGCCTGTGACGCCCGGTGAGAAAGGTCCTTCCTTATACCTTTCCTAATATAAATCTTCCAAATATACTAGAGAAAGATAAAAGCATGGAATGCAGAGGTTACAACCCTCGCGCGAACACCTTGTAGGTGTCGTGTATTAAACAAAGGCGTGTGTAAACCACTATTCACAGGTTGTCTTCCATTTAGATAATCCCTTCATCAATGGGGAGGGCCGTGACTGGCCCTAGATAACATGGTTGAACTCCCCAACGACACCTACCACGCGCGCCCTCTAGGACATCCTTCTGCAAGAACATATGGCTTGGCAAGGAAAAAGAGGGGTGGGGTCCGTATCAAATAACCGGGAAGGGTTTCACCGGGCGTCACAGGCCTCTTCCCAGAAATAGATTTTTCCTTCGTCAAAATCCCTTTTCTGGGGGGCCTGTGACGGCCGGTGAGAATGTACCAGAGAATGCCTTCCAAGCCCAATAAATTAATAACATAATAAGGAGAAAACAAACACCATGTAAGGCAATAATATAATACTGTAAGTAAACATAAATCATAAACTAGCCATAGGCATAGGGGATGTAATGCTAAAATAATATGAGGACCAGGGATCACCTGAGTGTCCCGTCGTGAAAGGAATCAACCTTACATGTCTAAGCATATCTAAACTTTACAGGAATGGTAATTACAATAACAGTTAAATCATAACAATTAAACATGGCAAAATAACTTAGGGCTAACGAACCACCCAGGAGAGTGGCGACGTGGTGTGAGAGGTGGTCAGGAGGGAGGAGAGAAGAGATGGAATAAAGAAATAATCAGAGATTAATGGGGGGAGATAAGACTCCCCGCTGCAACCGTAGGGTATTTAAGGGCCTGTAAGTTCTTTAGATGGTGGCGTTTGAAAACCATAGGAGATTTCCAACCCGTGTATTTTTTAAGGTCATCAAAGTCCATGTTCTGGAAGTAATTGATAGAGGTAGCTATTGACCGTATATCATGAGTATGGGGAAATGATTCCGGGTTAGCATGTTTAATGAAGTAGAGGATTTGTTGTCTGATACCTTGAATGGTCAAAGTACCACCTTGTTCCCTGATAAATAAGGGGCCAGACGAGCGGGTGGCAGATCTAGCTAAAAAGGTCCTGAGAGTAGTGACTGGACACAGCGAAGGATCCTGGGGAAGAGAGATGATCTTCCAAGGGGACCACCTATTTTGCGGGTCCTCATTTTTTGCTAGGAAAGCTCTGTCTGGGGTAAGCAGTACTTCGCCTGTAGGGAGGAAATCTATGTTTTCCGGGTTACGTGAGAGCGCTGCTAGTTCTGAGATTCTAGCACCTGAGGCCATAGCTGATAGAAATAACGTCTTCCTAAGCAGAGTGATATAAGAGCAGGACTCGTTGTCAGTGTCCGACGCGAGTTTGAGGACATTGTTCAGAGACCAAGAGACTTTTTGTGGCCGATCCAACGGCCGAAGCCTAGCACATGCTTTTGGAATAGATGAGAAATAGGAATCAGCTAGATTAATGTTAAACCCAACCAGGAATATCTTCTTCAAAGCTGACTTGATGGTAGTTATAGTGCTAGCTGCCAAGCCCTTGTCAAATAAGAACCTAAAGAACGAGATGGCTAAATTCGGAGTCATACGAGTGTGGTCTGAATTCTTTAAGAAACCTGCTAATTTCTTAACAGCCGAATCATATTGACGAATTGTCGAGTCCCTTTTGTCCGCTTCGATGAAGAGAACGTTTTCCGGGTCAATGTTTGCGTCTTTATGAGCTGCAAACTTCATGAAGTCCACAAAGTTAGGGTTTTGGCTATCCTTGAGGAATCTGACACAGTCTGTGTTTGAATTACTTGGGTTAGTTTGGGGAATGGAATCCGGAAGGGTCGGAGTTTCAGCTCGAGGAGGAGAGGAAACCAACTGCTCTTTGGCCAGTGAGGTGCTACTAAGGCCACTGTCCCCCGGAAGGAGCGTAGTTTGTGCAATACTTTCATTAGAAGATTCACTGGTGGAAATAGGTAAATCTTCCTCCAATGGTTCCAATCCAGGGTTAATGCGTCTATGGCATAAGCCTGAGGGTCCATGTTTGGTGTCACATAACAAGGAAGTTTGTGATTCATCTGAGTTGCGAATAGATCTACCTGAAGGCCCGGAACCAGCCTGAGTATCCACTGGAATGAAATTATGTCCAGAGACCATTCTGATTCCAGTGGTTTCATCCTGGATAGTGAGTCCGCTATCACATTCTGGACTCCCGCTAGGTGGGTTGCTGACAGGAACCAGTTCTTTTCTGCTGCCAAGGTGAAGATAGTGACCAGGATCTGATTCAGGTTGGGCGACTTGGACCCTCCTCTGTTGATGCAGTGTACTACGGCTGTGCTGTCTGACACTACTCTGATGTGGGTCGACCTCGGAGGAGAGAGCCTCTTCAGGGTCAAGAACACTGCCATGGCTTCGAGAACATTGATGTGGAAGTGTTTCATGGCGGGTGACCAAGAGCCCTGAAACATCTGACGTTCGTAGTAACCCCCCCATCCACTCAGAGACGCGTCTGTATGAATTGTCACTTGTGGGGGTGGGAATTGAAGAGGAACCGATTTGGAAAGGTTCTTCGATTCGGACCATGGCTGTAATCTCATTTTCAAGACAGAGGGGATTTTCGAGACCTTGTCTCTTAAAGGTACTGTGGCTCTCTTTCTCCAAACTCGATTGATGTCTTTGAGTTTGGCTTTCAATAGGCGATCTGTTACTGAGGCGAATTGCAGAAGGCCGAGGATTCTTTCTAAGGCTCTTCTGGACACCTGCCTGTGTTTTAGAAAATTCTTGACCTTGGAAGCTATTTCTCTTACCTTTTTGGGAGGTAGAACCAGCTTGTGCCGTGCAAGGTCCCACTGTATGCCTAACCATTCGAAGCGGTCTGATGGAAGTAGGCGGGATTTTTGGAGATTGACCCGAAATCCCAGGTTGGCGAGAAAACGAAGTACTTTCTTCGTAGCTCTGTTGCACTCCAGGGCTGACCGAGCCCAAATAAGCCAATCGTCCAGATAAGCAACGATCTGAATCCCTTGGTTCCTGAGTTGTTCTAGCACCGTCTCTCCCAGTTTCGTGAATATCCTGGGTGCAATGTTGAGGCCGAAGGGCATGACTTTGAATGCAAAGGCTTTCCTGCCTAGACGGAAACCTAGGTAAGGAGAGAAGTTTCGAGCTATTGGTACGTGATAATAGGCGTCGGTAAGATCGATAGAGGTGGTGACGGCCCCACGGGGAAGCAGGGTACGTACCTGAGAGATGGTCAACATCCGGAACTTGTCGCAGAGGATGTAAGAATTTAGCTTTGACAAGTCCAGGACCACTCTCAATGCCGACGAGCCTTTCTTCGGAACTGTGAACAGGCGGCCTTGGAACTTCAGCGATCGAACCCGTTTGATTGCTTTTTTCTGTAGTAACTCGGTGGTGTACTCTCTCAGAATGGATGTGGGTCTCTGGAAGAAGGTCACTGGTGGAGGAGGGGAACCTCGTGACCATTTCCACCCCAAGCCTTTGGAGACTATGCTGTGAGCCCACGGACTGAAGGTCCAACGGTCTCGAAAGTGGTAAAGTCTCCCCCCTACCGGAACTATATCATTGCGAGGGAGTGAATCTAGGTTCTTTCCCTCCTCGAGAACCCCTTGTCCTAGGTCCGCCTCGTTGACGGAACTATCCTCTAGCCCTGTAGCTACCTCTCTGGTGTCCACGAAAGGGACCTGAGGGTCCGTAGCTAGGGATGTATGCGGGTGAGGGCATCCAAACGGGGTTGGGTTGGGTACCTGGGGGAGCAGTGAGGTAGACCACCTGTTGAGGGTGTTTCGGCTGTAGAGGAGACGAAGCAGTGGGAGACTGTGAAGACGAGTGGGCAATCGACAATTGTTGGTAGTGACCTCGGCTCGTCTTGTAAGGGGCAAACTTCTGTTTCTTCCTGAAGAAGTTTTGTTTTTGCCCTTCAACCTTCTTTTTGGCAGTGAGGCCCCACCTCACTTGCAAATTTTGATTTGCTCTCGCAGCGTCTTGTAGTACCTTGTTCACCTCCTCCTGAGGAAAAAGGTTCTTACCCCAGCAGGGGGAAGCTATCAGCCTATTCGGTTCATGCCTGATCGTGGCCTCAGAAAGAACGTGCTTCCTGCAACTAACCCGAGCCGAACAAAACTCGTGTAAGTTGATTTGGAAGGACAGAGACAGGTTCTTTGTGAATACCCGGAACATGGTCTCGGTCGGGTAAAGTGAGGTTAGGGACTCCACGGAGGTAATGGAGTGGAGAGACCTAGCCAACCTATTCCGTGCCTCAAACTCAGTCTTGAGAAGAATATCTGGTAATTTAGGAAGCTTCTCGGAGAACAGATTAGAGGCACAGTCTGGGTCTAACTTCCCTACTGTGAAAGTAGCGGGGGCATCATCCCAGATAGTAACGGTACTCGGAATGAGCATGGAGGTGGGATCGGTCTCTTTAAGAGCTGGCATGGCAGAACCTTCTTTGATAGCCTGAAAAGTAAGAGCTGCCACTTTATCTGTAATAGGCAAGGTAATACCTGGAGAAGCTGTAAATATGGTGTAGGCTCCTTTGTGTGGGGTGTGCTTGGAATTAGTGCAACCCCAGTCTGACAACGTCCTGGCCCAGAAAGATTGGGCCTGCTCTTTAGGGAATATTACCGTTTCCTTCGGTACCTTGTCTAACCTAACCAAGGCATGTTCTTTCAATCGGACGAAGCCGTTGAATGGGAATTCTAGTCCCGGAGGGTAAAATTCTAAGTCCTCTAGAGGACGGGTGCCTATGCCCTCTAGAGTTATGGCACCATCAATATATGGAGCATGTAAGGCAAACCTCCAAGGGTTGTTTTTCTCGAAGGGAGGTAACTTCGATGCGTCCGGGGCTGAAGGAGGGGGCATCTGAGTTCCGGAGCGGATGAGACTTGCCACCATATCTTTGAGCTCCGTCATAGCTCCTCGGTCTGCCCTAGACTGTTGAAGATATTGTTGTATCTGCTCTTTCACAATATCCCTGACCATGGCGGCGGATAAAGGGGGCTCCCGAGCTTGATCCTCTAACGAAGCCCTGGACTTAGTAGACTTTGACTTCTTAGGAGTCACGGTTTTAGGTATAGCAATATGAACATCAGGATCCTTTGAGGGTCCCGGAACCGGTGACACTGATAATGGCAAAGCTGAAGGCTTAAAGGTACGTAGTGGCTTCACCTTGGGTCGTACAGGAATGGAGGAACCTAGAGGAGAAGCCGTAGGTTTATCAAAGCCGTGAAAGGAAGTAGAAGAGGAAGGAGTGTGGGGTGAAAGGGGGTCCACCAACTCAACACCACCTACCTGCTCATCCATGGGTTCCTCGTCCAGACCTAGGTAGGGCTCGGCCTCCGTCACTAAAACCTCTTCCTCAGTTAGAATGGTTTCTCTAATCACTTCAATTAACGGGGCCGCTGTCTCCGGTGGAACTGCTGCAGTAGTAGAGCCTGGGAATAGGCGAGAAGCCATGTCTCCATCAAGAAGATAGGGTGCGCCAGCAGGCGCATTCCTCCCAAACCCTGACACCCAAGGCCGGAGAGTAGCTCTCGCCTCCCTGAGAGATTCATCATCAGCCTGAAAGAGGAGAGGGAATTAATGATGAAGTCAAAACTGAAGTCAATATACAAAGAGCAATTAATTCTTTGCAAAGAATATTAACAGGGACACTAGAACCAACTTACCTCCTCGCTCAGGAGTAGGGCTGACAGCCCATAGCAGAGCATGCATGCCTCCGGAAACCATATCGTATAGGGGGCTTGTCCCGGTTCCCGAGAGAAGGATATGGCGCAATGGGCATGGGCCCGGCATAGATCATGGCCCATGGGATCAGTAAAGGCAGCGGAGCAGCCCCTGGCAGTGCAGCGGACTTTCTGTAAAAAGAAAGAAGACATAAGTCTGGATGTTCCTTGAGATTCTTGTCATTGACTTATGAATCAGAAACACTTAAATCTTAATTAATGTGTGAGTATGGTAGTAGCTAACACCTTAATAAAATAAGAAATTATAATAGAAAACCAGTAACCACATAGCATGAATCTCTAAACTTCATCGATATCACACTGTTAACTCCGGTTCTGGACTCCTGCTTGATCTCTGTTTTTACCGGAGGTCCGGTAGCAAAGGTCCGTCATCGTGATATCGTGACCGTCTCCGGTACGATAACATTATCCTCAATGAATGAGTTATCTCCAGTGAAGCCGGAGATACGATGAAAACGGGGGCCTTAACTGTGTAATTGTGATCAAACATGACAAAGGTTCGTGTGTAAAAGGCTTCAGCCGGAGTCCGAGTGCCGGATTTCACCGTTGCACTCCAAAAATCTGCTCCGGAACGATAACTAGTTCTCACCCAATGAGTATCCATTATAGCGGAGCATAACTCAAGGCGGAGCCAAGCATAACTCAAGGCGGAGCTAAGGGTGTCGGTATAAAACGACCCCAATTAATGACTCATACACTAACGTACCTAATAATAGTGTTAGCTATATTAACAGTAACCACATCAATAAATCGTTTATAATATTAAACGTACTATCATCAATTCTGATACTGAGAAGAGGCCTGAATAACCCGTGATCGTATAAAAACGGAGAACGGGAAATTCACCTCTCTTACTCAAAGAAAACGAGAGAAAGGATAACTCATACCTGTAGAACAGGAAACGAGCACTCTATGCTTTCGCTCTCAAGGTTACATATTAAAAATTAACATCACACAATAAATAAGAAAATTAATAAAATTGATTGCTTTTCTTAGTAATAGTAATAACGAAGAATAACGACAACGTAACAAAAAAACAAGGATATAGTCTAAAACGAACCCTCCAGGAGGGTACAAATTAACAGACTAAATCGCTAATCTTTAAATCGTTACTATGCTTTAAAACGCTATCTTAAATCGCTATTCTTCGTAGGTCCAAATTGGACTTGTAAGCAAATAAATACCATAGTAAAATTTAATAATAATTAATGATAACATAAAAGGCCATAAAACGTAAGTAATATAACCTATCTGACAGAGTACCAGATGGGCAAAATTAACTAGAAAATTTACCGAAGCGAACATACCCAAAATGGCTGCCGATATCTCGGCAGGACAATCGCTTCCAAAACTAAAAACCACCATAATGGAAATAGAACAAATGCCCGGTACTGTCAAAAGCTGCCAAAACAAACTATGGTACTTAACATTGGCAAGGGTGAAGTAACAACGTCAGTCATGTTGAAATAACGAGAAATTCTTCGAAAAAACACTGTGCCCAAAAAAACTATGCTTGCTTAAAGTCCAATTAAAGAAGGATGTCCTAGAGGGCGCGCGTGGTAGGTGTCGTTGGGGAGTTCAACCATGTTATCTAGGGCCTGTCACGGCCCTCCCCATTGATGAAGGGATTATCTAAATGGAAGACAACCTGTGAATAGTGGTTTACACACGCCTTTGTTTAATACACGACACCTACAAGGTGTTCGCGCGAGGGTTGTAACCTCTGCATTCCATGCTTTTATCTTTCTCTAGTATATTTGGAAGATTTATATTAGGAAAGGTATAAGGAAGGACCTTTCTCACCGGCCGTCACAGGCCCCCCAGAAATTAAATGTTACCGGCATCAATGACCTCAGATGTCAGGATGCCTGAAAACTTTTAATCAATCAATCACTCGCGCGCTAACCAACGAGATACCATCGCGCGAGCGCCAGGGTGATTTCGACCGCGATTCCCGTAACACGGGCAACCTGGCGAGTCTTCTGGAGCTCGTACTTCCAGATCACGATCTTCACCCCGTAAACGCAGAGCATGGCACGTGCAAGAGCAGGAAGAATCTTCGGAGAGGTCTGGGCAACATTCTTCTCCTTGTTTTCAGACAGGCCCCATCAGCTCTATTCCTCAGGATTGTTCGATTCCCTTCCCCCCAGCGGGAGTCGCTGACACTGCGTCTGTCAGCCGTCAGCAGAGGAGGTACTTCGAGATCATGGGGGAACCTAGTTTAGCCCTTCCTCTCCACCATTCCGTGGAAGGGAGTTTTTCTCTCGAGAAATTCTCCGCCCGGCAGGTGACTTTCTCGTCTTCGTAGATCTTAAGCCAGGAGAAAGCCGTAAAGTGTGCCGTGTGGGCCGCTTCGTGGCTGGTCGCACTTTGCGGCTGGTCGTCTGGCTTGGATCTCTGGGCATCCTGTTGCGATCCGAGAATTTGTCCAAGGAGAGCTCCAGGAAAGCCATGGAAACTTTCCTCCTCTCAGGCACGAGCACCATCGTTTCCCGGCTCGCCAAGTTTTGAACTTGTGGGCAAACTCGATGTTGAAGCATTGAGATGCAGTGACCGAGAGGTTCCTCTTGGAAGTCCCAACCATGGATGTCGGCAAGCTCAGACACTCTTCCACCCTTGGAAAGACCTTGTTTTGAGCCCAAAGACAGTGAACGGACAGCTGAGAGGTGGAGAAAGTCGAATCACGATTCGCTCCTCCAAAGGCGCTTACATCCAGACCCTACAAGCCTCCAGCGCCTCAACAACAACACCCTCGTCAGCCTAGGACATCGGAACCGGCTTCGGCAGCTAAGACAAGGTGTCTAAACAGCAGCCCCCTCCTGTCAGAGACAAGAAGGGCGGGAAGTCCTCCTGGGGAGGCAATAATCCTGGGGGAGCGGCCGAGGCCGCAAACGCTAGGATTGGCAACCCCCCTGCATGGTCCCCAGTAGGGGGATGCTTAAGGTTGCGCGCTCAGGTGGCAACAACTCGGGGCTGATTCCTGCACGATCTCCGTGATCAGTCAAGGATATCCCCCCGTTCTTTACATCTCTACCTCCACTGACAGCAAATCCAACGTTGCTGAGCTCCTATGCCATGGGTTTGGCAAAGGGGCTAGCCCTTCGGGCAGATATCGAGACCATGCTCTAGAAGTATGCTCTCCAAAAGGTCATCGACGGCTCCCCCCCCCCGGCTTCTTCAGTCTACTCTTTCTTGTAAGAAAGCGTCAGAAGGCTGGAAACCTGTCTCGACCTCTCAGCCCTGAACAAGTTTGTCGAACAAACTTCGTTCAGCGTGGAACAGCAGAGTCAATCAGGCTTGTAGTGAGACCACAAGACTTCATGTGCACACTGGATCTGAAGGACGAGTACTTCCAGATCCCAATCCATCCGTCTTCCAGGAAGTACTTGAAATCCAGCCTAGACAACAAGTTATACCAGTTCAAGGTGCTGTGTTTCGATCTCTCCACAGCACCGCAGGTGTCCACCAGAATGTTCACCCTGTTATCTTCATGGCCACACTGGAGCGGCTTCCGTCTCCTTCGCTTTCTGGATGACTGGCTAACCCAGGCAGTCTCGGAATCAACCCTTCTTCGACACCGAGACGAGCTTCTGGGACTTTGCCAAGATCTAGGGATCATGGTAATTCTCGAGAAGACAGGATAGCAAGGCTGAGGAGAGTCGCAGAACCTTTCCTCAGACGAGGAGAGCTTCCAGCCCAACCTTGGTTACGCCTCCTAGGTCACCTTCCTCCTTGGCCAGGCTAGTTCCAACGGCTGCCTCAGGATGAGATCCCTGCTTCGGCGGCCTAAGTCCCGGTGGAATCAAGACAACGATTCCCCGGACATTCTGGTCCCTTTTGGGACCTGCGGAACGAATGGACCTGCAGTGGTAGTTGACCTACGGGAACCTTTGCAAGGGAATGGATCTTCTCGTCCTTCCCTCGCATTTGATGCTGTTCTCGGACTTTTCAAAACAAGGGGGGGGGGCCCACGTTCTGAATCATGCCTATGGTCAGAACCAGAAGGGTACCTCCACATCAATCTGCTAGGAATGAAGGCCGTATTCTGGCCCTTCAACACTTCCAACAGACCATGGCGAGTCACTCCGTGAACGACAACTTTCTCATCTTGCAGTAGAGATACTGATGAACCGAAGTCCACTCAATACCCTATCGGCTCGCTTCATTCCGGACAAAGGAATGTGCTCTCCGACAGTCTGAGCAGGGCCTCACAGATGGAGAGCTCCGAGTGGTCTTCGCATCCCCCCCCCCCGGTAGCCAACAAGTCCTGACCTTGTGGACCTGTTTGCGACAGCCTTGAATTTTCAAGCTGCCGCTGTACTACTCCCACTCCCAGACACCAAGGCACTCTGGCAAGATGCCTTCCTACACGGTGGGACAACATCGACATCTACGTCTTCCCACCATTCTGTCTGTTGAGAAGGGGGCTCAACAAGACCAGACTATCGGTCAACCTGTCGATGACTCTGATAGCTCCGCTGCGGCATCATGCAGAGTGGTTCCTGGATCTTCTGCATGTGACAGAACTCCTGAGAGCGCTTCCCCCACGACACGAGCTACTCAAACAACCACACTGCAACATCTACCACAAGCCGTAGCATCGCTTCGGCTTCACGCCTGGAGACCTTGCAGCATCTCCTCACAGAGAGAGGTATTCCGCAACAAGTTGCGGAGCGGATGTCTCGACACCTGCGAAAGTCATCCGCAGGGGTCTACCAGGCGAAGTGGCGAGTCTTCTGTGGTTGGTGTCGTGGGAGAGGTACCTCTCCCCTTGATGCCACTATTCCAGCATAGCAGAGTTATTGTATATCGGCGGGAGGAAATGCACCTTTCTCTCTCGGCAGTGGAAGCCTATCGCCCAGCGTTAAGCCTGGCCTTCAGGCTGAAAGGAATAGACATTTCCTCCTCGCTGGATCTTTCTTCGCTCATACAAAGCTACGAACTTACCTGCCCCCAGTCGGAAGTGAGACCTCTTCCATGGAACATGGTTCGGGCTCTTAGGGCTCTTAAGAAATCTCCTTGCGAACCATTACGCCAGGCTTCTGATCGTCACCGGTCTTGGAAGACGGTGCTCCTGCTCGCTCTGGCCTCGGCCAAGCGTGTCAGCGAACTTCATGGTCTCTCGTACGACGTCGCCCATTCAAGAGGATAGGTGAAGGTAACGTTCAGGTTCGTCCGTGAGTTGGTTACCAAACTCAAATCTGGGAGTCCCGGACCTTCGGCCGACTCCTTCAGGATTTCGAGTCTCCGTTCTGTAACAGATGACCAGACCTTCTCCTACTATGCCCAGTAAGGAGTCGGAAGGGGTATCTTAAAGAACAGCTGCAGTTCGTCCTCACGTACAAGCCCTGTTTGGGAGCACAGGGAGGACGGAGAGGAGGGTCATCAAGAATGCCTTTTCAGCCTGGACTCAAAGAGTCATCCATCACGCCCTGAATCCAGATCCTCCTCCATCACGTCGCCTTAGAGCACACAATGTCAGAGGCATCGCAACGTCCCTGCCCTTCAAGAGAAACTACTCTGTGACGCAGGTGCTACAAGCTGGAGTCTGGAAGCGTCTAACGACCTTCACAGCCCACTACCCTGTAGGACGTGACCCACAGGAGCCTTGATACGTTTTCTATCGGCCCTGTGGTGGCTACACAACAGCTGGTCTAACCTCAGGCTCCTTAATGGACAAGTAGCAGAAGGTTGAGGGCATTGTTATCCGGTTTTAGACTGCATGAATGAAAGAAGTATGTCTGGCCCTTACTTCTTTCTTCATCCTCCCCTCTCTTGGGGTAAGCAGCATCCTGGGTTCTCTGCATAGCTGACCTCAAACCTCTGCAGGTAAACTATGCTTCCTTGTGTTCCTACTATTAAGTTAATACTGTCGGGTCCCCCATACCCTGACGAGTTGGTATTGGGAACGTCCTAGCCTAGAATTCCAGCTAAAGGACTTCAGGTCGACTTCTTAGGACAAGTCACACTTCTTCCCTCCACACACAAGCTTATGTAAGCTGCACGTTTCTTGCGTAGCAAGAAACTTGCGAGGTGCAGGGACTCTTTCTCGACTGCTGCTCACTCGGATTCTGAGTCCCCGGGTAAGCCAAAGCAAGTAAGGCTGGGGACTTTTCACCCTTCCTAAGGGGTAAGTCACTTTATGTAAATAGCGGGGTTTGTATTTCGGTTACGGAACAAATGACAAATTCGGAGATAATTTGTATTTTTCCTAACCATACAAACCTTGGCTATTTACACATATTTGCCCGCCAGCCCTGTCCCCCAAGGCAAGTCCTACCTCTAAGTGAAGTGAAGCAGTTCACTGTTGTGTGAGGGGGGGAGGGGTAGCTAGCTACCACTCCCCTACCCCCTTGCTAACTAGCGCGGGGGTAATACACCCTCGTTAAATTCTAATGGTTCGTCATTTCAGCTATGCCAAAAGTAAACCCTATGTTAATAGCTAAGGTTTGTATGGTTAGGAAAAATACAAATTATCTCCGAATTTGTCATATTATATTTTGTCCCCATCCTCCTTGCAATGTCTAGGTTTAAGTTTAAATATGTGTACGTATTGCCCTTTATTCTTACCTCGTCAAGTCTTAGTGCTTAATTTCCAATCGCTCACCAAGATTGCTCATGCCGTCAATTCTCCTGCCTAATTGAGAGTTCATGAAGTGTCAGGGTACTTTTCTTACTCTAAAGAGATGAGAACTGTACCCCAGGTCAGGTTTCCAAGGGACCCTCCTAAGGGTGAGTCTTCATAGCAAAAGGTTTTTATTCGTGGAGCTCTTTACCTATACTTATCCCGCCATCATCTTTCCCCCATGAAAGTCCTACCAAAAAATAAAGAGCGAGGTAATACATTTGGTGTGTGTAACCTCCCGGTAGCTAACTAGCGGAGGGTCATTGACACACTTGAGTTAAAATTTTAATTTATGACTACTCTAGTTCCAAATTTATTATTTTTCTTAATTTACAAAAAACCTCTCCTAGTAACTATCAAGTTAATCTTAGGTTAATCGAAACTACTGTTCAGTAACTAGGCGTGGCGATGTCATAATTCATTTATCTTTCGATTTTCTCATCACGTTTACCAGTGTTTGTCAGGTTTATCTTTCTATCCACATCCCAGATTTGGTTTGTTTGTTATTTATTAGGTTGTTTAATGTGTTGAAAAGGGATTTCTTCTGAAATTGCTATGAATGAGAGTGGTTCAAGGGACTTTGTGGAAATGTGCTGGTCACAAAACTGCTGACCACTTTAATTATTCAAAATGTAAAAGTAAATTAACATTTAGCAAGGGAAAATTCAGAGAAGACATATTTAGTTAATGATATTATGTGATGTTCAAATAATTACTATTTTGTAGCTTTCTGGGGTTTATAGTAGTGAGCTTCTTAGCTTTACTGATAATACATTCTTTGTTCTTCTTAGAAGGCCTCTTGACTCTTTAGGGAGGCAGTACTTCTAGCCTAACCTGCCCTGTTTTGAACCTTGGGTAACCCCTCAAGTTTCATCTAGCAGTTCTAGTATACCAATCAGTAGGGTTCTGATGGCGCACAGTACTGATTGACTCTTCACGAGCCTCTCTCTACTGTAGTTATTTCGGACCCTTCTATTGCATAACTTTCGCATTTCCGTGATACAGTCTGCTCTATACAACCCTTGGATTCAAGGATAGAAGACCAGATTTACAGTGGATCTTTACATCTCTCCATCTGATGTAGTAAGCACTTTTTACTGTATCATATTGTTCCACTGGAGCAAGATAACAGATTACTTAAGAGCTCAAAGCTTCAGGAGCAAGAGTCGGTGAACTGGCAGCTTTTTTGGAGGGACTGGGTATTACTACAACTGTGGTTTCCAGTGTTAAGTACAGTATGTAAGTGGACTGGTAGTAATGAAGGTTTTTAAGTTATTGGATATTATTACAAAAGATTAACATACTGGATATGTAAAATGTTTACAAGGAACGGCAGTAGTATAAGGTTCAGGTTGAATACTTTTCTGAGTTCTTTGTACTTGTTGATTTTTCATGAGCAAAAGCATTTTGAAAAGCTTTAAAGAGGTGAAATGTGTGTTACAAATAATTACGCTTCACAATTTAGCAAAAAAAAAAACTACCTTAAATTGTAATGAACTTATCTCTCTTGATCAATTAAAATTCATATTTGTTAAATAAACTTTTATTGCATAATGAAAAATAAGTTATTTTCCACAATTACCGGATTTCACGAATACTGTATATGGCTGTTGAAATGCTTTCAAATAAGAATCTGTGAACACAGGAAGGGTGTTCAAAATACAATACAGGTACTAGACTTAAGGAGTTGTACGCTGTCTCTTTTCAGGTGGTGGTTTATTTCCACGTTGAGGTGCTGGCTGTGTTCCAGGTTCCTGTTTAATTTCTGTTTTGATTTCAACTTTAACTTCTGATTTCGTTTCATCTCCTGCAATAAAAATAAAGATCCAAGATAATGTAAAACTTGAAGAAT
Organism: Palaemon carinicauda; assembly: GCF_036898095.1. Classification (NCBI taxonomy): domain Eukaryota; kingdom Metazoa; phylum Arthropoda; class Malacostraca; order Decapoda; family Palaemonidae; genus Palaemon; species Palaemon carinicauda. Next base: position 106,468,152 of record NC_090747.1, on the reverse strand, counting down.
ATGTGGATTAAAATATATTACTTGTTAATATAAAGTTTATATTTACTTAAAATTAGAATACTGTCAGAGGTTAGTTAGAAATATTGGAATTTTTTTTTTTTTTTTCCCCACAAGGATATACTAATGCAAAATGACTATACTAATCCGTAACCTCCTTCCAGAAGACACTGTCTTAAGATAACCTCACACACCATGGGAAAACTATTGGTAACAAGTAAAATGAAGGATCAAGAATTATCGTTGAGGTATGTGAATATTATTTTACCTAATCTGACAGATTTTGTGTCGAGGGGTAATCAAGAATTTTTTTTATTAGAAAATTTTAAAAAGGGGAGAAATGCTTTATAATAACATTCAATAACAATGTACAGTACTTTATGCTAAATTAATGGATTTAATTTGACTGATGGTGAGACCGTCTCGTATTCATCATGGATAAAATTGCATATCAGAAAATTAGTGAACTGGGTAAAGCACACTTTCTGCCTGGATATTTCTGATAGAAAGACCATAGTCCTGCTTCTCCCACTGGATGTTCAATACCAGATGAGACCTGTTTTCCTCTTAGCCATACTGGTTAAAAATTGTCTGTTCATCAGTTAAAAACTAAATTTGCAATGTTCAAATTTGCCCGTATAACCAGTGGTTTAGTAATCTAAGAGTAACTATTAAGTAAGCATAAATAAACAAGATTAATTAATTTCTATGAAAAATGTGATGTGAAAGATATAAAATTTACCAACATCATAAATTTCATCAGTATCTGAATGAGTTATAAATTTTTTTTATGAGCAAGATTTCTCAACAATATAAATACCTTTTTTATATAAAAGATATCTTAACAATATTAATAGTTCTTACACCAATACTTTTTTAAAAAGATTTTTCAACAATATTAATAGTTCTTACACCAATTTGTGCTAATGCACAGTACAGTAGTATCTTTAAATTGCAAGTCAACTGAAATTGTAATAGGACCACCTTTCTAAAAATGGAATAATTTAAATTTTTTCCCATTATAAATAATTAGGTTGTTGAAGCTATAAAATTTGTTACCACAAATCCAAACCTTCATCCTTTAATACAAGATTAAAATCAATGAAGATGAAAATGGCCATTAAAACCTTTTAAGGAGATGGTAGTTGTTGCTTGCGGAAATGAGGAAACCCCAACCAACAGTCATTCATCAGTGTTTTTACTTTCATTTAGGCCACAAGACAGTATATACTGTATGTACTATTTGGTACCTTGTTTTCTAGCTAGATCAGTCCATTCCCTTTTTGCATAATTTTGTGCTTGGAGGTTTGGAGTCTCCACATGTGGATTTGCCCCTTTAAACCTGGCTGCAACTGATAGGTTTATGAGCAAGGTATTTGTGGATTCCACATATTCTTTGCACTTTTTTGCAGGGTGCATTATTGTTCACATTCATCCCCTTGTGAGGAGTGTCATGGCCTCCAATGCAGTGGGTCAAGTCAGGCAAGAAGAAAGCTTAGAGGGATTAGTCAGTTTTGTACTGTTGCCTTGAAAACATTGCACAATAGTTCATTTTTTCTCTCCTGCATGTTGGCCTATAATAGTGTCCCTTCTTTTGGGTCCTCTACAGCTGGATCCTTCACCGAGTTCTCTGGAGGAAGGAGACACCAGCCTGCTTTAGGGTGAAGGTAAAACTACTTTGCCTAACCCTTAATATAGTTTGCCATTATTGTATCAATTATAATTTATATGAAGAAACTTCTGTAAGCTTTGGCCGACACCAGCTCCTCAAAGACTTCCCTTGCTGTGTTCCTCCTTCTGTTTATCCACCTGCAGAGAAGGCATTAGGTGTGATGACCATCAGTGGCTTATCTCCTGTTACTGGGAGGAACCTGTTGTTGCTGGCCCTGAAATCCTCAAGGATTCTGAAGCATGGCAAGGGGGTAAATGTAGCATATACGCTCTTCCAACCCTCCTGTTTTTTTCATGTCTCCCTCATCTATGCAACCTTCGGATGTAACCATTGCTGTACCGAAGTATTAATCGCCAGTAAAGCAGAAAGTTATGATCATTACCATGTGTTTATCCTTCCGATGCATGTGGCAGAGTCGGAGCACCTTTCACTTCCTTTTTCATGATGCTCTCAATAAATTTCCACCCACTGAGACTTTATCCAAACTGACATCTTCCCACTCACTGAAACTATCCACATTTCAGGTTCTAACCACATGCAAAGACCAAGCAATAACACGAAACCTTCCAACACTTCCCACGCAATAAGGAGCTGAGGCGGGTGACTTCAAAGGACTTCACTGAATGCTCATACAAATTGTGTTTGCAATTTTAGGCAAGGCTCCTCACCATCCAATGTCAGGCTTCCAACCAACATATGTAGCATGCTCTCCCATTCGTTCTTCAAGTCTGAACCTCTGAGGGCACGAGACCTAAGGCCACCTAAACCGCTGAAGAGTACAACCTTCAAACTGTTCCTCGGGATATTGTCCCATTTCCATGGTGGGATTCTACTCTGTAATGTGTCAAGACCTCCCTCTCATGAGAAGGGAGATCATCGACCCAGCGGCATCCAATTCCAGTTCAGTGTTGAATCCGGTCTCTATATTCGTCAAGTTCTTGGCACGCACTCGTGAGTACACTGACTTTGGGGAAGCCATCCCCTGATTTGCCATGATTTAGATAGGGTTAATTCCCAATTATTTGGTTCCTACACTCTAGCCAATTGAGGAAGAGGGTCTCTAGCTCATAAGACAATAATATTTGCACTTACCAGAGTATGCAGACCCTTCTCCCTTACCCACTGACCACACTGACAGTACATAAACTCAAGTATGCGGTCGCACTACTGAAGTCTGCTGCTGCTATGGAAGCTGCCTACAAGCACCATCTTGAATTGACCGTTGGTCAGGAGCAGGTGCATAACTCACCAATTCCAGGATTTGGCAAATCCTGATACAAGGAGAAAGTATATACACTTGATAGTCAAGTGCCAAGGTTACACCAGTGGGCCAACTGAGTCCTGAAGAGAATGGATGCTTTCACCTCCCACTTCACCAGATACGAGGGGAAAGAGGAAACACTATCTCTAAGGAATACATAAAGTACCTACGCTTTGTCCCAGGGAGAATAGCATACCAGTTTAAAGCCCTGTCCTTTGGTTAGTCTACCGATCTCCAAGTGCTCACAGTGATGATCTCTACTTGGTAAACTTTGAATACGGTTACTCTGCTGAGGTATGGCTGATTCTGTTCATCTCAAGGAGAACAGGAACTGGCTTTTTTCTTTTGCCACAATCTGGGAATTGAGGCTAACTGGGAGAAGTCCAGTTCCTCACCAAACCTGAAGACAAAGTACCGGGGTATACTGATAAGACGCAAAAGCAGTGATAGCCTTCCCATCAGACACCAGCATCAGCAGACTCTAGGTAGCACAAATTTATGCATAAATTAGAAATCCAGAAGCTTGTACCTTACATGTGCCTCCACCACCAGCGATCTGTTCAGTGGTGTCTGAAGCAGCACTGTTTAACTCTCGGCAAACCCCTTTACTGTCTAATTCCAGCGGGTACATTATGGGACGATACCCAACCAGACTGCCTCATGCATATCAACCTCCTGGAAAACATGGCATGGCAAATTTTCCAATAGCTTCTGATAGCGTCCTCAGTAGCTATGATGACAGACAAATACTAGGCATATGTCAACGAAGGAGAAGGCACTGTTTCACATAGCCCGGTGACCAAATGACAAAAAACAAAATTCAGCCAAACTCCTTTTGACTCCTCACTTCCAGAAATGATGCAGTACTACTCATCCGCAGAGGGAAGGAGTGCACACCTGAAGAACCAGACTGCCTTATGCATATCAACGTACTGGAAAACATGGCATGGCAAACTTTCCAATAGCTTTTGATAGCGTCCTCAGTAGCTATGATAACGGACAAATACTTGGCTTAGTCAAGAAACAAGGAGGCACTGTTTCACATAGCCTGGTGACCAAATGATAAAAAACTCTTCAGCCAAACTCCTCTTGACTCCTCACTTCCAGAAATGATGCACTACTACTAATCCGAGGAGGGATGGAGTGCACACCTGAAGAACAGACTCCCTCATGCATATCAACCTCCTGGAAAACATGGCATGGCAAATTTTCCAATAGCTTTTGATAAGGTCCTCAGTAGCAATGATGAAAGACAAATACTAGGCATATGTCAACAAAGAAGGAGGCACTGTTTCACATAGCCTGGTGGCCAAATGACAAAAAACTCTTTGGTTAAACTCCACTTGGCTCTTTATTTCCGGAAATAATGCAGTACTAATCTGAGGAGGGATGGAGTGCATTCCTGAAGAACCAGACTGCCTCATGCATATCAACCTCCTGGAAAACATGGCATGGCAACTTTCTAATAGCTAGGATTCTCAGTAGCAATGATGACTGACAAATACTAGGTATATGTCAACAAACAAGGAGGCACTGTCACACCCATTGAGTTGACAAAGCAAGTGCACTCTTGTGCCATTGACCACACTGTAGAGCTGTCAGCGAGGTTCATTCTAGGTTAAAAGACATACATAATCACCAGGGGCAGATTGTAGTATCAGAATGGTCCATATATTCCAGCTTAGCAGAGAGGATTCTTGTTCATTAGGCTTCACCATTGATTGAACTGTTCACCGCTTGACTATATAAGAAAGTTCTGGTATTCTACTTGCTGGTCCCAGACACGTCGGCAACATAGAGCTCTAGATACCTCCCAACACCCCTAGAACAACAAGATCAACACGCCTTTCTAGCCTTCTGCCTGATTTACTCTTGACAACTTAGGGTCATTGGGTCTCAAGACAACCCTAGTTGCTCTCAAAAGCAAATTAAAAAAAACCACAAGTTCACCTCTTTCTTATTCTCACAGACGTATACAAATTTCATGCACAGCTTATGGACTGGCACTTGGTCCAGGAGGCCACTCCACGCCGAGTGGCAATGTGAAATCAAAGATTTTTTGGCTAAACAGATGATGTAGCTTGGAAGCTAAAAAACCACAAGTTCACCTCATTCTTATGTCCATATACAAATTTCATGCAGAGCTTATGGCCTGGCACTCGGTCCAGGAGGCCACTCCACGCCGAGTGGCAATGTGAAATACAAAGATTTTTTGTCTAAACAGATAACAGATAATGAAGCTTAGGAGCTAAGGGAGGTTTACTGCAAAGATCCTTTACAAATTCCTACAGTTTACTCCTCATAAAGCTACCGAAAAAATTACCCCTCAAGTCCTCACTTCTCTCTCATCTCCACTTTCCAATAGCACGACTTTGTAGCTTCCCTTGATCTTTACAGTTGGCAATTATCCAGCATCTTGTAGGGCTCTGCACAGATGTCTACATACTGTACACCTGCAAAGATCCTTTGCATCGTTCTACCAGGGAAATTTTACCGTCTTCTATGATTGGTATCATAGATGGAATACTGCAATTGAATACTGATTTTCTCATGCACCTTCGTCGAGAGAACCTCCTGAAAAGGAAGGGAAGAGCTTCAAACAGTTATGTCCTCCAAGGGAACTTGAATCACCGGCATAGGACATACTGTACAGTACCTGCAAAGAATCCTCTGCATCGTTCTACCAGGAAAATTTGACCATCTTCTGTGATTGGTATCACAGATGGAATACTGCAAATTGAATACTGATTTTCTCGTGCACCTTCGTCGAGAGAACCTCCTGAAAAGGAAGGGAAGAGCTTCAAACAGTTATGTCCTCCAAGGGAACTTGAATCACCAGCATGGGACACCACTTGAGTTGGGTCTATCACATGGGACCCTTAAGAGGCCTTAGGACGGATACCCAACCCTCAAGACTATCTTCCTTCTAGCCTTAGCCTTGTCAAAACATGTTGGCATACCCGAGGATTATAAAAAATGTCTCCTTCACCATTGTTCCAGAGTTTGTAGCCTGGCAAGACTTAAAACCCAGTCATTCATTACTACAGGTTCAAATCCTTAGACATTTCCTCTTCATGGGAGTTGTGCATGCTCATGAGGAGATTCAAACAGTTAAGTATTCCAAGAGAACTCGAATCACCAGCAGGGTCAACCACTCAAGTTGGTCCTATCACAAGGGACCCTTAAGAGGCCTTATGACAAGTATCCAACCCTTAAGACTATCTTCCTTCTACCCTTCGCCTCGTCAACTCTTGTAGGCATACCGCAGGATGAAAAAATTCTCCCCTTTACCATTGCTCCATTTTGTAGCCTGGCAAGACCTAGTTAGTCATTACTACAGGTTCAACTCATTCTCCATCTCTTTCCCTACAAGAAGCAACCAGTGTAATCAGGATGACTTGTATCTGTCCTGTGAGCGGGCTACCTGAATAGAACTCGAAGCTTCAGGTCATAGCAACACACACACTCACAATACTAATGGTAGAGAAGATATTTAAGAACACCAGTTATTTCTGGCTTCGTGGTGATTAGACGTGTATATCCCGCAACCCGCAATGGGATGTTAGAACCATGCTGGGTTTGTGCACATGAAGTCAGAGGTATCGGACCTACCCTATCGTTTAGGAAGAACCTGTCAGTGTCACTCAGTATTGTAATGGTAAAGAAGATATTTAAGAACACCAGTTATTTCTGGCTTCGTGGTAATCAGACGTGTATATCCTACAACCCGCAATGGGATGTTAGAGCCATGCTGGATTTGTGCACATGAAGTCGAGGTATCAGACCTACCCTATCATTTAGGAAGAACCTGTTAGTGTCAAGTTTTGGAGGGAAGAATTTGGAAATTACAGAGAACCTTCACTGCCCATTACCTACAGAAATATATCCACAGGCCATTGTATACCTTAACTCTTGGTTCCGTGGTAACAGATTCTGAAGCAAACTCGGTTCCCTCACGAGACAAATATTTCATCCAAGAAAGTTGTAGCGATGTAATGCTAAAATGAGAGGCAAGAATAGGTGTTTTTTTCCTCTTCTCTTCCACCTTGTGTTGCAGCAGTTATGTGCTGGACCAGGCAGTAGATGTAGGTAAGCCTCATGCTTAAGCAACTTTTCTTTACAGTCTTGTTTTATTTTAGAAGTACTGTACAGTATCTCCCCCATCCTCTCAGACGAGGAAGAAGATGGACACAAATGTATGGAAATGTACATCTCTTAAAACCATATATTCAGACATAATAATATTATCTACATGGATGTAGGATATTTCATGACACCCATGTGACATCTTTATGCCCAACTCGTTAAGAGGTTGGCCGGAGTCATCACTTCAGATCCTTTAACAGTACCAAGTACCTCAACTTCCCGGGAATGTAAACCAGCTAGTTTAGGTCAAGGGACTTTCTCCTTCCTAATGATAAGTCTGCTATTAAAGGATGATGGTTTGTGTTTGTATAAGAACAAATCAACTACTGTCACGTTATTCATAGTTCAAACAGCTGTTCTGGTTTTGTCAAAATCATACTCCAATTAAAAGATTCAGGTTTATACTGTATAGTTACAAAAACTACTAATGATTTCTCCTGGAAAGCTTTTCATTGATATAGGAACTGCAGATAGTACCCCCCAGAAAAGCCAAAGTCTCTTGTCAATTACAAATACACTAATGGTTTTATTCTTTGGATGAAAAATGTTATATTAATCAAATAAAGGTTTTACATTGGATACCAAGAAATTTTTTTAAACCATTACATTACTACATTCTGTACTCTTTACCTGTGGTCGTTTTAGGTGTATCTTGCTGCTGCGCTGGTTGTGGCGGTTGCTGCCCGGATTGTTGTGGCTGTAGAGTCTGAGACTGCTGTTGCTGTCCTGTTGGTACCTGAGATGGAGTTTGCTGTGGTCCTACTGGAGCAGGTGCTTGTGGAAGAGCTGGATTTTTGTATGGAAATTTATCATGAAGGTCCTTCAACAGAGCATTCACACGATGGTTTTGGAAATTGGATGCCTTCTCCTCCTTTTTAGTTTGTGTAGCCTAAAAAATATTTTTCACATTGCATTAATTTAATTTGAAAACATCCATAATACAATAATGTACAACAGACTTTGCAAGGAAATACTTTATTAAACCTTTACTCTTTTACATATACCTGTATTTTATTTATACTTGAATCCTTACATGTTCGATACCAGCAAAATTTTTGTACATTACAAAAACGTAATTTTTCAAATACATAGATATAATTTAAAAAAAAATAGGTTCTCAAACCCAAATAATTATTAGACTATCTACTGTACCGTATTTATGAATTCAAGGTTTTGAAACCTCATAAGAATAGGTGATATTAAATATTTGTACTATTTCTAGATACACAACCAATATCTATTCAGAATCCTCTAAAAAAAACATAAATTTGGTGACTATATAACTATAAATTATTATATAGTGATATCCCTACATGACATACCCAAGGTACTTTCTCAATTTCACACCTTGGCAGTACAGTCAACAGTTCTTCAGCTCCAGGAACAAGTTTTCTCATATATCACCAAAATTTCATATTGTAATTTGAGGATACTTTGGGGATGTTTACCAACCAAATAGGTTTTTAAAAAATGGATGCCAACAATCTATGCCCAATACAGTATCCAAATAATTTATATAGAAAGTCCAAAATTCTTTGACAGAGTCCCTCGACCTAGAAATAAACACAATTGAATGAGAATCCACTGAAAATCCTATTTATTAGTAAACTAAGAAAGAAAGTCTTTGTAAGAAATCCTTTACTGTCTCCCTTAAACAAATAACAGGCTATGAGCAACAACATACTGCTTACTTTAATCAAAATAAATTCTTCACAGACCACTATGAAATTAAATATGAACTACTAATTGAAATAAAGGACATTAAATTCATACTCTACAATATCAAATCAAAATAACAGCCTGACTCAATACAGGTTGTAAGAATCTTTCATCTGAAAACCTCTTAAATCTGAAAAAAAAAAATTTTTAAATGATCAGAAAAATCCAGTGTTTGGGAGGTTCCAAGAAGTAGGTCTACACCTGTTCCTCACGTGTCTTAGCTCTTGACCGAATAGTAACACTTTGCTGTCAGCAGTTGCCATAGTAAACCTGTGCTCCTTCTTTATTCTGATTAGTACATCCACTTTGTGTTCCACGATTCAAAATATCGATAAAGCCTGCAAATACGCCAACAGCTAATAGTGAAAAGAAAGAGAGAGCATATATGTTCAATTTAAACTGAAAAAATTCAGCTACTGATAAAACTTGAAAGCAGCATAAGCGTGAAGCGTCTGACAAGAAGTTTGGTGTTGGAACAACAATATTTATGACCTAAAGAAACACAAAGACAAATCTTAAAGTTCTATGCTGAAAGCAAATATCGAAAGTCAATGAAAATTATAAATAATACATAAAATGAAAATGATCCAAAGGAGTTTGTATTTGATGCTGTATTTATCTTACAAGCAGTGATTTTGTTTCTGGCAAGTATAAAACATCATAATTGCAACATTAAGTAAAACAAGTGATTAACATGAGAATATGATTGTGAAATCTTTAACTTACGCGATATCAGATGCACCATTGAAAATTCGGCACCTTTATTCTCTGGGTACCGATCAAAATTAGCTAATCACAATAATTAAATCAACTTTTGAGTTTATTCACAACTTGGCTCAAAGAAAGTTAGTGAGTACAGTACAGTGTAATTTCTAGTGGCTGATAAAAAACTGTGCTGCTTATTAACAAGATACAATGGCAATAATGGGAAATGTAAAAGAAAAGAAGCTACCTAATGGATACAGTGACCAGGAGCTAGCAAATAATTTTCTAGTATTCTTTAGAAACAAAATTGAAAACATAACCAAATCATTTGTAAATACTCAACATCAGATTAATGATACACCAAGCACACAGACAAAATTAATACGATTTAACAACATAACACACGATGACATCACCAGAATTATCAAGAGAGCAAAGAAAACAAACTGCGCGATCGATCCTATGCCAATATCTGAAGTAATTGGAGAGAGAGACTTTTCTAGTCTAGCCAAAATAATAATGAGAATAGCAAATGCAAGCATTGATGAATGTAAGTTTCCTAAATCTGAGAAAATTGCTAGTCACACCAGTTCTGAAAAATGCACTGGACTACCTGGAATTAAGCTCATATAGACCTATTTCAAATCTATCCTTTGTCTCAAAAGTGCTTGAATATGTAATTCTTGAACAACTAGTCAGCCACTTAGAAATAATAGAAGCTTTGCCTGACAACCAATCTGCTTACAGAAAACTACACTCTATGGAGACAGCCTTATCTGCTCTGTTGTAAATGATGGATGAAAATAAATGTGGTAGTTTAATATTGCTCGATTTCAGTGCTGCTTTTGATACAGTTGTGCATGAACTGCTACTAAATGATCTACGGTCCATCAGCGTTGAAGATCAAGCTTTCGAACAACTAAAAGACTACTTAGTTGGTAGAAATTACAGTGTACAAATTGGAAACTCTTATTCATCATATGAACCCTTAAACAGAGGGGTACCAAAGGGGAGTGTACTAGGCCCAATCTTATTCTGCATCTATACTATTGGTCTATCGAAAATGCTACAAAGGCATGGCGTGAAGTTTAAACTATTTGCAGATGACACACAATTTTACTTCTTCATAAATGATATACATGACACTACTGAAACTCTAAACCGAATCCTTGATAGTGTTAGGGAATGGATTTCATTTAAACAACTAAAATTAAATGAAAACAAAACTGAATTCATGGTTGTGGGCAAGAAAAAACCGTGAAAAACTTAGGCGCCGATATCTAGTAAAGTTCGAGATCTAGGTGTATTTCTTGACTGTAACCTGTCTCTAAATGCCCAAATAAATAATGTAATAAAAAGTGCTGGTTATCATCTAAGAAATATTGCGTTTATAAAAAAGTACCTGGACAAAAAATTCTGTTACGAAACTTGTGATAAACTGTGTTATTACCAGGATTGACTACTGCAACTCTATCTACTACAATTTACCAAAAGTCCAACTTAAGAAATTACAAAACATAATAAACAGAGGAGCAAGACTGATAAAAGGTGTCCCACCTAGAGAAAGGTTCACCCCTATACTAATTGATTTACATGGCTGCCAATTAAAGTGAGAATTGAATTTAAAATATGTACAATAACCCACCAAGTTATCAGAACACGTCGTCCAAAATACTCAAGAGAATTGCTACATATTGCGCAGCCAACAAATCGTGTCGACACGAGAATAGTTACAGATGGCTTCAAACTGTTGGAAACTAGATTTATGTCCACTTTGGGCTCCTTAGCCTTTAAATATGCAGCCCCGAGACTATATAATAAGCTCCCATGACACATTCGAATGATTGAAGACATTAAGGCTTTCAAGAGGAAACTGAAGATTTTCTTATTTCATGAGTCTTTTGACAGTGACGATTTAACAGTAAATGAACAATATGCGACTTGAAAAGATAAATACTGTGAACGAACAAGGTAAAACGACAGTGGAGGTCCTATAGAGAGTGGGGTTCCCCTGCTGCATGGGACCGGAAAAGCAGCCATCAAAGTAAGTAAAGTAAAGTAATAGGCTAGATCATGAAAAAAAATCAGTAAGAAATTATATAAACATTCACCACTGTTTTGACCGTAAAAGTTATACAGTAAATGTTTTCTATTTAGTCTGCGTTTCTGAGCATATTTCTCTTGCACTGGTTTACATTCAATTTCCTTTATTTGGAAGTGCTCCATAAAAACACTCGTACAGTAGTAGTAACATAAGCCTTTTTTTGTCTTTCCATTTTTAAATATTCTCCATGTATTTAAACAGTAAGTGTCATTGCATCATTACTAAATCATATTACTTATATCAATTCATTTGAATAATAAAGTACTCACTATATATAAAAACAATTTAAAATCTTTTAATACCATGTTAAGATTACATATTGGCTTTTCAAAAATGTTCTTGGTGTAGTCAATACAATGTAATTGAATTGCTGCAAAAATATCAGTTTTAACAAACATGTTTATCAACAAATTTTCGTAGTTCTTAATAACCAAACTTTTATTCCTCATGGACCCTAGTTTACTTTGTCATTTCCACACACACCTCATTTAACTTGATTCTTATTTTTTTTCTTTTATTTACCTGAATTATCCTTTTTCTTTCACAAATAACATTTCTTAAGTTTAATTTTGAGTTTTACTTTGCTATTTACACCTTTAGGGTTGACTTAACAATTGGAGACAATCTACATGAATATCTATACAATTTCTTACAGCTTGGTACAGAGTTGACTGAATGTGTACGTTAATTCTAGCTGGTTATATTGAAGAGAAATAGAAGCTCAAAAGAAATGCCATACGCTATCCTACTCTAAACATCATATAAAAGGGATCAGCAACATAAATTGGAATAAAAACAGTAATTTGTGAGTTACTGTATACAAACACTCCTAAGCCGACATGAAAGTCTAAACTGAAAAGCATTACACTCTAGCAACTATGAAATATGCTAGGTTCTGTTCTCCAAAAATCATACGGTAAGTGATCCAACTTACAAAAAGATTTATCTAAAATGAAGGATTAAAATACATAAAATTGGCAGAGGTGACAAGCTACAAAAGCTTAAAACCATGCTGTCAAGACAACTCCAAGAAAATGGCTTCATACATCGTACAAAAACAATCCTATAAACCGACAAAAACACTGAAAGCCATCTTGAATCACCCAAAAAATTGGTGTTCTGAGAAGATTGGTTTGTAAGTGAACCTTCTCAGATAATCTGATAACAGAGGTCACAGCTGTGGGTACCATTCCTTTCGCTGACAGAGCGGGGCTACCAGTGTTATCCTGCTGTTGTAGAAATTCTGAACTTGTTTAACACCTGTTGAATCATGACGAAAATGGAAGTACCCAAAGATCCAGATTTGACAAAAAATGGAAGTACACAATAATCCAGATTTGATCCCATCTTGTAATGGCATCGACCTTCCATGCTAAGGGATCCAGGATCCGGAATTCGTGAACAAAATTACTCTATCTTTTTGTTCAGTGATGTTGCAAATATGTCTATGCTTGGTCAACGCCACCATTTCCAAATTCCTGGACATACTGAAAGATGTAGAGACCATTCATTTGGAAGAATCTGACCTTTACTTTTTAACTAATATGTCAAGATTTAGATTTTCCAAGTCAATAGCATCTCTGTTACCTGGTACAGGGATCATACTTGTCCCGCCTTGGTTCAGGATCTAGGCCGATGTCATCATATTGTGTGAAAACACTAGCACAGTCTCTCCTACCAGGAGTGGTTCCTGGTCCTAAAGAGCCTTGAATATTGCTAAAAGATTTTAGCAACTGAAATAAGTAGACTCCCGAAACATCCCTTTCCCTGACAGACGGAAACAATCTAGAGTTACTCTCCATCCTTCCTGTAAAATCATCTGCAAACAGAGAAAGGTCTGGAATTTTCATTTCAAGGAAACTCCCTGAGATAACTGCCTGCAACTGTTCCACCAACTGAGCAGTTGAAATTGGTTCTTCACTGGAACTGAAATTGTCTACATCAACTATTTTGTTCTAATAAAGAATAGGATGATATTGGAAAACTCGCATATTTTGGTGTCCCATCAGAGTGAATTGCTCAAGGAAGTTAGGGTTCCTAGAAGCCTCAACCTCTTCCAAACTGACATAGACTTCATCCTCAACTTTATTCAAGAACAGAAGGCTGAATGCTTTTCTCTGAAAGAAAAAAAACAAAACAAAGAGAACTGTTGCTATTATCAATCTTTAAATTGTCCATGTCCCCAACCATTCTAGTACCCTGAAAAACTACTGCTGAAGTTGAATACTTTCCAACAAATTGCTCAAAACTAGCTAATGATCCAGGTATAGAACAACTCTAAGCCCCAGAATCTTTAAGCATTTTTAAATGGGGCCATCATCCTGGCAAACGCTTGAGGTGCCGTTCTGAGACCAAAACAAGGGCACTTTACTTGGTACAACTTTTACTCATGACAAAATTAAGGCATTTCTTTGAAATGAGATAAATAGGATGAGAAGAGATGCCTCTGAAGGTCTATTAAAAAATTCAATCATCGTTTTTTTATTTCCCTGCAAAACTGTCGAGGGAGTTTACATGAAAAATTTAGCAAGAACAATAAACTTATTGAGGGTAGAGACATCTAGAACTGGTCTCCAACCCACAGTTTTAGGGACCTGGAATAACCTGTTGTACAGTAAAACCTTGAACCAAGGCTCAAGAATTCTACCACTTTTTTGCTTTTTATTCCAGAAGTTTCACAATTTCTAGTTTCAAAATCTATGCCTTTGATGTACAGTAATTGTTAGATAACTTGGAAATGTAATTGGTTCTTATACAAGGGAGGATTGTAGTCTAGAGGAATCCAGTAATGTTCTTTGACTACAGCTAGTGCTCACATATCATGACAAAGGCTCTCCAAAATATGATAAAAATGAGAAAGTCTTCTTACTGAGACTTGGAGGGAAGAACCATCTTCAAGTCCACCGGCAACTCTTTCGGAACATATACTGTATTGAATTAGAATCATGATGTTCTACCACTGATACGAAAATAATTCCTTGGCAACAATTCTAAGGCCATCAAAGTTATTGGCTAATAAGTGGAAACTTTGGTATCCCTAGAAAGTACAGTAAGAACAAAGTGTCACTTTGAACCCTGGTATTCCTTCAACCAATTACTTTATCAATCCTATTCACATTCAAAACAAGACCCAAAATGCGGTAATCGAGGCTCATACTACTTTACTCTTAATCACAAAACAGCTGCTACAGCCTCAGTAACCTTATGAAAAAGTTTTAACTAAACAAGTCAAATAATCCAAAACCAAATTCAAATCCTGACAACCTGCAAATTTATTTTCTAGAAAACTAGAAATAACTCCTCTTACAGAATCTGCAAGGGAAAGTTTTTCATGACTACTTCATTACTTGCAAACAGCATTTCTTTAGTAAACCACCTTGTAAACTCTGAATTTCAAGGCATTAAATCATAATCTAGATCAAGATTTAATAACTGATTTGGCTTATATAGGACAGAACATCTTTGTGGTATAGAAAGCTTCAACACTAAACGAGAACTAGAAGTACCAACCTTTCTTTGTATTCGATATAACAATTTATCAATTCTATCAAAAACAAAACTGGAGAAATGAGGTGTATAAATCGTCTTGGAAGAGGCATCTCTGAAGACTTGGAAAAATAAACATAATCAGAAATTACCAGGAGTAACCTAATAGGATATTTCTAGCCATAATTTCCATTTATACTTGAAAGGAAGATATCTTTTCATAGCTGGACTCTTACTCATATGTTTTTTTTTTTATTCTCGCCTTCCTATTCAAAAGGATAAGCAAGACATTTACTGGTTTTTACATGTCTACACTTTTACATGTGAGCTACTGTGCATTTGTTTTTCAATGGACTAGTTTTGGTAGTTGAGGTACTAGCACACATATTTATCCCGTCAGAGTTAGTCCATGATGAGCTAGTGACTGGCCTTGCAAGAGAACGATGCGCACTGTCATCCAAGACGATACAACGTATCAGCTTTTGCCGAAACTTTATCAAATACACTGCTTTAAGGGAATCATATGATATGAAATGCCATCCATGTATGAAATACGAGTATGCTTTTGAGCTCTTACTTCAGCAAGTGGAGGGATGTTAGGATCCAGGCTACCAACTCTGTCTTCTATCTCGCAATCTAGTTTTTTAAGAGTCGACAAGATTGCGGAAAGGGAAGGGTTTTACAGCAGAAAAGTCTAAAGTACTATACATAAAGAATTTAAAGTTCTACGAAAGCCTCTCGAATCTATAATGCTCTGTGCACCATCAGAACCATTACAGAATGGATCACTAGAACCACTTGACCCAACTTAAAAAGTTGAGTTAGCGTTTAAAATAAGGCCGGTTAGTTGAGAATTACTGGCTTTAACTATATACTTGCTGGCCTTTTAAGATTTGTAAAAAAATATAAAGAAGTTATGAGCTTTGAAGGCTCATCACTATCAAAACTTGATTCACTAATTGCTATGTTGGATTTTTGTGCTGGCTTATCATAATCACCCCCACTATAATTAACTCGCTTAGTTTTCTCTGGGTTTTCCCGAAATAAAACGAAGTTCCCTTTTGCGCTATAAACTCTTATTTCGTCGGTAACCATAGAAACATACTTGTCCATAAGAGGAACCATGAGTTCTTTGCACTCCTAATAATAATCATTAAATCACAATACTGTACTGTCCCAACCCAAGACATAGAAAGAATACAAATTATGGTTGCCCAAAAATAATTCCCCAGAACATTTTAAGCAGTACAATAGTTACAGTATTAACTATAAAACCTTAATTTGGACAATCTGGAGTAAAGGGTTGTGGGCAAGTCAAAGTTAGCATAGAAACTGAAAGACAAAAGATCTGCAGTTTGAACTAACCACTGTTAGTTGCCAATAACTGCTAGATTGTCCAATTACTTTACTGGAGGCATAAGTCCGAAGGAAAAGAAATTTTTTTAGTACAGTATTATTGGGTAAATGTCAATAAAACCGCACTTCCAGAAATCAGCAATGTGAGTATCAGGTGAATATAGAAATAATTAAAACTATACTTTTCACTATACCAACAAGAATTCAGTACATATTAGGTTTCTAACTGTATTCTCAAACAATTTCAGACTTTCAAGGTTTTGAAATACAAAATAAAATGTAAATAATCAAGGCTTTGAAATATAAAATAAAATGTAAACAAGAGACCACATCAATCTTTCAATAATGAATTCTTCTTGCCTTATGCTTAATTCACTTCCTATGGTCTCTTCCTGCTTAGCTCTCCTACTTCCCCATCTTGGGCCAATATTCACCTCTCCTTTCAAGACTAGAAAAGTAATTTTGTATCTTGCTGAGCTATGTAACAACAATAATACAGAACAGTCTAAGTAATGATAATCATATTCCAGATAAATGATTGTCTAATTGGAGATATGCAGTGGCCAACAGCTGGAATAAAAGGCTGTGAACTCAATTATTGTGATGGTTTAGAAATGTGATGAGAAGGGATAAGGCAATGTTTGTCAGAAAAACAGTAAATATGGAAGGGGCAAGAAAAAATGACATGTATAATGGTCCAGAAAAACATGGGGAAACGGTGATAGATGTGGACCAGGTCCTGATGAGAGTTCAGGAAGATAAGAGTATTGAATAGAAGAGAATGGAGAGAATTAATTTCACATCTAACTGTGTAAAAGGAAAAGCGAATATAAAAATATTCATGATGAATCAAACATGCATTTGCATGGAAGACCTTTGAATTTTACGATAATTTTTTAGAAATTATATGAAATAAAATGTTCAATTGATAATACAAAAGAAATTAAACTAAAGGTAATCAATAACATGGTACATAATACCAGAAGGATAACAAAATTATATGTTATACACAATATCTAAATAATGTACGATAAAAACAGGAGTAAAGGATTTTAAGATTCACTTCTAGATGATCATCAGTATCAAAATGAACATTCAATCTTATGGAAGAAGCTTAACTTGCGTGGTTAACTTACAAAGATTGTAAACTCTACGCGATTAACTAAAGAGCGAAAAAACAAGAGTAAAACTTAGCGTATATAACTAAAAATAAAAACAAATCAATAAAAAGATTAAAGAACATATCCCAGAGTGAAAAATTTCTGGAATGCACCATAAACTAAGAAAATTGAAACCTAAATCTATAAAGCATAATGCACAAGCAATAATAGTGAATAAAGTTCTTGAAATGAAACAACTATAAGTAATTTTTACCTTCTTTCCTTCCTTTTTCTTCTGTTGATCTCCCTGATCCGCCTGACTTCGAAATTGCCACCAGTACCCTCTAGACGGGTGATAATGAGAATAGGACTGCAATTCAGTGAACGCACTAGTTAGATTGCTAAGTGTAGCCAACTGGAAGAGAAAAAATTCACATAAAGAAGCAGCACAAACAGTAATAAGTATTTGATTTTTAATAAAATTATAAACATTTCTACCATTTTTATTACTACAAGAATGCATATACAACTGGGACTCTTCTGTAAAAATTCAATGAATTATCATAAATAAAATGTAATACAACTGAACAAACAAAATTAACCGTGTGCCGACGATTCCACTCAGGACAGTTCAGCATCGACAGTTCAGCGCTGCCAATTCAGCGAATGACAATTCAGCTTAGAATCAATTCAGCGCATGACAATTTAGCACAACGATAAATCAGCACAAGGACAATTCAGTGCAAAAATGCACACACATTCACGCTTATCTTATTATTAGCATATAAAGATTATTATTATTATTATTATTATTATTATTATTATTACAACCATTTCTGTTGTAATTCATGGTTGTTAACAATAACAACCACTAAATAAATAAAGAAAGTTATAGTACAAGCTTAGGACGGTATACAGTATATTCCCTTTTTTGGAATACAGTTGTTTATAAACATTTGCTTAGTTAAAACTGAAAAGCCAGCCTTATGGAGCGGATTTTATCGGTGAAAGGACGCGAGCATATTCTATTAAATGGATTTTGCTATCGTTTGGATAGAAAACTTCGGAATGGAAAAGAGTCTATTCGTTGTACACAAGACAGATGCAAAGGTCGAATCCATGTCAACGGAAACTTGTGGGGAGATGTAAAGGCCCATACTCATGTGCCTCAGCCAGCAGTATCAGCAATGAAGAAGATGGTTTCTGACCTACGTGAACGAGCCAGTGCATCTAATGATGTCCCAAGAAGAATAATTCAAGAAACTCAAGTCTCTTTGTCAGATGAAGCTACGGTTTTACTCCCTAAGTATACTTCATTACAACGGACTGTTCAGCGCCGACAAAAAAGAGATGGTGAGCCAATTCCAGCACCTAATGATGTCAGTGATATTGTATTACCTGAACATTTGCGTGTAACACTCAGTGGAGAACCTTTTTTATTGTACAATTCTGGGGTTGAAGATACCAATAGAATGTTTATCTTTTCGACTAGAAAAAATGTTGAACTCCTCAAAGAATACAAAAACTGGCTTGCAGATGGATGTGTTTTTCCAGTGATATATATACTATTGCAAAATAAGACAGAGAATTTATATTAAAAGGCATTAAGAACTATTTTGAATCTATACCTGGATCTAACGCCAGCCACTATGCTATGTGATTTTGAAAAGGCTTTCCAAAAGGCATTTTCAAGAGTTTTTGTAGGAACGCAAATAAGCGGTTGTTTTTTCCACCTTGCTCAGTGTGTATGGAGAAAAATACAGGCATTGAATCTTACTCAGATTTATGTAAGTGACGAACATATTCGTCGACACTGTAAGATGTTGGTGGCCTTAGCTTTTGTGCCTGCTGGCGATGTTTGAAATGTGTTTGAATCATTGCAAGATGTTATGCCTCCGGAATTGGAAGAGTTAACAAATTATTTCGAGGACACATGGATTGGTCGTCCATTCCGTCGTCGTAGAAGAGATGCGGTTTTTAAACCCGAGTTATGGACTGTTTTTGATCGAGTGCAGGGCGACCTACCTAAGACCAATAATTCATTAGAAGGGTGGCACTGAAGTCTTCAGTTAACATTGGGGCATAACCATCCAACCTTTTATAAGTTTGTCGAGTTTCTTAAACTAAAGCAAGATAGCATAGAGAAAAGGATACTAAGAATAAGAGCTGGACACGACGATAGTAGAAACGCTTGTTAATGAGTATGGAAGTCGATTTGATAAGTTGGAATACTTACAAATTATAAGCTATCTCATTGAATTGCAGTTATAAATTAATTCATTTCTTTTTACATATACTGTATGTATTATTTTTAATATGTAAATTTAATAAATCTTTTATATCCCTTTTTATATATTATCAATAAAGTGTTAAAACTTTTTGCTGAATTTCCTTTTAGTTGCTTCCTTATACTGACTTGTTATTGTGCTGAATTGTTCTTATGCTTAATTGCCATTCACTGAACCGTGTGTGCCTTTGGCGCCGAATTGTCCTTGTGCTGATTTGTCATAGTGTTGAATTGTCATGCGCTGAATTGATTCTAAGCTGAATTGTCATTCGCTGAATTATCCAGTGCGGAATTGTCGGTGTACCAAATTAACAGTTATCCTTGTCACAATACTGTATAAATAACCAAGATAAGAATTATAAAAGCAAACTACAAAAACATATAAAAACTACAGTATAGAAATGAAATTGAGCTTAAAGGTGAGGAAGAGGCAAGTAGTTATCTAAAACAGAAAATTTATAATAAGTATGATAAGGTAAATTAGGGAAATATATTTTGATAGAGAAAAGTGGACTTTCAAATGAAACCGACACATTCATGAATTTTAAATGTTCTCTGATAATGTGCTCTTTTGTTAAGCACATAGAAGAGGAGCAGTCTTAGCTCGGTGCATACACCACCTGAATCCCGAGTTACCCATCAATCATCTGCCTCACTTTTCATGTAGTCTACATGTAAGGCTGCAAAACATCAGTTAGGCTGGGAGGTGGACAGTGATATGTTTATATGAAAAAAGGCAGTTTTGACGAAGAAAAAACCTATTTTTGGGGAGGGGCTCTGTGCTCTCCAAGGACTTTCCGATTTTAGGGTAGAATACCGAATCCAATACAACATAAATACCAATGCAATATTGACTCCCCTGCTCTAGAACCAGTGTATCAACTGCTTTCCATGAATTCCGAAGTGAAAAACAATTGCCACCCTCCCCCACACAAGGATTGGGAGGAAGGGTCCTGGAGATCACACACCACCTCCCAAAAACAGGGTTTTCCTTTGTCAAGACTCATTTATGGGGGCTATAGTGCAGTGTGATTTTCAAGTACTAGTTCAAGAGCATTAATAAGAGTTGGGAACCCTCAAGACCAACCATCTACAACCAGGCAGGACATACAGTACATGCGTATGTTTCCATGGGCAAGTATAAAATCTTACAAGTCTTTCTCTTGCCTCATAAGGACTGACTGAAGAATACTAGATGCCCATCATTTTGCCATTTGAGGGAGGACAAGAACAACCCCTCTTCACAGTTATCTTAGTATTCACATACGTTCATGTATGTGAAAATATCAATAAGTTATCACTTGTTAATTATCTATCTAATATTTTGCCAAATTCCATTTTCTAGCCTAACCTTACCAAGGTTAGAATCACAAGCATTAAATAAAAAAAAACTCAGTTCAGGGAATCGTCTAAACTTATCACCAGTAAAATACTTGCAGTTACTTACAACTGTAATATTATCTAACCAGTCGTAAAACGGCTATACAAAACCCAATTCAAGCTAGGCTAGCCTAACCATATGGCTAATTTTCAGTATAAATTTTAAATTTTGTTAAATGAAATAACTTGTTAAACAAATAGCACTGGCAATTCAGAACCCCAATATTAGACAGATTGACTAGTTATAAAAAAGGTATGTTATAGGCTAAGACAATTTAGAAACGGTTATCAAATCTTAACACTGAGAGAGGAAGACAAAATCCCAACCCTGTTTTAAATAGATATGCAAGAATGCTTACAACACCAACCAAACCAGTATCAAACAAAAGCAATCAAATAGCACGCAGAATTACTCAACTTCCAGAGCTTTACTCTAAGTCTTGCTTCATATTATTACGTTAATGTAACAAAAAGAAAACTTGAAATAACTACTTAACCATTCGGTCTTCTTATTTCACTTGTACAAATACAGAAACAGTTGTTGATGGTCACATGACAAAATTTTGGATGGAGGCTGGGCGCTAGTTGATACGCTTGTAACCTGACAGTCAACTAGGATGATGGTTGCTTTCTATGAGGCAATGACATAGTAATGACATCACTTATAGCAGATTAATTTCAGCAGTTGAGGTGCTGTGTCGAGTTCTAATGTGCCCGAACTCGAGGGTCTCCCTTATACACAAGGAGTCTGTGCTTTGCACATTGATACACTGGCCCTAAAGCAGGGGCATCTATATTTATTTAGTATTTATGTCGTATTGGATTCCCTGTTCTAGCCTTTCACAGTAAAGTCCTTGGAGATTACAGCATTTTAACTCCAAAAATTTATTTCACAATTACTCTTCCGGGAGTAATTTGGCAGGGTTAAAACAAAAGACAACATCCCTGAATAGAACTTCCATGAAAGGAGGCTATAAATAACCACCTTCAGGAACCTCTTCCGGGAGTAATTTGGCAGGGTTAAAACAAAAGACAACATCCCTGAATAGTAGTTGCATGCCAGGAGGATATAAAAAACCATACTTCACACTATAGGTTTGTAGCACCAGACTTTGAGTTACTGCCTTGCATCATTCTACCACATTACCAGGGATAGTAGTTCAAGACAAGGATAATCCCTCATCTTTACAAAGTTCCAAGCATAGTGACTTTATGTGCGCGAGGTAGTCTATTCTTTTTTTATTCCATAACCTCACAAAACCAATCTAGACTAATTTATGGAGACTTCATCTTGATGAGGCACATCAAACCCACCATCATTTCAAAATGGAACCATAATCCTCTTGAAATCCAGTCAAGAATGCAGCCTTTTATAAACAGAAATCCCATCACCTAATCTTAAAATTGTTAGAACCCAGTTTCACATCACAAATCATGGCTAAGGTCTTGAAAAGTGAAAATGGGCAAGATCTCTGCAAGGAGGAAGTATTGGAAATTGCTAAATCAGACACAATGGTTGGCTATCAAGCTTTGTTAAGAAACTGATGTTTCCAGCAGACAAGAATCTTTCTCTTCTTCAGGGAAAAGGGGAGGATAGCAGTAAAATTCCTAGCATATCCATACTTCCCCTATCCATACTGGCTCACAATTTCTGAAGGAAAATGCTAATATGAATAATCCTAGCGCAAATCAATGCTCAGATTGCTATTATTCTATTTGATAGATAATCTTGAGCATTGTTTTAAATGCACACTTGAGTGATAAAAACCTAATTCTTATTTCTTTGCACAGTAATGTATTCTACAGTACACACTTATATTAACTTGGTGTATGCCTACATAGGATAGACATAATTAGGCCATGATTTTAGGATAACCTAACCTACATTACTCAACTCTTTCCCCCATTTGACCTTATTTGCACATCCCTGAGAGCTAATAGCGTGATACGAGAGCGGGTACTTTATATCAATAGCACCATCAGGTTTAGTGGGGAAAATAAAAGCAAATAAAAAAGCTTTAGAGGCTATGCCATATCCAAATAAAAGCACCCATATGCTAGGCATAACATACAAATCCAAAGAAGCACGAATACTGAAGGGTGCATACACTAAACTGGTAGAAAGCACCCATCCCATGTAATAAGAACCTCGTTATAGGCAAGGGTGCAAGAGAGTGCTAATATTGAACATCAATCTCATCAGGACTCATGAAAGACAGAGTGGAACATACACTTATGATAAGAGTCACAATTGTGAGGGCATCAACAGGCATTTCACGCACATTAGAGAAGTTGATACAGGTGAATTGCAAGATTTGTTCGGGGATCTTGAACCTTCAGGTACTAGAGAAATGAGCCTGGTGAAGGAGATATGAATGTCCTCTTGCCTGAAGCAGGGCATCTCAATGCTTTATGGCCAATAGCACTAGGATCACATTTGGGATCACGAATTACTATGTGGAGAGTTACCTTTGGCATAAATACATTCCCTAGTTTCAGTAGAGCAAAATATGTCAAAAATTCTATTAGTTAAAGAATGTTCATGCCTACTTGGAAAGCAATTAGATTCTTGAGAACAGCTGTTGTGAGAAGACCATCATAAAGAGACATGGGACACAAACCTCGCTATTGGAAAATAAATAAACTGAGCAACCATAGACAGCTGCTGAATAACTGGGAGAGTGCTGTCAGGAAAGGCACATGACATAGGAGTGCTCTACAAGGTAATAGCTTTCAAACAGATTCCCATCAGGCATGACTCTAACAACCCGTAAAGCAAGATTTGCCTGAGAAGAGGCATTGATGCCAGTACTAAATCAACTGCAACAAGAAGAGGGGCTGCAAACCTCAGTCAAAGGGAACTTCTAAACTATTTGCTATCTCATCGATAAGCTTACAGAAGCTTTGCTCAATCTCTTTATAAGGAACACGAGTAGAAATATAAAAATAATCGTCAAAGAATCTCTAAACGAGGCTGAGGTTGAGGGGTTCAATGAAAATATAAATGCTGAAGATATTCAAGCCCCTTACCTGAATCTTAAGGGTCCTTATATCACCTACGACTGCTACACAAACACCACTGAGAATGTGTCCAGTCTTGTAAACACTTCAAGTTAGCAGAGAATTAAAACAACAGAGACTTACTAAAATTAAACTTCCTGACAAAACACCAAGGCAATATAAATAATATACAGTGCTGATATAAGCACAAAACCTCATAAAAAGGTAAAAAAATACAATATAACAAAAACATAGAGTTCCAAGTCTTGCACAACATGGCATACAGAACACAAATATGGCACAATAACTATATAAGCACTTGAATTAGCACTAAATTAAAATTACACATACAGAAAGTAGTAGAACAAATAAAAACGAATATGCCCTTAATATCTAAGTGGAAAAGTTCAACATAATGGCTGTTCAGAAGGAAAAAAAATTCACAGTATCCTGCTACTGTATTGGCTAAGAAACTCATCACTTCAAGCAAAGTTCTGGAAAAACCAGAATAATAATCCTAATTAATACAAATTACCACTCACCTAAATCAAATAAGAAAGGACAATGAAAAACTAGGAAAAAGGGTTGTTAAGCAAGCATGAAAAGAGCACTAAATGGTCAAATTCTGAGGAGCAAAATGCTGGACAGAATATTGAATGGCCATTTTTGACAAACAACCAAGTGCATATTCTTCTTTTCTGGGCTCCGACCCGTGTCGCCCAGTGAAATGCTCCTTAAGCACCACCTCTAAGGTATATAACTGCTATATATTACCAGAGAAAAAATTGCATGGGAATGCCAGGTTGAACCCAGCTCGCTCACCTGTATAAGGTGTCGATATAATACTGGGGCGCGACAAACCACAACCAGAGGCCTCGCACCATTTAGATATCTCCTGTCAAAATCCCCGAACAGCGAGGTGCCGTTCAACCTCGTACTACTACTAGCCAACCCACGCCAGTGACGTCACTCCTTTATTAGCACGCAATTTTATAACCGTTTTTTGTCTGGTGTGTGCATTTCGCTGGTTTTTCTCTGGTTTTACCTCAAGATGTCCGACTCCACTGTCACTACATCTAAGTTAAGTACCAGATCTATGAGTTTTGAGATTTTGGAGGGGGCCTTGCCCTTTTTTGTTTATATTATTCAGCTTATTATTCACGACCTTGCTGGGTTTCTCTCGGGCGGCTCCTTCCTCTCTCTCTCTCTCTCGTTCGTTCTTAACGATTTTCAATAAGTCCTCCATACTGATTGTTTCTCGTTATGAACTTTATGGATTGCCACGGTTCACACACCGTATCATTTTATTTTGTCCTGTTTTATGATAACAGTTATTTCATATTCATGTGCGTATTTTGGAGGTTGGCATGCCTGATCGCCATCGGCGTTCTTTTCCACATATCATATCTTTGCTTTTTTACGTTCGCACGCCACGGACTCGCTTACCATTTTAACGTCATTCGTATGATTGCATTAGTTCGAGGGGCTTTCATGAGTCAGTTATTACAATTTAGTTTTCATTTTGTTAGCACTTCACTGACCCTGTGTTCTGTTGGTAGCCCTGCCTACTCCTAGCGCCGTCAGGCTTGTTCTTTCCTGTCTCTTGTTCGCGCCCTCATTTGTTTTACGATTGATTTATAGCTAATTTTATTATTATTATTATCATCCAGCATGCCTTCCTCTCTTATTTACCATGTGTTATGTTTTTTATAGTGTTTTAATCTTTCCACGTGATCATATCACTCGTGGGTCTGGCAGGTTGGTATACCTGATATCGTCTCGGAGCCAACCTACTCCTAGCCTCCTCCCGCCGATATCTTATAGCGCTATGTACTCCTCCCGGGGGCATCCGCTTTGCACGTGCGGTTCCTGTTGTTCTGTGAGGCATTATATTATTATTCATTAACGTACATTACTTTTCCCCACTACTCTACCCGGTCGTAGTCGTTTTCTTTCCGTCGCTCGTTTGGCCGATGATCGGCGGGGAGTTTTCGACTCGTTCCGTGGTACCTTGTTATGTTATTTATTTATTTATTAAGTTGTGTACGGGCTTCTCCCTCTTGGTCCCGCACGTCACGGACCCTTTTAAGATCCCTTTCCCCCCTCTGTCACGCACCTCACAGACCTCATATATATATATATATATATATGTTTAAAGACTTCCATTACGGGATCCCCGGGAGTAGCTTTTATTCATTACCCTTCGGTCGAGTTTTTTAGTTGAGCCCCGGAGCCAACGTTATTCATTATTACTTGGATTCCCTTTATATTTTAGTCACGTTTATCTATTATATACGATCCTAGTTCTCGACCTTGCCTTCCATGATATGATCACGACTACGGTCTGACTTAATTTAATTCATTAATTTGATTTAATTTAATAATTTTACAATCAAGTAAAGCTGTTATTTGATTTTTTAAACACCGGGGTCCCCTGGGGGGTCCCCAAATTTGCCTTCATTCAATTATTAAGGCATTTATATATGAATAATCTTTATCATTTATTTGATATATGACTTATAACCCCCCGGACCCCCCAGGGTCCCCTATTTGCCTTCATCATATACTTAGGCATTTATATGAATAGTTTTATCATGGGTTGGATATATATATATATAGAGTTACAGCATTCGGGCCCTGTGCCCTTCATTTGCTTCCATTCAGGATAATTATAGCTATATATATTCAACTTTATCACCATGATATTAACTTTTATAATATTTAAGCACTGGGACCTCCGGCCCCTAATTGCTTTCCTTTAAGATACTCATGTATCTTTTATCTTACAGACTGTCCGCTGTGCGATGACGGCATGTGCCGCTGTTCTCCACCAACCCTGCGGCCATAATGTGTGTCGTTCGCACGCTCACTGCTCTCTTCAAGTGGATGACCTAGCTGTTTGGCATCCGGACAACTGTCCTGCCTGCTACAAATTGGCTTCCACTCTAACATCTGAATCGGTGAGTGCATTTACTTTATTACAGAATTGTTGGGAGTTACATTTTAATGTCCTCTTTTATTATTTTATTAATTTAAGGCCACAGTCCTCTGGACTTCCTGCATGATAAGGCATGCCTACGAAGTCCTTGAGCTTCTTAGTTTTTTCTTTGGCACTTTTATCCCTCACTAATAGTCTGTTCTCTTTCAGAGCACCCAGCTTGAAATGGACACAGCCTGAGCTACCCTCAAGATCTGGATTGGCGGGTTTGCCCGCAACGTGAAGGCCAGACAGCCGTATATCCTTTCTGAGGAATGGTGTTCCCTCCTCTACCCCAATGCTAAAACATCAGCTGCGGTCCCCAAAGCGCTGGCGGACCCGATCCTCGAGAGCATTGCATCTCTTCTTCTGGCCCCGGACCAAGGGGAGACGGGCGCCAACCTAACTGAGGACGTCGCTACCCTCGACCTTGATGTGGAACCCATGGCTCTGGATGATCCCGACGCAGGTAGGGACGTAGGTGAGTCAGGTGGTTCCCGGGCTGGGATTCCTCTCCCTAGCCCGGCTTCCTCTTCTACTTCCGACCAATCTTCTTTTCGAGGTTTTCCCGAGGCAACCGGGACTGATCTCAGCTCCCGACCTGTTCCCCCCAAAAGTGAAGGCTCCTCACAAGCCTTTATATAAAACTCACAAATCTTCCCAAGACCACAACCCTTCGAGATCGTCACCCTCGGAGGCTAAATCCTCCTCCACCAGAGTCTCTCAAGACCCAATTGCTGTGCCCTCAACCTCTCAAGAAGTAGTCTCTGTTCCGGCACCTGTTCCCCACCAGGCGGGATCATTTAACATGGAGGAATTTTCTGACAAACTGTTTGCTCGTTTTGAGTCGATCCTATCGTCTCATACGAAGCAATCACATGAGAGGATAGCTTCTGTGGAGAGCCTAGTCCAAGGCCCCATGAGTTCGGGGCTACCACCACCACAACAGCAGTACCCCATTCCCAACGCCTCCAAGTTTCCTCCTTTCAATAAGAATAACCCTTGGAGGTTAGCATTGCATGCCCCTTTTCGGAGGGTATGCTGTCAATCGAGGGTTTCGGTACACGGCCTCTTACGGACTACGAATTCTACCCGCCGGGTCTTGAATTCCCCTTCCCCGGCTACGCTCGCCTCACAGAAGCAGCTCTGATCCGTTTAGATAAGGTTCCAAAGGAAACTGTCATTTTTCCTAAGGAACAGGCACAGTCTGTCTTGGTTCGCCTGTTCCATGAGTGGGACTGTTTGAACACTATGCTTACGGCCCACAAAAGTTTGTACACTATGTTTGTGGCCGACGACCAAACCCCTACACCATGTGCGACCTAGATCCTGGAGTCGGTCTTCCAGGCTATCAAAGATGAGAAGCCTTTACCACAACTCAGGGAGACCGACTTAACCTCCCTCCTCTTTCTGGGGGACAGTGAATGTTGGCGGAATGCCCCAGCTACCTTTTCAGTAGGTAAGTTGAGCCCGGACTGTGCCTCGACGCAGTTCAGCGAACGGCTTCCCAAACTCCCAGAGTCTCTTCTTAAATTAGAATTTGATTCTAGGTGCAGATTCGGCAGATCTCTCAATTCGGTCACCCTTTCCGAATTGGCCGTTGCCACTTACAACGAGGAGGACCTCCTTAAGGCCCTCACTAAGTCGTTACTGCAAAACTTCATGGCTGACGCCTATGATTTTGCAAGCGCCAGGACCCGTTGTCGACGACACGTCCTCTCTGAAGCCACCATTAGGCACGAGCCTAATAAGCTCATCAAAGCTCCGGTCTGGGGCCCGGATCTTTTCCCGGAGGATTTGGTTAACTCGGTCCTTAGCGAGGCAGCTAGGGCCAACCAAAGCCTCAAAGTTAGATGGGGCCTCGTCCCAAAGAGGAGATATGAGCCTACTGGTACCCCAATCCGAGGTAGGAAGAGATTGAGGCCTTTCCACTCTTCCCAATTCAGGGTTCAACCGGCTCCCCAAGGCCCCCAGCCTTCTACATCAAAGGGCCAGCAGCAAGAGCAATACGTCCTGGTCCCTCAGTCTCAAATCGCCTCGACTTCCTTCTCCCCCGCCTTTAACCCCATTTATGAGGCTCAGACCTCCTTCCGTGGCTACCAGCGTCACAGAGGTGCCAGGGGTGCCTTTCGGGCCCGAGGTAGCGGAAGGGGTTACCACCGGGGCAAGTCTTCCCGTGGAAGCAGAGGAGGCAAATCATCCTCCACCCAATGAGACAACGCAGGTAGGAGGGAGACTGTACCTTTTTTGAGACCGTTGGAAGTTCAGCGATTGGGCTTCTAGCATTATCTCCAAAGGCCTAGGGTGGAGCTGGATACAGGGACCTCCTCCACCGAACAGCTTTTACCAATTGCCAACAGAAGAACTATGTTCCTTCACGACAGATCTGCTACAAAAGAATGCGATCCAAAGCATACGTCGCTTAAGATTTCAAGGACGCTTGTTCAGCGTGCCAAAGAAAGGCTCAGACAAACGAAGGGTAATCCTGGACCTGTCTCGTTTAAATTCCTTCATTCGTTGCGACAAATTCCGTATGCTTACCGTCTCGCAGGTGCGGACCTTACTTCCCCGTGGGGCCGTCACCACCTCCATCGATCTTACCGATGCCTACTATCACGTTCCAATAGCAAGGCATTTTCGTCCTTTTCTGGGCTTCAAGCTAGGCATACAAGCCTACGCATTCAAAGTGATGCCGTTCGGGCTCAACGTGGCACCCAGAATCTTCACCAAACTAGCAGAGACAGTCATTCAAGAGCTTCGCACTCAGGGGATACAGGTAGTGGCCTATCTAGACGATTGGCTAATCTGGTCAGACAATGCCCAGAATTGCCGCGTAGCAACGAACAAAGTCCTCACCTTCCTTCGACAACAGGGATTCCAAGTCAACTTCGGAAAATCCCGCCTGGTCCCAGAGACCACGTTTCAATGGCTGGGTCTACAATGGGACCTATGCTCCCATACGCTGTGCCTCCCCAAAGCCAAAAGGAAGGAGATTGCGAGGAAGACGAGACAATTTCTCAGGGAGAAGTTGACCTCCAGAAGGAACCAAGAGAGGATCCTAGGTTCCTTGCAGTTCGCCTCCGTGACAGACATCGTCCTACGGTCCAAACTCAAGGACATAAACAGAGTGTGGAGATCCAGAGCAACCGCAAAACGCTGCGACAGACGTGCCCGCCTTCCCCCACTCCTGAAGAAAAGTCTACAGCCTTGGACGAAGGTCAAGAATCTCTCCAAGTTGGTTCCCTTACAACATCTGGTCCCGGGACTCGTCGTCCACACAGACGCCTCCTTAACAGGGTGGGGAGGTTACTCCGAACACAAGAAAGTCCAAGGGTTATGGTCATCTGTCTTCCGACACATGCACATCAACGTCCTCGAGGCCATGGCAGTCTTCCTCACTTTAAAACGTCTCAATCCAGCCAGGAATCTCCATATCAGACTGGTTCTCGACAGTGCAGTCATAGTTCACTGCCTCAACAGAGGAGGCTCCAGATCAGCCCAAATAAACCACGTCATGTTGCAGATTTTCTCCATGGCGGCAATGCACAAGTGGCACCTGTCAGCAGTTCATCTAGAAGGAGTCCGGAATGTGGTAACGGACTCCCTTTCCCGGACGACTCCGCTAGAGTCGGAATGGTCACTGGACAATCGATCCTTCCAGTGGATACTATCTCAAGTCCCGGGTCTCCAGGTGGATCTGTTTGCGACGGAATCCAATCGCAAACTGGATTGTTACGTAGCCCCCAACCTGGACCCTCAGGCTTATGCCACGGACTCTATGATCCTAGATTGGAATACCTGGAAGACGATTTATCTGTTTCCTCCGGTGAATCTCCTGCTGAAAGTTCTGCACAAACTCAGATCCTTCAAAGGTCGAGTGGCTCTCGTAGCCCCCAACTGGCCCAAGAGCAATTGGTTCCCCTTGTTGCTAGAGCTAGGTCTCAGCCCCCGGCGGATTTCCAATCCGGTGCTCACACAAACAGTACAAACTCGCAATGTGTTCACTTCCTCAAGGGTTCTGAATGCCCTAACTTTATGGACTTCATTAAGTTCGCAGCCCAACGAGGTGCGAGCATCGATCCTTCGAATACTATTTTCCTGGAATCTGACAAAAGGAAATCTACTCTCCGACAATATGACTCAGCTGTCAAGAAATTAGCTAAGTTCTTGAAAGATTCCCAAGTTGAGAAAATGACAATGAACCTAACTGTGACATTCTTCCGGACTCTCTTCGAATCAGGCCTGGCAGCCAGTACCATTACTACAATTAAGTCAGCCTTGAAAAAGATCTTCCATATTGGTTTTGGCATTGATTTAACGGATTCATATTTCTCATCCATTCCGAGAGCTTGTGCCAGGCTAAAACCTTCCACTCGCCCTAGCGCAGTTTCCTGGTTTTTAAACGATGTTCTTAAGCTGGCCTCTGACACTCCAAATGAATCCTTTAACTATATGGCATTATTAAGAAAGTCACTTTTCCTTTTGAGCCTCGCCTCTGGCTCCAGAATCTCGGAATTGTCAGCTTTAGCTAGAGCCCCAGGTCATATAGAGTTTCTCTCTTCAAGTGAGGTCCTTCTCTCCCCTAACAAAGTGTTCCTGGCTAAAAATGAGGATCCCCAGAACAGGTGGTCCCCCTGGAAGATTGTTCCACTTCCTAGGGATCCATCCCTGTGCCCAGTTACCAACCTGAAATCCTACTTAAGTAGAACTTCCACTACAACCACAGGGCCCTTATTTATTAGAGAGCACGGAGGAACTATTACCCTTAAGGGAATCAGGCAAGAAATTCTTTATTTTATTAAACAAGCTAATTCTGAATCATTCCCACATGTCCATGATATTCGAGCTGTGGCTACCTCAATTAATTTTTTCCACCATATGAAATTTGATGAGCTCTCAAAATATACGGGTTGGAAGTCCCCTAAAGTTTTCAAACGCCACTACCTAAAACCTTTAAAAGCTCTTAGATTTGCCACAGTAGCTGCGGGGAATATAGTTCCTCCCGAGGGTACTGAGTCCTAATCACAACGTCTTGCTCTGTCCTCTTTCCCTCCTGCCTGGCATACCTGTTGTTCCTACCTGTTTTATTTACCATGATGTATTATTTATTATTCAATTGATCGATTTCACGAATTATTTTGATCTCACTTGTTTTTGAAATCCCCGAGGTGATCTTCCTCTGTTATGTTAATTATTTATATCTATGATTGTATGCTTTACTGCATTTTGCTTACCAAGCTGTATTAACATTATTCATACCTGTTGACTTTCCCTTCGGGTTTCATTTTGATTATGTATCATGTCTAATTGTCTCTGTCATTTACGTGTTGATCTATTTTACGGGTTTCCATAAACCCTCTTTTTTTATATTAAAATTCATCAGCTATATTAATTTTGTGTTATTCCCTTCAGGTCGTTAAGCCTTATTGGGTCCCCATCCTCTGGTACGATTTCACTGGGCGACACGGGTCGGAGCCCAGAAAAGGGATTTTGACGAAGGAAAAATCTATTTCTGGGCGAGAGACCCGTGTCGCCCAGTGAACCCACCCGTCCCTCCCTAATTGGGCCCCAATCTGGGGTGCTATAAGGAGTGACGTCACTGGCGTGGGTTGGCTAGTAGCAGTACGAGGTTGAACGGCACCTCGCTGTTCGGGGATTTTGACAGGAGATATCTAAATGGTGCGAGGCCTCTGGTTGTGGTTTGTCGCGCCCCAGTATTATATCGACACCTTATACAGGTGAGCGAGCTGGGTTCAACCTGGCATTCCCATGCAATTTTTTCTCTGGTAATATATAGCAGTTATATACCTTAGAGGTGGTGCTTAAGGAGCATTTCACTGGGCGACACGGGTCTCTCGCCCAGAAATAGATTTTTCCTTCATCAAAATCCCTTTTTTAGTGCATTTTGAAATGGAGCTTAATATACTTTTCAACTAACAAAGTGATGGATTTAATGCAGAACAAAAATTTAATATTGAATACCCAAATTACACTAAAATATGTTTGGAAGGTAATTGACACAAATTTCATAGTTTGTGAACTGGTGTGAGGATTCAGTTACAGTATGTAACTCATTATTTCCAGAAAATACCTTCAAACAATACATGCTATGCTGCGTGGATTAATGTACAGTACTTAGACTATATGCTTGAAAATGACAAATTCGAAGATAATTTGTATTTTTCCTAACCATACAAACCTTAGCTATTTACAAAGGGTTTACTTTTAGCGCAGCTGAAATGACGAGCCAATAGTTTTTAACGAGGGTTAATTACCCCCGCGCTAGTTAGCGGGGGGTGGGGAAGGGTAGCTTGCTACCCCTCCCCCCTCCACACACCGGTGACTTGCTTCACTTCACTTAGAGGTAGGACTTGACTTGGGGGTCAGGGATGGCGGGCACATATGTGTAAATAGCTAAGGTTTGTATGGTTAGGAAAAATACAAATTATCTTCGAATTTGTCATTTGTTCCGTAACCGAAATACAAACCACGCTATTTACAAAGGGTGACTTACCCCTTAGGAAGGGTGGAAAGTCCCCAGCCTTACTGACTTCGGCTTGCCCGGGGGCTCGATCCCTTAGTGAGCAGCACTAGAGAGAGGGAGCCCCTGTACCTCACAGGTTCCTAGCATCGCTAGGAACGAGTGGCCTACATAAGTAGTGTGAGGAGGAGAGTGTGACTCGTCCTATGAAGTTGACCTTGAGACCTTCAGATAGGAATTCTAGGATAGGACGTTCCCCATACCACCTCGTCAGGGTATGGGAGACGCAACAGTATTAAGCTTAATACTAGGAGCACAAAGAAGCATGGGTTACCTGCAGAGGTCGAGGTCAGCTATGCGAGGACCAGGATGCTGCTTCCCCAAGAGAGGGGAGAATGAAGAAAGAAGTAAGGGTCAGACATACTCTTTCATTCACACAGACTAAGACCGGGTAACAACGCCCTCAACCTACTGCTACTTGTCCAAAAAGGAGCCTGAGGTTAGACCAGCTGTTGTGCAGCCACCACAGGGCCGATAGAGAACGTATCGAGGCTCCTGTGGGTCACGTCTTGCAGGTAGTGGGCTGTGAAGGTCGTTTGACGCTTCCAGACCCCCGCTTGAAGTACCTGCGTCACAGAGAAGTTTCTCTTGAAGGCCAGGGATGTAGCAATACCCCTGACATCGTGGGCCCGAGGGCGACGTGACGGAGGAGGGTCAGGATTCAGGGCATGGTGGATAACCCTACGAATCCAAGCAGAGATGGTGTTCCTTGTGACCCTCCTCTTTGTCCTGCCTGTGCTCACAAACAAAGCTCGCACATGAGGACGGACTGCAGCCGTTTTCTTCAAGTAGTACCTCAGACACCTCACTGGGCATAGTAGCAGCTGGTCTGGGTCGTTTGTTACTGAACGGAGACTCGCGATCCTGAAAGAGTCGAACCGAGGATCCGGCACTCCAGGATTCTGAGTCTTGGCCACAAACTCAGGGACGAACCTGAACGTTACCTCCCCCCATCCCCTTGAATGGGCGATGTCGTACGAGAGACCATGAAGTTCACTAACTCGCTTGGCCGAGGCCAAGGCGAGTAGGAAAGCCGTCTTCCAAGACAGGTGGCGATCGGAGGCCTGGCGTAATGGCTCGAAGGGAGGTCTCTTGAGAGACCTGAGAACTCGAACCACGTTCCAAGGAGGGGGTCTCACTTCCGACTGGGGGCAGGTAAGCTCATAGCTACGTATGAGTAAAGAGAGTTCTAGCGATGAAGAAATATCCACGCCCTTCAATCTGAAGGCCAAGCTTAAGGCTGAGCGATAGCCTTTCACTGCCGAGACAGAAAGGCGCATTTCTTCTCGCAGATACACAAGGAAGTCCGCTATTGCTGGAATAGTGGCATCGAGTGGAGAGATACCCCTTCCACGACACCAACCACAAAAGACTCTCCACTTCGCTTGGTAGACTCCCTCAGAGGACCTTCGCAGGTGCCGAGACATTCTCTCCGCAACCTGTTGCGAAAAGCCTCTCTCCGCGAGGAGACGCTGGATAGTCTCCAGGCGTGAAGCCGAAGCGAGGCTACGGCCCTGTGAGGGACACCGGAGTGGGGTTGTCTGAGAAGCTCGTGTCGTGGAGGAAGCTCCCTTGGGAGTTCCGTCAGGAGTTGCAGAAGGTCCGGAAACCATTCCGCGTGATGCCATAGCGGAGCTACTAGAGTCATGGAACAGTTGACCGATAGTCTGGTCCTGTTGAGCACCCTTCTCATCAGACAGAATGGTGGGAAGGCGTACACGTCGATGTTGTCCCACCGTTGCTGGAAAGCATCTTGCCAGAGTGCCTTGGGGTCCGGGACTGGTGAGCAGTACAGGGGCAGCTTGAAGTTCAAGGCTGTCGCGAACAAGTCCACCGTCGGGGAACCCCACAAAGTCAGGACTTTGTTGGCTATCTGAGGATCCAAAGACCACTCGGTACTCACTATCTGCGAAGCCCTGCTCAGACTGTCGGCGAGCACATTCCTCTTGCCAGGAATGAAGCGAGCTGATAGTGTTATCGAGTGGGTTTCGGTCCACCTCAGAGTCTCTACTGCAAGATGGGATAGCTGTTGCGAAAAAGTGCCTCCCTGCTTGTTGATATAAGCCACTACCGTGGTGTTGTCGCTCATCACCACCACGGAGTGACCCGCCAGGAACCGTTGGAACTGTTGAAGGGCCAGAAAGACGGCCTTCAATTCTAGCAGGTTGATGTGTAGGCACTTTTCTGATTCTGACCAAAGGCCTGAGGCCCTCTGGTTCAGAACGTGCGCCCCCCACCCTTCTTTTGACGCGTCCGAAAACAGAGTCAATTCCGGGGGAAGGACGAGAAGACTCACTCCCTTTCGCAGGTTCTCGTCGGCCAGCCACCACCGCAAGTCCGTCTGTTCCAGAGACCCCATTGGGATCAGAGTGTCCGGGGAATCGGATCCTTGATTCCACCGGGACTTGAGCCGCCATTGAAGGGATCTCATCCTGAGGCGGCTGTTTGGAACCAGACGGGCCAGGGAGGATAGGTGGCCCAAGAGACGCAACCACGATTGGGCGGGGAGTTCTTTTCGCCTGAGGAAAGGTTCCGCCACCCTCCTCAGCCTTGCTATCCGGTCGTCTGATGGAAAGGCTTTGTGGAGATTGGTGTCTATTAGCATGCCTAGATAAACCAGTCGCTGGGACGGCTGCAGAGAGGACTTCTCGAGGTTTACCACGATCCCCAGATCCTGGCAAAGATCTAGAAGCCTGTCTCGGTGTCGAAGAAGGGTCGACTCCGAGTCTGCTAGGATCAGCCAATCGTCTAGGTAACGAAGGAGACGAATGCCGTTCCTGTGCGCCCAAGTCGAAATCAGGGTGAACACTCTGGTGAACACCTGAGGAGCTGTGGAGAGACCGAAACACAGCACCTTGAACTGGTAGATCTTGTTGTCTAGGCAGAATCTCAGGTACTTCCTGGAAGACGGATGGATTGGGATCTGGAAGTACGCGTCCTTTAGATCCAGTGTACACATGAAGTCTTGTGGTCTCACCGCAAGTCTGACTGTGTCTGCTGTCTCCATGCTGAACCGGGTTTGTTTGACAAACCTGTTCAGAGCCGAGAGATCGATGACGGGTCTCCAGTCTCCAGTAGCCTTCTTTACAAGAAAGAGTCGACTGAAGAAGCCTGGAGAGCCGTCCACGACCTCCTGGAGAGCACCCTTCTCGAACATGGTCTTGACTTCGGCCTGAAGGGCCAGCCCCTTTGCCGATCCCATGGCATAGGAGCTCAACGACACTGGATTCGCTGTCAGGGGAGGTTGAGATGACGTGAACGGGACGCGATAACCTTGGCCGATCACCGAGATCGTCCAAGCATCGGCCCCGAGATGTTGCCACCTGCGGACGCAACGCTGAAGGCATCCCCCCACAGGTGGACACGCAGGGGGACTGCCACCCCTAGGGCTTGCGGCCGCGGCCGCCACCCCTAGAAGTCTTGCCTCCCCTGGAGGACTTACCACCCCTCTTGACCTTGGCTGGAAAGGGCTGGGGCTTAGACACCACTTTCTTAGCTGCCGGTGCCTGTTTTGGAGCCTTACGAGGCTGTTGCTGCTGTTGTGGCGGGGCTGGAGGCTTATAGGGCCGAGTTGTAAGGGCCCTGTGGAGGAGGGAGTCCGTGCTGGATTTCCTCCACCTCTCAGCCGTTCGCTCCAAGTCTTGAGGCTCAAACAGGCTCTCCCCCAGGAGGGAGGCATGTCGGAGCCTACACACATCTACGGCGGGGACCTTCGGATGGAATCTCTCGGACACAGCATCGCGACGCTTCAACACCGAGTTGGCCCACAGGGTGGTAACCTGGTGCGCCAAGAACTCGATGGAGCGGGTGCCCGAGAGCAAGAAGGTCTCTAGGGCCTTCCTATTGGTCTCCTTGGACAAGTCCTCAGATCGCAATAGGATGCCCAGAGATCCTAACCAGAAGTCCAGCCACGAAGTGGCCTGCATGGCACACTTAGCGACCTTCTCGTGGTTAAGGATCTCTGCCGCCGAGAACGACACCTGCCGGGCAGAGAGTTTCTCCAAGGGAACTCCCTTCGCCAGCTCCTCCACAGAGTGATGGAGCGGAAGAGCGAGGTTGTGCTCACCCAGGATCTCGAAATACCTCCTCTGCTGAAGGCGAGGAGGAGGGATGAGTTTGTTCCCGGCAGTGGAACGACTGGAGGAGGCAAGAAGTGCGAGCTGAGCATTGGCCCTAGCTCTGGCACTCTTCAGCCCCCGAGACCAGGGCAGAGCTGCACTGGTCTTAGGGGCCTTCCGAACGTCGAACACTTCATCCAGAATTGTGTCTTTGCCTTCACGGGGGGGGATGACTGGATCCGTAAGACTGTTAAGTTGCCTTATCAGGCTTAGGACCTGCCAGAAGGCATGTTCGGACTCTTGCTGTTCTCCTCCCTGTGGGCTGGCAGCTAAGTCTCCTGCCCCAGGAATCTCTTCCTGGGGTGATACGTGGACATTCCCCTGGGTAGTCATGGGTTCCTGTCGAATCCTTGCAGAGGATTTAGGGATGGTCTTGGAATCCTTGGGCTCCCTCCTAGGAGGGATACAGGATCCCAACAACGAGGTTCGAGGGGCCCCTTCCTCACGAGACAATTCTCCTGCCTGAAGCGAAGTCTCCCCCCCTGGTGCCGGGGGGAAGACTACCGGTCCACTGGACTCACCTGAGGACGGAAAGGCCTCGTCCACGGGAGAAGGAGAGAGTACTCGTGCAGGAGAGGGGACCCTCGAGACCGACCTCTTGGGAACCAACTTCGCCCTGGGGGAAGTCACCACGAAGTCCACTCCTCTCTTTCTCTTCAGCGAAGGAGAGACAGCCGCTGGTTTGTTACCCTGGCCGGCGAGTGCTGGTTTCATAACCCTCACTAACGCCCGTGCCAGCGGACCAAACCAAGTCTGCTGCTCAAAGGACACAGAGTCCGAAATCCTCGCTAAGGTGAAAGGGATCGGGCGATCCTTTGGAGTGGACACGACGGTACCTGCCTGAAAAGAAGGTGGGGAAGAATGTTGTAATGACCTGTCCTCGTCCTGCAATACCAACCTGTGCTTGGATGGAGGTGATCCCGAGTGCCGTCTAGGAGCACGCGTCCCTGCTGCTACCACCGGCTGTGGAATTCGCCGCGAACTATGGTCGCGCGAGGGTGAACGGTCGCGCAAAGGCGAATGGTTGCGCGGGCGTACAGGCGAGCGGTCGCGCGGGCGCGCAGGCGAGCGGTCGCGCGGGCGCGCAGGCGAGCGGTCGCGCGGGCGCGCAGGCGAGCGATCGCGCGGGCGCGCAGGCGAGTGATCGCGCGGGCGCGCAGGCGAGCGATCGCGCGGGCGCGCAGGCGAGCGATCGCGCGGGCGCGCAGGCGAGCGATCGCGCGGGCGCGCAGGCGAGTGGGCGTGAGGGTGGGCAGGTAAAGGAACACGTGTCCGAGGCGACGAACGCAAGCGATGGCGCGACGGCGAGGGATCGTGCTGCCGCGTAGGTGAAGAAGATCGCTGGCGATAATGATCACGTGATGGTAAGCGATGGCGAGCAGCATGTGAAGGTGAATGATTGCGCGCAAGAGGGCGGTCGTTCAGGGTTGAGCGATGAGGAGCAGCATGCGTAAGCGGGCGATCGTTCAGGGTTGTGCGATGGCGAGCAGCATGCGTAGGTGAATGATCGCGTGAAAGGGTGCGATGGTGATCAGCATCCGCAGGAAGGCGATCGTTCAGGGTTGTGCGATGAGGAGCAGCATGCGAAAGCGGGCGATCGTTCAGGGTTGTGCGATGGCGAGCAGCATGCGTAGGTGAATGATCGCGTGAAAGGGTGCGATGGTGATCAGCATCCGCAGGAGGGCGATCGTTCAGGGTATTGCGATGAGGAGCAGCATGCGAAAGCGGGCGATCGTGCAGGGTTGTGCGATGGCGAGCAGCATGCGTAAGCGGGCGATCGTGCAGGGTTGTGCGATGGTGATCAGCATCCGCAGGAGGGCGATCGTTCAGGGTATTGCGATGAGGAGCAGCATGCGTAAGCGGGCGATCATGCAGGTTCGTGCGATGGCGGGCAGCATGTGAAGGTGATCGCTGGCGAACTGGTGATCGCTGGCGAGCTGGTGATCGCTGGCGAGCTGGTGATCGCTGGCGAGCTGGTGATCGCTGGCGAGCTGGTGATCGCTGGCGAGCAGAAGGTCGACGCGTGTCCTGTGAGAGGATAGGTTCACGAGCAGGAACGGGAAGATCGCTGGCGCGTTGGCGAACATGTGTTTCTGACACACGATGGTGAGCAGGGAGTTCAGCAGGAACTAAAGGGTGGTCAGAGACCGCAGGGAGATGGTCCTCAAATGAGCGCTGACGCTCGGAAGAGAGCTGACGAGCAGGAGAGCGCTGGCGAGGGGGGCGAACCTCAGGAGAGAGCCGACGAGCAGGTGAGCGTCGGCGAGCAGGAGAGTCTTGGCGAGCAGGAGATCGTCGACGAGCAGGAGATCGCTGGCGAGCAGGAGATCGTCGACGAGCAGGAGATCGCTGGCGAGCAGGAGAGCGCTTGTGCGCTGGCCCTGCTCGCGTAAGGGAAGAATCCCTTAGCCCCGAAGGGACCGTGCCCGTCGGGTGACGAGTTCTCCAGAAGGCGAAGATCCGGCAGGAGATGGAGAGCGGTCCGCAGAGAGGTTCAAGGAGGGCGGAGTAGTCGGTTGAGGCTGACGAGGAGAGTCCCCCCCGGAGGACGAAGACCCAAAAAGGCGCCTCTTAGTCCCCCTGTAAGGGGAAGGGAGGCCCTTGTGGCGTAGAGGGCGGTGAGCCTTACGGCGGAGGCGGCCTCGGGGGAGATCGTCGGGACCATCGGTCCTCCGAAGGGGAGTCTCCTTCAAAACACTTCCCTCAGAAGGAAGCTGGGCAGCAGTCGAGACCGAAGGACTCACTTCCCCCTTCGAAGGATGCACGGAAGGAGGAGGAGAGCCTAGAGCACCATCACCAGCAACAGCACCTGCGTCGGAAGGCCCAGCCACGTCGGAGGCCTCTGTCACCACGACGTCGACAAAAGACAGAGGGTCTACCTCCGCTACCACCGGCGACTGTTTAACAGCGGCCCCCAACGAGACAAGGTCAATAAGAGCGACCCTGGAGGGCAAGCCCTTAAGCCCCAGGGACGACCAAATCTGCAACAGATCATCACTGGATAAAGAATTATTATCAATAACCTCCCCCGGAGGAGGAGGGGGAACCGCCTCGCTATGGGAGGCGACGCCCTCTCCCCCCACCGAAGGTAGGGAAACAGAACAAGGGCCTGCGCTCCCACTCGGACGACTCTCCTTAGGAGGCGGACGAGGGGGAGCTTCGGAGGAGGTTTGGGCGGCGGAAGAAGAGTCCCGAGAACCTTCCTCCTTCAAGGCTAACCCCGGAGGAGAACGGTCTCTCTTGGACTTCTTCTTACGCCGACGGCCAAACCTCTCCCACTGGGAGGCAGACCACTCCCTACACTCACGGCACATGTTATCCTGGTCGCACCGTCGGCCCCGACATTGAGGGCAGAGGGTGTGAGGATCCGTACTCACGTCCGACATGAAAGTCCCACAAGGACGGCCGGCAACTCCAGGGCATGTCCGCATATTAAATAAAAGAAAATAACTGAAGGTCAACTTCCAACCAATCACACAAGCTGTAAGAAAAAGAAGAAAATTAAAGGCTGTCAGCGAAGGCGATGAACAGACACGTCTGATCACCGCCGAGCCAAAAGTGAAGTGAAGCAAGTCACCGGTGTGTGGAGGGGGGAGGGGTAGCAAGCTACCCTTCCCCACCCCCCGCTAACTAGCGCGGGGGTAATTAACCCTCGTTAAAAACTATTGGCTCGTCATTTCAGCTGCGCTAAAAGTAAACCCTTTGTAAATAGCGTGGTTTGTATTTCGGTTACGGAACAATTACAATTTACCCAAAATACTCTACACATTAGAAAAATTACCATCTGAACTTTTACTTAATGGGTCAAAACATACCACTCTAGAATTAACAATGGAGCCTAAGTCTGGTGTCTGAAAAACTTGTCCTCCAATTATATGAAAATTTGCCATTGGTGTAACCTGAGTTGGAGAAAATCGATGTTGCTTTCTTATGATATAAAGTATAGGTTCCTGAGTATGTAGAAGCATGTATTCCACTCCCTGCATGTTCCTGTAAAAATAATTGGAAAATGAAGGCATTTGGGCTTCTGATAAATAAATGACATTTTGAATATATTGCATCATCAAAAAACCAGCTTTGAACATCTGTAACACTGTTGTAACCATCAAAGTTCCTTACAACATCTAAATTTAGCTTCTGAAAACTTTAATTTCTCAGCTCAAGACTTTGATTTACTGTATACAGTAACAATAATAGTTTTTTACGTTATGCATTGAATCCAGAAGCTTTTTCTAAAACATATCTAATGGTGCTATTTTTATGAATACTTTACTATTATTAGACTTATCAATAATTTTTCAATCATTACTATCATTTACCTAGTTATACATTACAAACAAAGTCTGCGATCCTTGTCTGCAAATATACCAACTGATACCTTTTCAGAAAATTATATAATAAACTCACTTTAATGTGGGGGGGTAAAATAAGTTGGCAAAAAACAAAAATAGGCTCCCAGAAGCAGAGCTTCAAGTTCAATTGAAAATTGCTATATGTCTTTATGCTCATAAACACCCTTATAATGCAGAGTAACTGATGCCAGAGATAGAAGCAGTTACTTCCATGAGAGCTTAAATTAGAGTTTTTGCTGTGCAGAAACAATGAGTTTTATAGAAAATGTCTAAGGACCTGTGTGTGCAATCTTTAAGGAAATGGTTCGTAAAAGTGGTTTTTGCGGAACGCTATGGTTGCAGCAAGCGCATGTATATCATGTGCTCGAGGAGGGCGCTTGGGCACGCTGCCCCTGAGGACTTATAGGATCTCATGATGATTTCTCTCAACCAAAATGAGATGGTATTTCTGGAAACTTTCTTTTTGGAATGGCCAGTGCTCACAAACAAATTGCAGATCCTGGGTCTAAGATACTGAGTCCTTTTTTTATATTTACGTACTGATCTTACAGGACATAGTACCATGTCATCCAGGACATCACTTACCTCTTTGAGAGACAAGATTGCGAAAGAGTCAAATCTGATAGCATTAGCAACTGGGATTTGGGTTTTGGCCGCAAATTCAGGAACAAAAGACAGATAGTTCTCTCCATCCTCTAGAATGTGACACACGGTGAGATACACCGTGCAATTCACTCACTCTCTTGACTGAAGGTAAGCCAAGGAGGATGACTGTCTTCAGGGTGAGGTCTCTATTTAAAGCTCTATGCATAGGTTCATACGGGGCTTTCTTTAGAGCCCATAGGACTTCAGTCACATCCCAGGAAGGTGGTTTTAGTTCTCAAGGAGGACAAGACAGCTCGAAACTCCTTATTAATACTAAAATTTTCAGGAATCTAATGGGTCCAAACCTTTCAGTTTGAAAACTTGGCTCAAGGCTAACTGGTAGCTCTTCACCGCAGTTACAGAAAAGGCTTTCTTGTTCCTTAGGAACACTAAAAAGTCTGCAATCAGGGGAATAGTGACTTTAAGTGGGGCAATATTCCCCTACGACACCAATCACAAGATTTTCCACTTTGCCTGGTAAACAGCTGTGGAAGACTTTCGGAGGTATCCAGAAAGCTGCTTCCCAGTTGGTCTTGAAACATCTTTCTTTTGGAGGAAAAGTTGGATAGTCTCAAACCGTGAAGGGACAGACAGTGCTGCATCGTGGAATCTTCTAATGTGAGTTTGGCCATTCCAGGAGTTCTCTTGGTATTTCTGTGAGAAGTTCCAACAGGTCTCAATACCACTCTGCTGCCTGCCACCTTACTGTGACTCCTTTGGATGTTCTCATTCAGTTCAATGTCTGACGAATCAGACAGAACGGTGAGAAGGCGTAAAAATCTAGACCGTCCCACGGGCTACGGGTGTTGAAATGCATCTTCCATCACTGCAACTTGGTCTGGGACTGGAGAGCAATAATGTACACAGGAAGTTTGCGATTCAGTTGGGTGGTGAACATGTCCACAGACGAGGAACCTCACAAAGTCACAAGTCTCTTTACTACCATTCACAACCATCTGACATCTCTTGATGGCTCAGATGGTCTGCAATGACGTTTCTCTTTCCTGGGATAAACCTCGCCAAGAGAGAGATTGCTCAGGACCTTGTCCATTTGAGGATCTTGACTGCATAGCAGGAGAGAGGCTATACCTCCTTGCTTGGAGGTGCAGGTCACTACCGTGGAGTTGTTCGCTCATCAATACCACTGTGTGACCTGTCATAATCTTTGCAAAGTGGAGTAACACTAGTTGCGCCGCTCTCATTTCCAGGAAGTTTATGCGGAATCTCTCATCTTCTTCTGACCATAGGCCTGAGATCTGTTCTTTTCCAGCATGGATGCCCCCATCCCTGGCGAGATGCATCTGTGAACAGCAAGAACTGTCGGAGAGGATCCTAAAGGGGTGTACCCGCTAACAGGTTCTCCTTCGGCCACCACAGGAAGTCTGATATCAATTCCTAAGGTACTTATAGCAGGGTTGCAGGATTATCTGAAGCTTAAGCCCACGGGCAATCTCCCAAGGGGGGCAAGTTTCTCTAATGAGGTGAGGTTCCATTTCAGGAAAGTTGCTGCCAAAGTCCTGAACCTTGCTAATCAGTCTGTCGCAGAGAAGGCCTTGACTTGCACCGAGTCTATGTCCATGCCCAGATACTTGATGGATTGGTTAGGGATGAGACCGGACATCTGGAGGTTCAGCTGAATCCCTAATTCCTTA
This sequence comes from Palaemon carinicauda, assembly GCF_036898095.1. NCBI lineage: Eukaryota > Metazoa > Arthropoda > Malacostraca > Decapoda > Palaemonidae > Palaemon > Palaemon carinicauda. The sequence continues at coordinate 106,423,654 of NC_090747.1, read as the reverse complement.
CACAGATCCAGCAACATGCCTCTGTGCTTCAGCAGGAGAGCTTGGGAATCCACCAAGAGAAGCCAGTCGTCTAAGTATCTCTAAGCTCAGACAAGGACAAACTTTGGAGAAGACTTGAGGGGCTGTAGACAGGCTAAAGCACAGAACGCTGAACTGGAACAGCTTGTTTGAAAAGGGAAACCTTAGGTATTGGCTTGAGGCAGGATGGAGGGGTACCTGAAAGTAAGCATCTTTCAGGTCTATGGTCAAAAGGTAGTCATTCTTCCTGATGGCCTGGAAAACAGAAGGTGGTGTCTCCATCTAGAACCTTGTCTGCAGAATGGAAAGGTTCAAAAGGGAGAGGTCTATGACAGGTTTCCAACCTCCCGTCAGCTTCTATACCAGGAATTGACTGCTGAGGAAGCCCAGAGAGTTGTCTAAGACTTCCTCTACCGCATCCTTTCTCAGGAGTTTGGCGACTTCCTCTGCAAGTAGCTCTTTGATGATCCTTTCATATAGTATGGTAGGATCTGACTCGGGTCAGAGGCGGTGGACAGTCTATGAATGGGATCCGATACGCTGAATGGAGGACTTCTACCATCCAAGGGTCAGCCCATAAGTCCTGTCACCTTTGCCAGTTGCTTTGCATACATCCCCCCACTGGGGGTAACCTGGGGAACAAGCCCTACCTAGCGTGAAGTTTTGCTACCACGTCCTCTTCAGCCGGTGGGATGACCTCTCCGATGAAAGTTAGGCTTAGGATTCTGCCTCCCAGGTTCTTGTCCCTCCATGAGGAGTTGCCTAATTGACGAGTTCTTAGTCTGATTCTGAGGAATTGACAACCTCGTTGTCGCTGTTCTGTTATCTACTGGGCTCTACCCCAGTCTTTCTAAGTTCTCAATCGCTTTAGTCACCTCTGAGGACAGAAGGAGATTAGGAGAGTTCCCTGAGATAGTGGTATCTCTAGGGGACAGCTGTTTACAGCATCTTGCTAAGACAGCGCACACCTCTTTTAAACAGTTTCCCCATGGGAAAACATTTTGGTGGCGGCGAAACTCTATGGCCCTGGTGCCAGATCTGGAGTTCCTTGAATGGTCCCGTATGGTCTTCCTAATATTCATTGAGAAGGTGAATTGAGAGTGCCCCAGACCAGTGGTCTATTCACGAACAGGTCTGAATGCCTGCCATGGCAGCTACCTTCATATTTGCACGTTCAGGACCTGAGAACGTGGCTGGTAAATTCTGCAGTCTTTCAGCTGAAACTGAAGGTACCAAGTTGACCACATCTAGATCAATGGGTAGTGGGCTCTGAAAAGTGCCAGAGGTAATGGTGAAAGTTTCGAAGACTCACTTGGTTTTAACTAGTTTTCTGCAGCAGAGACTTGAGAGTTTAAAAGTTTGAGTGTCTTTCATTTGGTTGGAAAGGTGTTACATCACCCCTAAGTCTTGGATTCTGAGACAGCGGGAAGATATCGTCAATCCCGCATCATTCATTAACAGTGTGTGCTAAAGGAGGTTCATCCAGACTTTGTAAGTGGGACATTAGGCTCATAATCTTAATAAAATAAGGGGCCTCCAAACTCAATACTGGGGCCTCAAGTGGCTGTACATTAGCAGAGCTTGTACTCGCACGTGCCCCATTATTTTCAGGAGCATCATCAATCATGATAATGTCCTATTGATGATTTTCTGAATTGAGAGAGCTCTTTATCCTTCCTCCAACATCCTTCCTTTCCCTTGAGTGATACCAGGAAGACGCGGAGGAGTGGGAGGAATCTTGATCACTCCCATCATAAGAGTGGTCGTTTCTATGTCTAGATAGAGAGACAGAAGAGTTAAAACCTCTCACGGAACTTGTTCTACGTGGCAAGAGAGAGTACATACTCAATACTCTGTTCTTTTGAACGTCTACAGCGAGGACCACGTCTACATCGTCTGCCAGATCGTTCTTCTACATTTGATGTAGGGCTGATAAAGGGGGAGAATTTTCCATGCCCTGAATCGGCTTCCGGTACCTGAAAAGAATTTCCTGAAAAAGAATAGTTCCAAAGGACGCCTATCCTACTAGTCATGATTGTCAGACCGACTGAAGAGAACGTGATCTATCTGGACAATTAAAGGATTTGTCTCTAGCATAAGAAACAGGCTTCTTACCTGTGTGAAGAGAGGTTTCATCCCTTTGGTCCCTGGCCAAGAGTTTATAAAACCCCAGTGGGACTCTGTATGGTTTATTATGGCCTCTACTATCCGATGGACGAATAACCATTTTCTTAGCATCATCACGACACGGAGGAATACGCTCGCATGTCAAGTTGGCAGCGCGTTGAGCAATGTCATGACGCTTGGGAATGACAACTTGCTTGGAGCTGCCTAGGCTGCGGAATGGGTAACCTCTCGTACAGTGAAGGCTGCGTGTACAGGGATGTCCTCCTGTTTACAGCCGTCGACACATTCATTTTTAAGAATCTGAACGTTTGACCGGTTAGGAATTATTGGATGAAATTCTAGGTATGGCAAGAATACAGTAGTTACACTTGACTTCCCAGCTTTAGGAAGCTTGGGAGGAGAGGCCTTGCTGGAGCATGAAGGTACTGTATTGCCAAATCTTAAGGGGGGGAGGGGGGACATAGATGAAGCGGTCCGACCACCCTCATAATACAAAGATGACAAATCTCGCAACTCATCCCGGGCACTCTTTGTAGAAGTTTTCTGCCAAGGGCCCTTAGTCGTACGAGGCAGGCCTTTCTTGGTAGAGCGAATTGGAGACTTGTAATCAGGATCTTACAATAAGGCTGCCTCAGTAGAGGGGGAAATGACGTGCTCAACTCCAAAGTCCTTACAGGAATGAGATGCTTTAACTGTTCTTATCAGAGACACATCTAACAGAAACATCTTGTCTGCCTAATCAGAGAGGTATAACTCCCCACTCAGTGCACTTGTGGGGGGTGAAGGGAATCTAGACAAGGCAGTTTAGTCTGGAATAGAGGCATCAAGTAGACCTGGCTCAGGGAGCGCAGCAGCCGTAGCCAGGGGATATGCGATAAAATCAGGTTCAATCTTGTAATGCACATTACTGACACTGGGACATAAAATATGCTTAAGAAATTAGGGCCATCATCCACAGTGACAGATACCTCAGAGGGATTCTGACATGCTGAACTTGGATGGGGGTGAAGGTCCAACGCCACACTTATATTGCGTTTCTCCTCACCACTTACTGAGGCAAACGATCTCTCTTGGGTTGCTTCTTCCTACGAGAATGATATCTATTCCATTAGGAGGATGACCACTCCCTACAATACAGTACTCACATGGAGATTCTACCAACCATTTCTTTCCTCTACATGCCGGACATATCGAGTGAGGATCCACATCTATCCTGCTCATAAAGATTCAACAAGAGCGACCATTACGGCCCGGACAGGAACGCATTGAGGTCAACATAGTCGAAAGGCACACACACTGTAACACAAATAATTCACACGCAAGTGACAAATAATGTCCTAACACAAAGACATAAGACCAGGCAAAAATAAGGGTGATGAGCAGGCGATGCGAATGTCTGCTTGTAGAAGTGAAAGCAGGGGCGTCGTACTACCTCCATAGCTTGAAGTGAAGTGACTAGACGCTTGGGACAAGCATAAACTGTCATGCACACTAGCTGACCAGAAGCATAGCATGACGCGATCTACCAATTCTTTTTTTTTGTCTGGCAGTAAGAAAGAAAACCAGAAGTAACCTCATTAAATGACTCAGAAGTTTATATCTGCGTAGGAATAAATAACTTAACTATAATACTGCATTAAAGCTCAATCAACACAAATATCTTTAACCACATAATGAATACAAATCAATATTGAATACTATACTGTAAAATGATATTTTGATTATAAAATAAATTTTTGAATATACTTACCCGGTGAATATATAATAGCTGACGTCTCGGACGGCTCGACAGAAACACAAATACTCGCGAGCGATCGCCATGAAGGTTGCGGGTGTGCCCACCAGCGCCGACTATCGGCCAGATACCGCATATACATGTAAACAGCCTCAGTTCTTCTCATTCCGCTGGGTCTCTATCTGGGAGGAAGGGAGGGCCTATAATTTATATATTCACCGGGTAAGTATATTCAAAAATTTATTTTATAATCAAAATATCATTTTTAAATATTAAACTTAGCCGGTGAATATATAATAGCTGATTCACACCCATGGTGGTGGGTAGAGACCAGTATTAATACAATATAGGCATATATGCTTAGAGTTTTTGACAGTTATATCATAACAAAACCCAAATAAATATAGGTACCTGGTAAGGAAGCTGACTCTGACGATTACTCTGCCTTGTTAATCCGCTTTCCTCACGAAGCCCAGCCATCCTCTCAGGATGCTGAAAGACTCCCAGGAGCTGAAGTATCCAGGGCGACAACCCATACAACAGGACCTCATCAAAACCCTTAATCTGGGCGCTCTCAAGAAATGACATTTGACCACCCGCCAAATCAAAAAGGATGCGAAAGGCTTCTTAGCCTTCCATACAACCCAATTAAAAACATTTCAAGAGAAGATTAAAAGGATATTGGAATTAAGGGAATGTAGTGGTAGAACCCTCACCCACTACTGCACTCGCTGCAACGAATGGACCCAGTGTGTAGCAGTCCTCATAAAGAGTCTGGACATTTTTTAAGTAAAATGAAGCGAACACCGACTTCCTCCTCCAAAAGGTCGCGTCCATAATACTTCGTAGAGATCTGTTTTGCTTAAAGGCCACGGAAGTTGCTATAGCTCTTACTTCGTGCGTCTTGACCTTAAGCAAGCAACGATCTTTTTCACTCAAATGAGAATGAGCCTCTCGGATTAAAAATCTAATAAAATACGATAAAGCATTTTTAGACATAGGCAATGATGGCTTCTTAACTGAGCACCACAAGGCCTCAGATCCACCTCGTAAGGATTTTGTACGAGCTAAATAAAACTTAAGAGCTCTGACTGGACACAGTACTCTTTCAAGCTCGTTGCCTACGATCTCTGACAGGCAAGGTATATCAAACGACTTAGGCCAAGGACGAGAAGGCAGTTCATTTTTGGCCAAGAAACCAAGCTGGAGTGAACATGTGGCTTTATCTGTAGAAAAGCCGATGTTCCTACTGAAGGAATGGATCTCACTGACCCTTTTAGCCGAAGCCAAGCACACTAAGAAAAGCGTCTTGAGGGTGAGATCCTTCAGGGAGGCTGAATGTAATGGCTCAAACCTGTCGGACATTAGGAACCTTAGGACCACGTCTAAGTTCCATCCAGGAGTTGCCATACGACGCTCCTTAGAGGTCTCGAAGGACTTAAGGAGATCTTGGAGATCTTTATTATTGGACAGATCTAAGCCTTTATGTCTGAACACAGACGCCAACATGCTCCTGTAGCCCTTAATAGTGGGCGCTGAGAGGGAGCGAACATTTCTCAGATGTAGGAGAATAGGAGAAAGTCTGCAATTTGGGCTACAGAGGTACTGGAAGAGGAAATGGATGCTGACTTGCACCAGTCTCTAAAGACTTCCCACTTCGACTGGTATACCTTGATGGTAGAAGCTCTCCTAGCTCTCGCAATCGCTCTGGCTGCCTCCTTCGAAAAACCTCGAGCTCTTGAGAGTCTTTCGATAGTCTGAAGGCAGTCAGACGAAGCGCGGGGAGGGTTTGATGAAGATCCCTTACGTGGGGCTGCCGTAAGAGATCCATCCTTAAAGGAAGACTCCTTGGGACGTCTACCAGCCATTGAAGTACCTCTGTGAACCACTCTCTCGCGGGCCAGAGGGGAGCAACCAACGTCAACCTTGTCCCTTCGTGAGAGGCGAACTTCTGCAGTACCTTGTTGATGATCTTGAACGGTGGGAATGCGTACGCGTCCAGGTGAGACCAGTCCAGTAGAAACGCATCTATGTGGGTCGCCTCTGGATCTGGGACTGGAGAGCAATAGGTCGGGAGCCTTTTGGTCAACGAGGTGGCAAAGAGGTCTATGGAGGGTTGACCCCAAGTCACCCAAAGACTCTTGCACACGTCCTTGTGGAGGGTCCATTCTGTGGGGATCACCTGACCTCTCCGACTGAGACAGTCTGCCAAGACGTTCAAGTCCCCCTGGATGAATCTTGTCAACAGGGAGATGCCTCGATTTTTTGACCAGATGAGGAGGTCCCTTGCGATGACGAACAGTGTGTGGGAGTGAGTGCCTCCTTGCTTGGAGATGTACGCCAATGCTGTGGTGTTGTCCGAATTGACTTCTACCACTTTGTTTCGAAGAATGCTCTCGAAACTCATCAAGGCCAAGTGAACCGCTAACAACTCCTTGCCGTTGATGTGCATGCTCTTCTGATTCGACGTCCAAAGACCCGAACATTCCCGACCGTCCAGAGTCGCTCCCCAACCCAAATCCGACGCGTCTGAGAACAACACGTGGTTTGGGTTCTTGACTGCTAGGGACAGACCCTCTCGCAGACTTATGTTGCTGTCCCACCAGTTCAGGCATGCTTTTACTGGCTCGGAGACCGGGATTGACACAGCTTCCAAAGTCTTGCCCTTGTTCCAGTGTGAGTCTAGATGGAACTGGAGAGGGCGAAGGTGAAGTCTCCCTAGTGAGACAAATTGCTCCAGGGATGACAGAGTCCCTACGAGGCTCATCCAACCTCTTACTGAGCAACGGTCTTTTTTCAGCATAAGGCGGACTTTGAGCAGGGCTTGCTCTATCCGGGTGGCAGACGGAAAAGCCCGAAAAACTAGACTGCGAATCTCCATCCCCAAATAGAGAATAGTCTGGGATGGATTCAGTTGAGACTTTTCTAAGTTCACCAACAGTCCCAACTCCTTTGCCAGACCCAACGTCCAGTGAAGGTTCTGCAGACAGCGATGACGGGACGATGCTCTGAGAAGCCAGTCGTCCAAGTACAGGGAGGCTCGAATTCCCGATAAATGAAGGAATTTTGCCACATTCCTCATGAGCCTCGTAAACACGAGAGGAGCAGGGCTGAGGCCGAAGCACAGTGCTCGAAACTGGTACACCACACTCCTGTAAACAAACCTCAGATACGGTTGAGAATCTGGGTGAATAGGAATGTGGAAGTACGCATCCTGCAGGTTGAGAGAGACCATCCAGTCTCCCTCTCTGACCGCTGCTAGGACGGACTTCGTGGTCTCCATCGTAAATTTTGTTTTTATAACAAAAACGTTGAGCGCACTGACGTCCAGCACTGGCCTCCAACCTCCTGTATGTTTTGGGACTAGGAAGAGACGGTTGTAAAATCCCGGTGATTGAAGGTCCGAGACTTTCACCACCGCTCCCTTCTCTAGTAACAGAGACACCTGCTGTTGTAGAGCTTGTCTTCTTGACTCCTCTCGATACCTGGGAGAGAGGTCTAGAGGAACTGTTACTAGAGGAGGTCTGCGTACAAAAGGTATTTTGTACCCCTCCTTGAGCAACAACACAGACTCTTGGTCTGCACCCCTCTTCTCCCAGGCCTGCCAGAAGCTGTTCAGTCTGGCCCCTACCGCTGTCTGAGGACGTGGGCAGTCAGACTCTTCCACGGGAGGACTTGGCTCCTCTCCTCTTGCCTCTCTTTCCGTCGGCACGAGCGCCTCCCCTGCTGGGGGCTCTGCCACGAAAGGGCGGGATAAATCTAGTCGCTGGGGTATCCACCTTGGGCCTCACGACATAAGACGACGAAGGAGCTCCCTTGCGAGCAGAAGTAGCCATCAGGTCGTGTGTATCCTTCTGGACAAGCGAAGCCGCAATGTCCTTGATCAGCTGTTGAGGAAACAAGGCAGCTGATAAGGGGGCAAAGAGAAGCTCCGACCTCTGACAGGGAGTAAATCCTGCTGAAAGGAAAGAGCAAAGAGTATCCCTCTTCTTGAGGACTCCAGACGTAAAGGTGGCGGCGAGCTCATTGGAGCCATCGCGGATGGCTTTGTCCATACAAGACATAATAAGTACGGAAACATCCTGGTCGGCAGACGAGATCTTCCTGCTTAATGCTCCTAGAGACCAATCTAAAAAGTTAAAAACTTCGAAGGCCCTGAAAACCCCTTTAAGGAGATGGTCAAGGTCCGAGGCGGACCAACAAACTTTAGAGCGTCTCATGGCCAGGCAACGGGGAGAGTCTACGAGGCTTGAGAAGTCACCATGGGCAGAGGCAGGGACTCCCAAGCCGAGAACTTCTCCCGTGTCATACCAGACGCTCGCTCTAGAAGCTAGTTTAAAAGGAGGGAAGGCAAAGGACGTCTTCCCCAAACTCCTCCTGGTAACCAACCAGTCGCCCAGCAAGCGTAAAGCTCTCTTAGAAGAGCGCGAGAGCACTAGCTTAGTAAAAGAAGGCTTCGCAGCAGCTAAGCCTAGCGCAAACTCTGACGGAGGCGAACGAGGAGCGGAAGTAACAAAATGGTCTGGGAAAAGATCCTTAAAAATCATCATGATTTTCTTAAAGTCCATCGAAGGTTGAGCAGCCTTAGGCTCTTCTACGTCTGATAAAACATCCAAAGGAATATCAGTAGGCGGAGGATCAGCCACATCCTCATCTGAAGGAACCTCGTCCGACAATTGATGAGTCAAGAAAGGGAGAGACCTGCCGCGGTGGCAATGCTTGACAAGCAAAGTCCACGCGCAAAGGAGCAGCAGTAGTAGTCGAGGCTACGTCATGTCACTGCTGAAAGGACTGACCAGCAACAACAACAGGAGCTGATGGACGCTCGACGTCAAATCGAGACTGCCTTGACTGCCTAGACTGAGCAGTTAAAACAACCCATGACTGCGGTGCTTGACGCTCAACGTCAAAACAAGGCAACTGAGCTGGTTAGCGAACGTCCTGAACGTCAACACGAGACTGCGGCAGCGGCTGAACGTCAACACGAGACTGCGGCAGCGGCTGAAAGTCAACACGGGACTGCATCGAGTGAGGCTCCAAGTCACGTGACTGTCGTGACAAACTACCGACATCACGCTTCGAAACGTCAAAAAGACGAGTAAAGGCTCGTTTGGGCGGCTGACGGCCAGTCTCTCGATCAGCGTAACGGCGAGGATCATCGTGAACCTGCTCAACGGTATACTCCTCCATAAGGGAGGCAAGCTTATTCTGCATATCCTGCAGGACAACCCATTTAGGATCAACGGGAGTCGGTACGGGCCGAGACGATGGTAACGTCTGCGACGGCAAAACATTGCTCTTACTGAGACTCTCGGAGCCCGTGTTACGCTTACGCTTAATCGGAGAACAGTCTTCCGACGACTGCAAAGGGTCAGAGCTGTCCCAATGGCTACAGCCAGGACGCTGGACCTGTCCTGAAGGGACTGACTTCCGCTTTAAGGGTCTAGAAACTTTGCTCCAAGGTTTCTTTTGCGAGAAGCCTTCGGATGACGAGGAGAAAACCGCCTCGCTCGTCTTATGGTAGGGGCGATCTTGACGAGACACGCCCGATACCGCAGAGGGAACGTCTGTTCGTTGGTTAAAGCCTCTCGTTCCCTTAAGTCCTACGACATTACTTCTCCCTGGTGCAGGGGAGCCTGAAAGAGGTCTCGGACTAGATGAACGACAAGCACGAACAGACGAACCCTCGGTCGCAACACTAAAAACACTTTGCGCACTAATCACTTTATCCCCACGATTTTCTAATGTGGCACTCTGACACTTTAACACATTCACATCCGCCATGAGTTGATTACGGTCCGATGCTAACGACTCAACTCTCTCGCCCAAAGCTTGAATGGCAAGCAACATATCCCGCATGGATGGTTCATGAGTGCTAGTAGAGGGTTCAGGAACAACTACTACAGGGGAAGGATTAGGTTCAGGGGCATGGGAGGAGGAAAAATCCAACGACCTAGAGGAGCTTCTCCTCACCCTATCTCTCTCAAGCTTACGAGAATATTTATCAAACTCTAGCCAGTCGAATTCCGAAAGTACCACGCACTCATCACACTGATCTCCTAATTGGCAGGTTTTACCCCGGCAATTAGAACACACGGTATGTGGGTCGAGAGAGGCCTTGGGAAGACGTTTGTTACAATCCCTAGCATTACATTTACGAAATTTAGGTCCAGGAATAGGAGAAGGGTCAGCCATTTTGAAAAGTCAAAGAAAATCCAAAAACAATCCAAAGTCATCAACAATAAACGCTATCCAAAAAAGGGTTCAAGAGTTTTAATTGAAGAGAAAAACACCTGTCACTGCAAAAGCAAAAAACCAAAAAGAAGTACTTCACCAAGAATGACGAAAAATGTTATTTTTATAATTAAATAAATTTTTGAATATACTTACCCGGTGATTATATAAGCTGCAGCTCTGCTGCTCGACAGAAAACTCTACGTAAAAAATCCGCCAGCGATCGCTATGCAGGTAGGGGGTGTACTTCAACAGCGCCATCTGTCGTGCAGGTACTCAGTACTCATTGTAAACAAAGAACTCAATTTTCTCCTCGGTCCACTGCGTCTCTATTGGGGAGGAAGGGAGGGTCCTTTAATATATAATCACCGGGTAAGTATATTCAAAAATTTATTTTATTATAGAAATAACATTTTTCAATATTTAACTTAGCCGGTGATTATATAAGCTGATTCACACCCAGGGGGGTGGGTAGAGACCAGCAATAAATGTTTACATTATTATAAGCTAAGGATTTTTTATTTCATTTTAGCAGTTATCAAAATAACAAACAAAATAAATAAGTACCTGGTAAGGAAGTCGACTTGAACAATTACTCTGCCTTTTTAAGTACGTCTTCCTTACGGAGCCTCGCGATCCTCTTAGGATGCTGAGCGACCCCTAGGATCTGAAGTATCAAGGGTTGCAACCCATACTACAGGACCTCATCAAAACCTCTAATCTAGGCGCTTCTCAAGAAAAGAATTTGACCACCCGCCAAATCAACCAGGATGCGAAAGGCTTCTTAGCCTTCCGGACAACCCAAAAACAACAATAAAAACATTTCAAGAGAAAGATTAAAAAGGTTATGGAATTAGGGGAATGTAGTGGTTGAGCCCTCACCCACTACTGCACTCGCTGCTACGAATGGTCCCAGGGTGTAGCAGTTCTCGTAAAGAGACTGGACATCTTTAAGATAAAAAGACGCGAACACTGACTTGCTTCTCCAATAGGTTGCGTCCATTATACTTCGCAGAGATCTATTTTGTTTAAAGGCCACTGAAGTTGCGACAGCTCTAACTTCATGTGTCCTTACCTTCAGCAAAGCTTGGTCTTCCTCACTCAGATGGGAATGAGCTTCTCGTATTAACAGTCTGATAAAATAGGATAAAGCATTCTTTGACATAGGCAAAGATGGTTTCTTAACAGAACACCATAAAGCTTCTGACTGTCCTCGTAAAGGTTTAGTTCGTCTTAAATAGAACTTAAGAGCTCTAACAGGGCATAAGACTCTTTCTAGTTCATTTCCAACCATATTTGATAGGCTTGGAATATCGAACGATTTCGGCCAAGGACGAGAAGGTAGCTCGTTTTTGGCTAGAAAACCAAGTTGTAAAGAACATGTAGCCGTTTCAGATGAAAATCCGATGTTCCTGCTGAAGGCGTGAATCTCACTGACTCGTTTAGCTGTGGCTAAGCAAACCAGGAAAAGAGTCTTTAAAGTGAGATCTTTAAAGGAGGCTGATTGTAGCGGCTCGAACCTTTCTGACATGAGGAATCTTAGTACCACGTCTAAATTCCAACCAGGTGTAGCCAAACGACGCTCCTTCGTGGTCTCAAAAGACTTAAGGAGGTCCTGTAGATCTTTGTTGTTGGAAAGATCTAAGCCTCTGTGCCGGAAGACTGATGCCAACATGCTTCTGTAACCCTTGATAGTGGGAGCTGAAAGAGATCTTTCTTTCCTCAGGTATAAAAGGAAGTCAGCTATTTGAGTTACAGAGGTACTGGTCGAGGATACTGATACTGACTTGCACCAGTTTCGGAAGACTTCCCACTTCGATTGGTAGACTCTAAGAGTGGATGTCCTCCTTGCTCTAGCAATCGCCCTGGCTGCCTCCTTCGAAAAGCCTCTAGCTCTCGAGAGTCTTTCGATAGTCTGAAGGTAGTCAGACGAAGAGCGTGGAGGCCTTGGTGTACCTTCTTTACGTGTGGCTGACGTAGAAGGTCCACCCTTAGAGGAAGAGTTCTGGGAACGTCCACTAGCCATCGAAGTACCTCGGTGAACCATTCTCTCGCGGGCCAGAGGGGAGCAACTAACGTCAACCTTGTCCCTTCGTGAGAGGCGAACTTCTGCAGTACCTTGTTGACAATCTTGAACGGGGGGAATGCATATAGGTCTAGATGTGACCAATCTAGGAGAAAGGCATCTATATGAACTGCTGCTGGGTCCGGGATTGGTGAGCAATATATTGGGAGCCTCTTGGTCATCGAGGTTGCGAAGAGATCTATGGTAGGCTGGCCCCATATGGCCCACAGTCTCTTGCACACATCCTTGTGTAGGGTCCATTCTATTGGAATGATTTGTCCCTTCCGACTGAGGCAATCTGCCATGACATTCAAGTTGCCTTGGATGAACCTCGTTACTAGAGAAATGTTTAGATCTTTTGACCAGGTGAGGAGGTCCCTTGCGATCTCGTACAACGTCATAGAGTGGGTCCCTCCTTGCTTGGAGATGTACGCCAAAGCCGTGGTGTTGTCCGAGTTCACCTCCACCACTTTGCCTTGAAGGAGGGACTTGAAGCTTTTCAAGGCCAGATGAACTGCCAGTAGCTCCTTGCAGTTGATATGCATTGTCCTTTGACTCGAGTTCCAAGTTCCCGAGCATTCCCGACCGTCTAATGTCGCGCCCCAGCCCGTGTCCGATGCGTCCGAGAAGAGAACGTGGTTGGGAGTCTGAACAGCCAGGGGCAGACCCTCTCTGAGGTTGATACTGTCCTTCCACCAAGTCAGGGAAGACTTCATCTTCTCGGAAATGGGGATCGAGACCGCTTCTAGCGTCTTGTCCTTTTTCCAGTAAACGGCTAGGTGATATTGAAGAGGACGGAGGTGTAGTCTTCCTAACGATACGAACTGTTCCAGGGATGATAGTGTCCCTATCAGACTCATCCACTGCCTGACTGAACATCGTTCCTTCTTCAGCATGTTCTGGATGCATAACTGGGCTTGACTTGTTCTGGGGGCCGACGGAAAAGCCCGAAAAGCTTGACTGTAAATCTCCATCCCTAAATACACAATAGTTTGGGATGGGACCACTTGAGACTTTTCCATATTGACCAGGAGACCCAATTCCTTGGTCAGATCTAGAGTACACTTTAGATCCTTCAGACAGCGACGACTGGAAGAAGCTCTTAGAAGCCAGTCGTCCAAATAGAGGGAGGCTCTGATGTCCGCTAAATGAAGGAATTTGGCTATATTCCTCATCAGCCTCGTAAACACAAGAGGAGCTGTGCTTAGGCCAAAGCACAGGGCTTGAAACTGGTAGACAACCTTTTCGTAAACGAATCTCAGAAAAGGTTGGGAGTCTGGGTGGATGGGGACGTGAAAGTATGCGTCCCTTAGGTCTAAAGAGACCATCCAGTCTTCCTTTCTGACCGCTGCTAGAACGGACTTTGTGGTCTCCATGGCGAATGTCAGCTTTGTGACAAAGACATTCAGCGCACTGACGTCTAGCACCGGCCTCCACCCTCCTGTCTTCTTTACCACTAAGAAGAGACGGTTGTAGAAGCCCGGGGTTTGATGGTCCAGGACTTTGACTACCGCTCCCTTTTCTAGCAAGAGAGACACCTCCTGTTTCAATGCTCGTCTCTTGTCTTCCTCTCTGTACCTGGGAGAGAGATCGATGGGAGACGTTGCTAGAGGGGGTTTTCGTACAAACGGGATCTTGTACCCCTCTCTGAGCAACTTCACAGATTGTGCATCTGCACCTCTCTTCTCCCAGGTCTGCCAGAAGTTCTTGAGTCTGGCTCCCACTGCTGTCTGAAGAAGGTGGCAGTCAGACTCTGCCTTTAAAGGACTTGGTTCCTTTCTTCTTCCCACGTCTCCCTTCGGCACGAGCACCTCCTCTGCTGGAGGCTCTGCCACGAAAGGGCGGAATAAATCTGGACGCTGGAGTGTCCATCCTTGGTCTTGACAAGGTAGGCAAAGGGGTGGCTTTGCGGGCAGAGGACGCAACCAGGTCATGGGTGTCCTTCTGAATCAAAGAAGCAGCAATCTCCTTAATCAAGTCCTCTGGAAAAAGGCACTTAGAGAGAGGAGCAAACAGAAGTTCTGATCTTTGACACGGTGTTACTCCAGCTGACAGGAAAGAGCAAAGGTTCTCACGCTTCTTGAGGACTCCGGATACGAACGATGCAGCAAGCTCACTAGATCCGTCACGTATGGCCTTGTCCATGCAGGACATGATGAGCAAGGAAGATTCCTTCTCAGTCGGGGAGATCTTCCTGCTTAAAGCTCCCAGACACCAGTCCAAAAAGTTGAAGACCTCGAAGGCTCTAAATACTCCTTTCAACAGATGGTCTAGGTCCGAAGGTGACCAGCATATCTTAGAGCGTCTCATGGCTAGCCTGCGGGGAGAGTCTACAAGACTTGAGAAGTCGCCCTGGGCAGAGGCAGGAACTCCCAAGCCGAGAACTTCTCCCGTGGCATACCAGACGCTCGATCTGGAAGAGAGTTTAGCAGGGGGAAACGTAAAGGCTGTCTTCCCTAGACTCTTTTTGGACTGCATCCAATCTCCTAAAACTCGTAAAGCTCTCTTGGACGAGCGTGCGAGGACGAGTCTCGTAAAGGCAGGCGAGGATGACTGCGTACCTAAAGCAAACTCTGACGGAGGAGAGCGTGGAGCCACAGACACAAACTGGTCCGGAAACATCTCTTTGAACAGAGCAAGAACTTTTCTAAAGTCCAAAGAGGGTTGCGTGGACTTGGGCTCGTCAAGGTCCGAATGTGGTTCATCAACGTGTGCCGCATCGTCATCATCAGAGAGTCCATCATCCTAGAATTGAGGAGGAAGCGGCAATGGAGTAGGCATCGGCTGGTCAGCTGAGTCCGGTCGCACGGGTGCACGCGTGACTGAACCGGACGCAACGTCATGGAACTGTTGCCCAGTCTGTGAGCTGGCAACAACCATAGCAGCGCGGGGACGCACAGCGTCTACTCCAGACTGTCTAGTCTGATGTGGGCGAGCAGAGGCAACCACACTGGGTTGCGGTGGTTGACGCACCGCGTCAAAACAAAACAACTTTGACGGTTGTTGTACCTCGCGAACGTCAACGGAAGGTTCCGTGCGTCGCTGAACGTCAACATGCGGCTGGCAGTGTACACTGGAACGCATGGATGGCGGGACTCTCTCAGCTGGAGTGCGCAAGAAAGTCGCCTCAGCGTCCACAGGACGCACAACCGTGGTTGGTTGTAGGCAAGAGGTTGGTGCAGCAGCAACCTTCTCCGTACGAAAGTCCTGCATCAGAGACATTAATTGGTACTGCATGGTCTGCAGCAAAGACCACTTAGGGGCTGCAGGAGCAGGTGCGGCGACAGACGGTGTAACTGCCTGAGGCGGTACCGCTTTGCCTCTCTTAGGAGGTGAGCAGTCATCGGAAGACTGCAGCGAGTCCGAACTGACCCAGTGGCTACAATTGGGCCGTTGGACTTGCGCGGAAGGGACCGACTTGCGCTTAAGAGGTCGTGAGACCTTGGTCCATGGTTTCTTACGAGAAACCTCTTCCGCAGACGAGGAATAAATGGGCTCTCTCGTCTCTGTGTGGGTGGGACGATCTTGTGTAGATACGCCCGAAACCACGGAGGGAACGTCTGTTCGCTGATTAAAGCCTCTCGAACCCTTTGGTCGTACGACATTGCTTCTCCCCTGGACTGGGGAGCTTGCAAGAGGTCCCGGACTAGGAGGACGACAGGCACGAACAGACGAACCCTCAAGCGCAACACTATCCACAACACTATCACTCACTTTATCACTTCCCACTGCACTCTTACACTTCAGCTCCTTGACGTCCGCCATGAGCTGCTTACGGTCACTAGCCAAGGACTCAACTCTCTCACCCAGAGCTTGGATGGCACGCATCATATCAGCCATCGAAGGTTCCTGAGTGCCAGAAGGGGGATTAGGAGCAACCACTACAGGGGAAGGAATAGGTTGTGGGGCATGAGGAGAGGAAAAATCAACGGAACGAGATGAACTTCTCCTGACTCTATCTCTCTCTAGCCTACGTGTATATTTCTGGAATTCGATAAAATCGAATTCCGAAAGCCCAACGCATTCCTCACATCGATCTTCCAATTGACAGGTTTTATCCCGACAATTGGAACAAACGGTGTGAGGATCGATAGAGGCCTTCGGAAGACGCCTTGAACAGTCCCTAGCATTACACTTCCTGAATTTAGGGACTTGAGAAAGGTCAGCCATTTTGAATTGGTCAAAGGGGAATTCAAAAACTATCCAAAGTCAACAAATAATCCGATATCAAAAAAAAGAATGCAAGGATTTATTGAAGAGAAAGCCTGCACAGCGAAAGCTCAAAACTAGAAACGTGTACTTCACCAAATAGTTGTGAAAACAAATCCAGTTAGCAACAGCGAATTAGTAGGTCTTGCCGGTAGCACGACAGAGAGAAAATTGAGTTCTTTGTTTACAATGAGTACTGAGTACCTGCACGACAGATGGCGCTGTTGAAGTACACCCCCTACCTGCATAGCGATTTTTTACGTAGAGTTTTCTGTCGAGCAGCAGAGCTGCAGCTTATATAATCACCGGCTAAGTTAAATATTGAAAACTCCAGGTCAACAGCGAGCGGAATCAACTTGTCGACAAGACCGACAGAGAAGAACTGAGGCTGTTTACATGTATATGCGGTATCTGGCCGATAGTCGGCGCTGGTGGGCACACCCGCAACCTTCATGGCGATCGCTCGCGAGTTTTTGTGTTTCTGTCGAGCCGTCCGAGACGTCAGCTATTATATATTCACCGGCTAAGTTTAATATTTAAAATTAGTAATTTTTTCATGTTAAAAAATATAATAGTACTGCAAAGTCTTACTAGCACAGTAGCTTAATTCCTAAATACAGTACCGTAAATACAGTACTATATGCAAAACAATATAAGCAATTAAGTATATTTTTGAAGGAAGCAATACTATACATTAAAAACTTACGTCAACTGGTCTACCCTAGTATTCTGCTGCATCTTTATGAACTCATTGTTGCAATCCCTGGAGTAAAAGGGATTTGTTCTTTCAGAGAAATACTCCAAAATATTTGCCGAATTTAGATGTGGAATCCACATACTGTCTTGCCACGATATGTGAAGTGGATTATCTGAAAAGAAGCCATATACTTTAGTTAGCAACTAATATAAACTCAATTGAATAAATTCCACAACCTATCAGTTGGTTCAAACATATCTAATTACTGATCTGTTAAAATCATGTATTGTACACATAAAACTTTTCCTAAATACGCGATGGTATTCAGGTTTCGACACTGATAAAGATACGGTATTAACAGGCATCAATAACTGGATACTAATCCTTGGTGTCTTTTATACCTTAATGAATTACTATAAAATGTTTGTGTAAGATCCAAAGCTAAAAATCTACTTTTAATTAATATAATGCTAATTAAATTGAAAGTACTGTATAACTGGCAACTCAATGAACAATGAATTATAAATTTAGCGATGTTCAAGTTAACCTAAAATCTATTCCTACAATGTTTTTCAAGTTGATGATGAATTAAACGTTAGGTCACTTGAAATACAGCATTTTTTTCTAATTTAAAGTTTGGATCACTCCAAAATTATCTTCAATATATTGCTAACAATTAAGGTTTTCAATATTCCAGACAGTATTTTTTAATCAAACGAACTGTACGAGATATACTATCTGCGATCTAAGGTATCCACTACATACTTTCAGATCTTTCAGAACCTCATAAAATGTTTATCAATTGTAGCACTGCCATATTTTTCTTATTCAAATATATCACTTTGTCTTTCATACAGCCTTTTTAGGGATTTTAAATTTATTCTTTAACTAACCTTGAACTACTCATTACAAAGATAAGGTTGAATTGATCATTAACCTATCAGCCTTTGTTTTTCTTGCTCGAGTAAAGTATCTTGACTTTAAAATGTTAACAAATAATCATAAACAATTGTTATCAAAGGTTTCAGTACACACGAAATACCCTAAAAAGTTTTAATCAAAAGAGAAAACATGAAAAGTGTTAAATGACATCTTAAAAGTGAAATCAAGAAATTCTAAGGAACTCTTAGCCATTAAAAGTTTTATTTGTTTTAATGTTTTTAAGATATTTCATTTTAATTGTGCAAGTTGTGGAATGATCTTCCTAATAGGGTAGTTGAATAAGCAGAACTTCAAAAGTTCAAACTCGCAGCAAATGTTTTCATGATGAGCACACTTACACAAGTCATTTTATAGCTTATATATCAAATATGTTTTAATATCGTTAATGTTTTTAAAATATCTTATTTTAATTGTTCATTACATATTATATTGTTTATTTCCTTCCCTCACAGAGATATTTTTCCCTATTAGAGCCCTTGGGCTTATAGCATTTTGCTTTTCCAACTAGGGTTGTAGCTTAGCTAGTAGTAATAATAATAATAATAATAATAATAATAATAATAATAATTTGATTACGTGGATTTTTATTGCAGTCTCTTCTATACTGTACTCAACGCACACCCTTCGCTGGAAATGAAAACCTTGTAGGTCCAAATACTGTAGCATTATATCACAAAACTGAGATAATGGGATTTTTGAAAATTGGGTGGTATCCCTAATCATTATCATTATAATTATTACCTGATGAGAAGGAAATATCCTTCACATGTCTTTAATATTGGAACATAAAAGCACATGACCAATATCAACAAACAAAGGTAAGCAATAACTGTTATAAAGGAGATAGGCTACATGGGAGATGTGGTAAACCTGTGTTCCACACAAATGTACTGCATACCGGTTATTTACAGATTACGTTATAGGGCGAGCCTGTTTGGGAGGTTAAAGTAACAAAGGTTAAAAGTAATTTGTATTTTTCCTAATAATAAAAACGTGAGTACTTTAACAGGGGTGTGTTTTCAGCTTGGCTAGAACTCAGCTGTTAAAATTTATTACAATGTGTCGGTAGTTCCTGACGGACAGCAGCCAGTACAGAGAGTAGCCACTTTGACCTTCACCTAGGGCTTGCAGGGTGGTTAAGGAGAGAAGTGAAACTTGAAGGACTCACGTTTGTGTAGTTAGGAAAAATATAAATTACTTTTAAAATCTGTGGTTTGTTCAAACACAAATACAAATCCTCATCCTTTAATGGTAGACTTATTCTTAGGGGGTAGGAAGCCCCCTACAACCATACTGGCTAGTTTAAAATATTCCTAATAACCATTAGAAAAAATCAAATCCAATATGAGTGTTAGCTTAAATATTAAGGTTGCTAAAGCAGTTTGATAATCTTATTAATTTTCATTGATATACTAGCAGCTAAGACCCCATCCTGGCCACAACGTGATATGCAAAATATCGCAGCCGTCAATGAGTTAAGCATCAAAATGTTTGAACTTACAGCTGGCTTAATTAAAGCAAAGTAATAACTGTCTACAAAATATAGACCTTAAAGGGCTAAGCTATAGTGAAAGCACTATAAGCTGCCAAACTATAACAAATATTTTGGGTTTTATTATAGTTCCGGCCACACATTGTCCCTTTCATTTCCCAATGATGTACATCAAAATAGCTCGCACTCGAACCCTTTCTCATAACAAATTCCATACTGATGAGGAATTAGAGCATCTTTATCCAGTTGTCTAAATTACTGTTTAACAATAAAGTTTTCAACCCTATAGTCTAAATAAGTAGCCAAGACTAGGATCTACCACTAGCTATTCAACCCTATAGTCTAAATGTATACTCAGGAGCTTTTGTAGATCAGCGGACAGGTCCTCCCACATGCACAGAAAATGGGAATTCCTTCCTGTTTTCTAGGTATTTATAAGACCAGGTTGCTGCGCTACAAAAACT
Source organism: Palaemon carinicauda (assembly GCF_036898095.1). Taxonomy (NCBI): domain Eukaryota; kingdom Metazoa; phylum Arthropoda; class Malacostraca; order Decapoda; family Palaemonidae; genus Palaemon; species Palaemon carinicauda. The sequence goes on along the minus strand of NC_090747.1, from coordinate 106,403,671 downwards.
GCGTCTGTTGTTCTGCAAAACCTCTACAAAAGAACGCAACCGAACTTAAACGGCACAACCTAACCTAACCTAACCTACAAGCCATGTCCCTACTTATTAGGGGCCTAACGCCTCCTACGACCCCCTTTACATTGCTATACTCTTGCTCCCTCCTTAACTGGGGGTAACAACTTCCCTGCAATCCCTTTTACTCTGCCATAATCATACATAATAAATGTGGCCGCGATTACACATACACCCATAACATATCAAAGCCCACAAACCATCCTAAAGTAATCTCACTAACACGGTTCGCTTGAAAAAGGAATTGAAACCCTACAGTGGTCTGTCCTTAGCCTTAGCTTTTCAATTCAAGGTCCAGCTTCAAAGACTAAGTTAGAACCTAAGCCACAGGCAAACTAGCCTAACACTGCCACAAATAAGTCAGGCTTAC
>NC_090747.1:106395738-106398238 GCF_036898095.1 Palaemon carinicauda | reverse complement strand
AAGACAATTAAAGATCTTCAGAGATGTGTAAAGCACATAGAAAGTCTTAGGATGGATTTGAACTCCGTTCCATTAATCGGCCCCTTCCTCTCTAATTTTAAGATGGGAGTGCAGGATGGAACTCATTGTTTCAGGAGGGTGGGGGTTATGTTAGCCGGTATTTTAGGAAGCTTTTTATTGAAGAAGGTCTTTTTTAAGAGGAAAAGCGAAACAAACGACGAGGAGCGGGGGCTTGAAAATGCAGTGGAAGAAGACGACATTAAATTTGAACCTCCGCCGCGGCAAAACGGAGAGACAACCGAAAAGAAAAACCAAAACTTAGAGGAATATCAGGAGGCGATAGAAAACTACGAAAAAAGAAGAAAATCCGCAGCTAATCGGGAGGATTACCTTCAAAGGAAAGTTCAACATCTAGAAGCTGATGCGCTTCTCAAGGAAAAGAAATATTTTGAGGAATATAATCGGTTACAAGAAGAACTATTGGGTTTGCTTAAAGAAGCAAAGGACGAAAATGCTACATTACGAGAGCAAGTCTTTCACTGCAATAATAAATTTCAAGATAAGTTAGACGCGCTAACGATAGAAAATATTTATATTAAACAGAAGTTGTTTGAAAAAGAAGTGAAGGTTGAATCCCTTGAGAATCAACTGACTTATGAGAGAATGAATTATCAGACACTTCAGGTAAATTCAACAGAAAAGGAGGAGAAGAAGGTGGAGGTGGAGGAGGAGAAGGAGGAGGAGGTAGAAGAGGAGGAGAAGAAGCTGGAGGAGAAGGAGGAGGGGGTAGAAGAGGAGGAGGAGGAGAAGGTAGAAGATGATGAGAAGGAGAAGGTGGAGGAGGAGGAGGAGAAGATAGAAGAGGAGGAGAAGGAGAAGGAGGAGGAGGAGAAGAAAGTGGAGGAGAAGGAGGAGGAGGAGAAGGTAGAAGAGAAGGAGGAGGAGGAGAAGGTAGAAGAGGATGAGGAGGAGAAGGAGAAGGTGGAGGAGGAGGAGAAGAAGGTGGAGGAAAAGGAGGAGGAAGAAAAGGAAGAGGAGGAGGAAGAAAAGGAAGAGGAGGAGGAGGAAGAAAAGGAAGAGGAGGAGGAAGAAAAGGAAGAGGAGCAGGAAGAAAAGGAAGAGGAGGAGGAGGAAGAAAAGGAAGAGGAGGAGGAAGAAAAGGAAGAGGAGGAGGAGGAGGAGAAGAGCGTACAGCTGGTGCAAGGTAAGCAAATATTCAATTTCTTGATAAATTGTTCTGACAATTCTGTATTAAGTCATTTAATATTATATATGGGCACATTTGTCATGAGATCAATATGGTTAATTCCAGGTTACATGTGTTGGTACGCCACTATTCGCACTCTTCGTAAGCATCAGGGAGCGGGGAATAATATCTTTAATATACCGAAACTTTGTCTAATAGGAACACATCTGTTTTTGGAAACATATGGATTTAAGGACCTTTATTTCATAAACCGCGATTGGCAGCAGCAACCACCCGAGGCGGAATCCTTCTTGCAGGGGCTAATCGGGGAGGAGACTGACGCGGTACCAGGAGACTGTAGAGTCTTCCTACAAAGCAAATATCTCAAGGATCCAAAATTACGTATTTCAGCCCTTCAACGTTTAAATGTGTCGCATATGCGATTGGTCTTTGACTGGGGCACCAAGAAGCGTTACTTAGAAGGGCTTGATAAAAAAGTGAATGATGAAATATATTTAGCGCCCATATATAGAACCTATGACCACGAACCTGGGGTATACGATCCTGTGGCAGAAACCGTTATACGAAATGTGTCTCCTCTACAGCTATGGCAGACAGTGAGAGAATACTACGGCCCTAACACAGTGCGCCCCTATCATTGGTTGACAAATAATTGTCAAACAATATTGAGGGATATAATACTCAAGTTTGGAGTTATCACCTTTGTGCATAAAGATATTACACCATTCTTTATCTATAAGGGTGTTGATATAATACGGGCGATAAACGAGAGCATAAAAACATCCTGTGTATCGAAAGAATAAGTGTATTGAGTAGTGAAAGTCGTAGTGAGTGTTTAGTGTTCTGAACATAGAAGAAAAAAAGAAAAAAGAAAAAAAAAGTTATTAATTTTTTTAACGTTTCGGTTGAAATTTGGAGAAGATAGTTTCAATTTACTTTTGTAAAGAAATAAGTTTTTATGTGAGAGACATTGAAAGACAGAGAATCGATACCGAGTGGTTTCCAACCTTTCAGAACTAAAGGGAATAATCTGCAAGATGGATTCAGAAGATGGAAGAAGTCACACTTGTTCTAGTATGCATTATTCCTTGACAAAGATTCACCTGTACTGTTTCTTTGTCAGGTGAACAAATGCAGAAAAAACAGGTCTGACCTCTTCTAGTATGCTGTGTCCCCTGGAGAAGAAACCTTTGTACTGGAATAGTGGAACAGATGTGCCTTTGTTTGGTGTAGCAGCCATCTGGATTAAGACCCATTAAGAGACAGGGAATCAATGCCAAGAGGATTACGGCT
>NC_090747.1:106325738-106388238 GCF_036898095.1 Palaemon carinicauda | reverse complement strand
TCCACCCACCGGTGACTTGCTTCACTTCACTTAGAGGTAGGACTTGACTTGGGGGTCAGGGATGGCGGGCACATATGTGTACTGTAAATAGCTAAGGTTTGTATGGTTAGGAAAAATACAAATTATCTTCGAATTTGTCATTTGTTCCGTAACCGAAATACAAACCACGCTATTTACATTGGGTGACTTACCCCTTAGGAAGGGTGGAAAGTCCCCAGCCTTACTGACTTCGGCTTGCCCGGGGGCTCGATCCCTTAGTGAGCAGCACTAGAGAGAGGGAGCCCCTGTACCTCACAGGTTCCTAGCATCGCTAGGAACGAGTGGCCTACATAAGTAGTGTGAGGAGGAGAGTGTGACTCGTCCTATGAAATTGACCTTGAGACCTTCAGATAGGAATTCTAGGATAGGACGTTCCCCATACCACCTCGTCAGGGTATGGGAGACGCAACAGTATTAAGCTTAATACTAGGAGCACAAAGAAGCATGGGTTACCTGCAGAGGTCGAGGTCAGCTATGCGAGGACCAGGATGCTGCTTCCCCAAGAGAGGGGAGAATGAAGAAAGAAGTAAGGGTCAGACATACTCTTTCATTCACACAGACTAAGACCGGGTAACAACGCCCTCAACCTACTGCTACTTGTCCAAAAAGGAGCCTGAGGTTAGACCAGCTGTTGTGCAGCCACCACAGGGCCGATAGAGAACGTATCGAGGCTCCTGTGGGTCACGTCTTGCAGGTAGTGGGCTGTGAAGGTCGTTTGACGCTTCCAGACCCCCGCTTGAAGTACCTGCGTCACAGAGAAGTTTCTCTTGAAGGCCAGGGATGTAGCAATACCCCTGACATCGTGGGCCCGAGGGCGACGTGACGGAGGAGGGTCAGGATTCAGGGCATGGTGGATAACCCTTCGAATCCAAGCAGAGATGGTGTTCCTTGTGACCCTCCTCTTTGTCCTGCCTGTGCTCACAAACAAAGCTCGCACATGAGGACGGACTGCAGCCGTTCTCTTCAAGTAGTACCTCAGACACCTCACTGGGCATAGTAGCAGCTGGTCTGGGTCGTTTGTTACAGAACGGAGACTCGCGATCCTGAAAGAGTCGAACCGAGGGTTCGGCACTCCAGGATTCTGAGTCTTGGCCACAAACTCAGGGACGAACCTGAACGTTACCTCCCCCCATCCCCTTGAATGGGCGATGTCGTACGAGAGACCATGAAGTTCACTAACTCGCTTGGCCGAGGCCAAGGCGAGTAGGAAAGCCGTCTTCCAAGACAGGTGGCGATCGGAGGCCTGGCGTAATGGCTCGAAGGGAGGTCTCTTGAGAGACCTGAGAACTCGAACCACGTTCCAAGGAGGGGGTCTCACTTCCGACTGGGGGCAGGTAAGCTCATAGCTACGTATGAGTAAAGAGAGTTCTAGCGATGAAGAAATATCCACGCCCTTCAATCTGAAGGCCAAGCTTAAGGCTGAGCGATAGCCTTTCACTGCCGAGACAGAAAGGCGCATTTCTTCTCGCAGATACACAAGGAAGTCCGCTATTGCTGGAATAGTGGCATCGAGTGGAGAGATACCCCTTACACGACACCAATCACAAAAGACTCTCCACTTCGCTTGGTAGACTCCCTCAGAGGACCTTCGCAGGTGCCGAGACATTCTCTCCGCAACCTGTTGCGAAAAGCCTCTCTCCTCGAGGAGACGCTGGATAGTCTCCAGGCGTGAAGCCGAAGCGAGGCTACGGCCCTGTGAGGGACACCGGAGTGGGGTTGTCTGAGAAGCTCGTGTCGTGGAGGAAGCTCCCTTGGGAGTTCCGTCAGGAGTTGCAGAAGGTCCGGAAACCATTCCGCGTGATGCCATAGCGGAGCTACTAGAGTCATGGAACAGTTGACCGATAGTCTGGTCCTGTTGAGCACCCTTCTCATCAGACAGAATGGTGGGAAGGCGTACACGTCGATGTTGTCCCACCGTTGCTGGAAAGCATCTTGCCAGAGTGCCTTGGGGTCCGGGACTGGTGAGCAGTACAGGGGCAGCTTGAAGTTCAAGGCTGTCGCGAACAAGTCCACCGTCGGGGAACCCCACAAAGTCAGGACTTTGTTGGCTATCTGAGGATCCAAAGACCACTCGGTACTCACTATCTGCGAAGCCCTGCTCAGACTGTCGGCGAGCACATTCCTCTTGCCAGGAATGAAGCGAGCTGATAGTGTTATCGAGTGGGTTTCGGTCCACCTCAGAGTCTCTACTGCAAGATGGGATAGCTGTTGCGAAAAAGTGCCTCCCTGCTTGTTGATATAAGCCACTACAGTGGTGTTGTCGCTCATCACCACCACGGAGTGACCCGCCAGGAACCGTTGGAACTGCTGAAGGGCCAGAAAGACGGCCTTCAATTCTAGCAGGTTGATGTGTAGGCACTTTTCTGATTCTGACCAAAGGCCTGAGGCCCTCTGGTTCAGAACGTGCGCCCCCCACCCTTCTTTTGACGCGTCCGAAAACAGAGTCAATTCCGGGGGAAGGACGAGAAGACTCACTCCCTTTCGCAGGTTCTCGTCGGCCAGCCACCACCGCAAGTCCGTCTGTTCCAGAGACCCCATTGGGATCAGAGTGTCCGGGGAATCGGATCCTTGATTCCACCGGGACTTGAGCCGCCATTGAAGGGATCTCATCCTGAGGCGGCTGTTTGGAACCAGACGGGCCAGGGAGGATAGGTGGCCCAAGAGACGCAACCACGATTGGGCGGGGAGTTCTTTTCGCCTGAGGAAAGGTTCCGCCACCCTCCTCAGCCTTGCTATCCGGTCGTCTGATGGAAAGGCTTTGTGGAGATTGGTGTCTATTAGCATGCCTAGATAAACCAGTCGTTGGGACGGCTGCAGAGAGGACTTCTCGAGGTTTACCACGATCCCCAGATCCTGGCAAAGATCTAGAAGCCTGTCTCGGTGTCGAAGAAGGGTCGACTCCGAGTCTGCTAGGATCAGCCAATCGTCTAGGTAACGAAGGAGACGAATGCCGTTCCTGTGCGCCCAAGTCGAAATCAGGGTGAACACTCTGGTGAACACCTGAGGAGCTGTGGAGAGACCGAAACACAGCACCTTGAACTGGTAGATCTTGTTGTCTAGGCAGAATCTCAGGTACTTCCTGGAAGACGGATGGATTGGGATCTGGAAGTACGCATCCTTTAGATCCAGTGTACACATGAAGTCTTGTGGTCTCACCGCAAGTTTGACCGTGTCTGCTGTCTCCATGTGAACCGGGTTTGTTTGACAAACCTGTTCAGAGCCGAGAGATCGATGACGGGTCTCCAGCCTCCAGTAGCCTTCTTTACAAGAAAGAGTCGACTGAAGAAGCATGGAGAGCCGTCCACGACCTCCTGGAGAGCACCCTTCTCGAACATGGTCTTGACTTCGGCCTGAAGGGCCAGCCCCTTTGCCGATCCCATGGCATAGGAGCTCAACGACACTGGATTCGCTGTCAGGGGAGGTTGAGATGACGTGAACGGGACGCGATAACCTTGGCCGATCACTGAGATCGTCCAAGCATCGGCCCAGAGATGTTGCCACCTGCGGACGCAACGCTGAAGGCATCCCCCCACAGGTGGACACGCAGGGGGACTGCCACCCCTAGGGCTTGCGGCCGCGGCCGCCACCCCTAGAAGTCTTGCCTCCCCTGGAGGACTTACCACCCCTCTTGACCTTGGCTGGAAAGGGCTGGGGCTTAGACACCACTTTCTTAGCTGCCGGTGCCTGTTTTGGAGCCTTACGAGGCTGTTGCTGCTGTTGTGGCGGGGCTGGAGGCTTATAGGGCCGAGTTGTAAGGGCCCTGTGGAGGAGGGAGTCCGTGCTGGATTTCCTCCACCTCTCAGCCGTTCGCTCCAAGTCTTGAGGCTCAAACAGGCTCTCCCCCAGGAGGGAGGCATGTCGGAGCCTACACACATCTACGGCGGGGACCTTCGGATGGAATCTCTCGGACACAGCATCGCGACGCTTCAACACCGAGTTGGCCCACAGGGTGGTAACCTGGTGCGCCAAGAACTCGATGGAGCAGGTGCCCGAGAGCAAGAAGGTCTCTAGGGCCTTCCTATTGGTCTCCTTGGACAAGTCCTCAGATCGCAATAGGATGCCCAGAGATCCTAACCAGAAGTCCAGCCACGAAGTGGCCTGCATGGCACACTTAGCGACCTTCTCGTGGTTAAGGATCTCTGCCGCCGAGAACGACACCTGCCGGGCAGAGAGTTTCTCCAAGGGAACTCCCTTCGCCAGCTCCTCCACAGAGTGATGGAGAGGAAGAGCGAGGTTGTGCTCACCCAGGATCTCGAAATACCTCCTCTGCTGAAGGCGAGGAGGAGGGATGAGTTTGTTCCCGGCAGTGGAACGACTGGAGGAGGCAAGAAGTGCGAGCTGAGCATTGGCCCTAGCTCTGGCACTCTTCAGCCCCCGAGACCAGGGCAGAGCTGCACTGGTCTTAGGGGCCTTCCGAACGTCGAACACTTCATCAAGAATCGTGTCTTTGCCTTCACGGGGGGGGATGACTGGATCCGTAAGACTGTTAAGTTGCTTTATCAGGCTTAGGACCTGCCAGAAGGCATGTTCGGACTCTTGCTGTTCTCCTCCCTGCGGGCTGGCAGCTAAGTCTCCTGCCCCAGGAATCTCTTCCTGGGGTGATACGTGGACATTCCCCTGGGTAGTCGTGGGTTCCTGTCGAATTCTTGCAGAGGATTTAGGGATGGTCTTGGAATCCTTGGGCTCCCTCCTAGGAGGGATACAGGATCCCAACAACGAGGTTCGAGGGGCCCCTTCCTCACGAGACGATTCTCCTGCCTGAAGCGAAGTCTCCCCCCCTGGTGCCGAGGGGAAGACTACCGGTCCACTGGACTCACCTGAGGACGGAAAGGCCTCGTCCACGGGAGAAGGAGAGAGTACTCGTGCAGGAGAGGGGACCCTCGAGACCGACCTCTTGGGAACCAACTTCGCCCTGGGGGAAGTCACCACGAAGTCCACTCCTCTCTTTCTCTTCAGCGTAGGAGAGACAGCCGCTGGTTTGTTACCCTGGCCGGCGAGTGCTGGTTTCATAACCCTCACTAACGCCCGTGCCAGCGGACCAAACCAAGTCTGCTGCTCAAAGGACACAGAGTCCGAAATCCTCGCTAAGGTGAAAGGGATCGGGCGATCCTTTGGAGTGGACACGACGGTACCTGCCTGAAAAGAAGGTGGGGAAGAATGCTGTAATGACCTGTCCTCGTCTTGCAATACCAACCTGTGCTTGGATGGAGGTGATCCCGAGTGCCGTCTAGGAGCACGCGTCCCTGCTGCTACCACCGGCTGTGGAATTCGCCGCGAACTATGGTCGCGCGAGGGTGAACGGTCGCGCAAAGGCGAATGGTTGCGCGGGTGATCGCACGGGCGCGCAGGCGAGCGGTCGCAAGGGCGCGCAGGCGAGCAGTCGCAAGGGCGCGCAGGCGAGCGATCGCGCGGGCGCGCAGGCGAGTGGGCGTGAGGGTGGGCAGGTAAATGAACACGTGTCCGAGGCGACGAACGCAAGCGATGGCGCGACGGCGAGGGATCGTGCTGCCGCGTAGGTGAAGAAGATCGCTGGCGATAATGACCATGTGATGGTAAGCGATGGCGAGCAGCATGTGTAGGTGAATGATCGCGCGCAAGAGGGCGGTCGTTCAGGGTTGCGCGATGAGGCGCAGCATGCGTAAGCGGGCGATCGTTCAGGGTTGTGCGATGGCGAGCAGCATGCGCAGGTGAATGATCGCGTGAAAGGGTGCGATGGTGATCAGCATCCGCAGGAAGGCGATCGTTCAGGGTTGTGCGATGAGGAGCAGCATGCGTAAGCGGGCGATCGTGCAGGGTTGTGCGATGGCGAGCAGCATGCGCAGGTGAATGATCGCGAGAAAGGGTGCGATGGTGATCAGCATCCGCAGGAGGGCGATCGTTCAGGGTATTGCGATGAGGAGCAGCATGCGTAAGCGGGCGATCATGCAGGTTCGTGCGATGGCGGGCAGCATGTGAAGGTGATCGCTGGCGAACTGGTGATCGCTGGCGAGCTGGTGATCGCTGGCGAGCTGGTGATCGCTGGCGAGCTGGTGATCGCTGGCGAGCTGGTGATCGCTGGCGAGCAGAAGGTCGACGCGTGTCCTGTGAGAGGATAGGTTCACGAGCAGGAACGGGAAGATCGCTGGCGCGTTGGCGAACATGTGTTTCTGACACACGCGCAGCACGATGTTGCGTAGCCACAGGACCAGGTGGATGGTGAGCAGGGAGTTCAGCAGGAACTAAAGGGTGTTCAGAGACCGCAGGGCGATGGTCCTCAAATGAGCGCTGACGCTCGGAAGAGAGCTGACGAGCAGGAGAGCGCTGGCGAGGGGGGCGAACCTCAGGAGAGAGCCGACGAGCAGGTGAGCGTCGGCGAGCAGGAGATCGTCGACGAGCAGGAGATCGCTGGCGAGCAGGAGAGCGCTTGTGCGCTGGCCCTGCTCGCGTAAGGGAAGAATCCCTTAGCCCCGAAGGGACCGTTGCCCGTCGGGTGACGAGTTCTCCAGAAGGCGAAGATCCGGCAGGAGATGGTGAGCAGTCTGCAGAGAGGTTCAAGGAGGGCGGAGCAGTCGGTTGAGGCTGACGAGGAGAGTCCCCCCCGGAGGACGAAGACCCAAGAAGGCGCCTCTTAGTCCCCCTGTAAGGGGAAGGGAGGCCCTTGTGGCGTAGAGGGCGGTGGGCCTTACGGCGGAGGCGGCCTCGGGGGAGATCGTCGGGACCATCGGTCCTACGAAGGAGAGTCTCCTTCAAAACACTTCCCTCAGAAGGAAGCTGGGCAGCAGTCGAGACCGAAGGACTCACTTCCCCCTTCGAAGGATGCACGGAAGGAGGAGGAGAGCCTAGAGCACCATCACCAGCAACAGCACCTGCGTCGGAAGGCCCAGCCACGTGGGAGGCCTCTGTCACCACAACGTCGACAATAGACAGAGGGTCTACCTCCGCTACCACCGGCGACTGTTTAACAGCGGCCCCCAACGAGACAAGGTCAATAAGAGCGACCCTGGAGGGCAAGCCTTTAAGCCCCAGGGACGACCAAATCTGTAACAGATCATCACTGGATAAAGCATTATTATCAATAACCTCCCCCGGAGAAGGAGGGGGAACCGCCTCGCTATGGGAGGCGACGCCCTCTCCCCCCACCGAAGGTAGGGAAACAGAACAAGGGCCTGCGCTCCCACTCGGACGACTCTCCTTAGGAGGCGGACGAGGGGGAGCTTCGGAGGAGGTTTGGGCGGTGGAAGAAGAGTCCCGAAAACCTTCCTCCTTCAAGGCTAACCCCGGAGGAGAACGGTCTCTCTTGGACTTCTTCTTACGCCGACGGCCAGACCTCTCCCACTGGGAGGCAGACCACTCCCTGCACTCACGACACATGTTATCCTGGTCGCACCGTTGGCCCCGACATTGAGGGCAGAGGGTGTGAGGATCCGTAATCACGTCCGACATGAAAGTCCCACAAAGACGGCCGGCAACTCCAGGGCATGTCCGCATATTAAATAAAAGAAAATAACTGAAGGTCAACTTCCAACCAATCACACAAGCTGAAAAGAAAAAGAAGAAAATTAAAGGCTGTCACGAAGGCGATGAACAGACACGTCTAATCACCGCCGAGCCAAAAGTGAAGTGAAGCAAGTCACCGGTGGGTGGAGGGGGGAGGCGTAGCAAGCTACCCTTCCCCAACCCCCGCTAACTAGCGCGGGGGTAATTAACCCTCGTTAAAAACTATTGGCTCGTCATTTCAGCTGCGCTAAAAGTAAACCCTTTGTAAATAGCGTGGTTTGTATTTCGGTTACGGAACAACTAAGACTTTAAAGTACAGTACAGTATATGAATCTCTTGCTGAATAAAACATACTTTGGCTTAATCTTGATCTATGAAGAAGTATTTAAGTAAATCAATACCCAAGGTGGTAATCAAGACCTGATACTTACTGTATTAGAAGTTTATTTGTAACAATACCAGATACATCAAGACATTGAGCAAATACAATGTGGATGATAGAGTGTAAACATGGATTAAAATTAAAGGCTTGGACAATGAATTTTTGCAATAGCAATCATAGATAGTCAATCTGTTATATACTGTAGTTTACAAGAGAAGATTCAACCATAAGGCTTATTCACCTTATGATCTTTGTAAAATAGAAAATCTCAAGAGAAAAATAATGGAGAAAAAAATAAATTTTTTAAACATACATTTACACTTCACCTTTTATGTACATTTGTGATATAACAACTGTAAAAGTTCTTGGCCTCACACAATATATATCATCATCATTACACTTACGCTATTTGGATTATAAAAATATACATAAATCTTTAAAGATAATATATACTGATCTGTATCATATTGTGGATACAGTATGCAACTGAACAAGGATGGATCAGAACAAGACAGATAATCAGTATCTTTAAAAGTTACAGTATTTGAGTAATGACCCACACAAGCATCAAGGTACGACCCTTAATGAGTGATCAGACATTATTCCTCAACGTCACATTTTTTCAGAAGTTATTTTGTCCGTGCAACTGAAAGAAATGAACGTACTCTGCTTTGTAAGTGTAGGAGGCTTAAGTAGAGTGAAAATGAAAGTCTTACTTACATTTCTTTGTAAACTCACTTCCCAAACAATGTGTTCTCAACCATATTACAATGTGAATAGTCAAATCTAGATCTTTGGTATTATGTTTCGTGTAAAATCACTTCCAAGCATATGCTATCCTATAAAATCTGGTGAACTATAAATTCAAAATAAAAAAAACTGCATTTACTAAAGTAAATGCTCCGCTTACTGTACTGTAAAAGAGTGTCTATTGTCTTTTTATGCCAAAAACTAAGAATTATGAGGCCTTGCACCATAAACCTATTTCTTATCTCTATATCTTATGCTCATTATCACCATTGCATAAAAACACTACCTGTGTTTTGTTGTTGTTTCTAAAATAACTTAAATTCAGTGTTGTAAACAGCACCAGTAACTTAAAAATCATAACTTATACTTTAATAAATCTCAATTAGTAAGTAGTTATTGGAAACAGTTTTTATCTTCACCATTTATTGAAATATATTTACAGTAAATGTCTGACCAGCAGCTGATTAGTGTTGCTTTTTTTCTCAACATCTCTACAACCTAAAGGCTTGTATACAAAATGACTGTTGTACCTACAACCTAAAATAAATCTAGAGAAGCATCTAAAAAGTTTAAATATTAGTAATGGTATACAACAGATGACATTTAAACAAAGTCCCTGTAAAATCTGAAGGCTCAGTTATGAACTGCTAAATTAAAAGAAGCACATAATAGGAGTAACACATTTAGCCCTGTCTCTGCACATAAATCCACCAACATACTGTATCATTAGAAATTATTTCAGGTAAACTTTCTTGAATCCTTACTTCTCACTAATTCATTACCTATAATTTTAGCACAAAAATATTTTTTTATTAAAAGATTAACTGTAAACTCAAACACGTACTGATAAACACATTGGTGGGTCATTCACGATTAAAATTAAAATGATAAAACTTTCTAAAATTGGCTGGTCATCAGTGCTAAACTTTTTCTGAATTGCATTTATAGCAAAGTAACTACAATTGAATAGTTTTACTATACGTTTTACTGAATCTATAACCAATACTTTTACATGTTTGTTGGTAATGTTTACTGTATTACTATTCCAATCAATTGTCTTCAATTTTCGATCTTAATACAGTAATCCCTATTGTTATTTTTCTTAAGACAATAAAAAGTAAATAAGCATAGGCAATAATGCAGAACAATAACAACTAGGAGATAATTAAAGGAAAATTCATAAAATTGTTCTTAAGTAATATTAGGATCATATAATATATAGTTTCTGCCATTACCTAAACGAGGTAAAATCATTGCGAGTATTAGAAACTAAAAGTGATAAAAACTTTAGTTAAACAGATTAATCTATGGCACTTGAAAATTTCAATTGATTGCTGGCTTTAAGAAAATACTATACAGTAGTGTATTCATCCATTCAAATCTCTGCGATTTTACAAGTCTTGACGACAGCAGCTTACAAATCCGTGATTGCAAAAGGATATTTATACAAGTAATGTTTCTTGAAACTTTTAACTGTAAAGCTATATTTTTGGGGGGCATAATATCAACTTGGCTATAAAATTCTTTCTTGTAACTTTAAAATATAAGCTTCATGAAGCATCGTTTCTCTGAAGCCTCAAATAACCTTGGACTTTTTATAAGGATAGCCATTTTCTTTCATATTAGATGAAAATGTATTTATTATTAAAAAAATCAAATAAATCATGATGATTAATCTTGATATCTTGGAAAGAACATGCTTCATATTGTGAAGTACCTTTCAAGAATTTTGCACTTGAAATTCATTCGCAGATCTATTGAAAAAATAATATTAGACAAAAATCTAGGAGGAGATTTTACCTTACTGGCTTCGTAATCATAGCTTAAACTATTTACCTTACATGAGCTCGTATCACATACCTGGACACTGAAAGCAAAGCCCACATATAATCTAAGACTGTTAAAAGATAACATAAAACTGTCTTGTTCATATTACTATAATGTATTATCCATCCTTGAATTTCAAATACATACAGTATACTGTTTTATAAAATCACAAAAGTTCTTGGCACATCACAACCAATCTGATTGCAAAACAAATGAAAAAAAGATATATAATACATATCACTAGAACATAGGTAACTCAAATTAAAGCCAATTATGCAAAGCGTACATAAATTTCACTCAACGTCTATCTCTTTACTTATACCGTCACAACTATTATCTCAATAACATAAAATTATTCCTAATTCCTACTAAAAAGTGGTACAGTACTTGTTTTTAAAGAGACCTCTTGTTTTTACGGCAAGTTCCTTGTCCCATCAGCTGTACTTCACTTAATATCCCTGTTAAATGGTAGTGCACTATAAAACTAAAGTGGATAGATAATACACTTTTGCAGAAGAGTTGAGAGAATGCTACCAGTAAAACGTATTTGCACTTACAGAACAACTGAGCTAGTAACTTTCTTTTTTATTAGTCAAGTCCAATTGTCTCTTGGGAGGATAGTGATGCTAATAGTTCTTCAGTTCAGTACATCCAACTCAAGATTTTGGAGTTGAGAATAGGATAATGATGCTATTAGCTCTTCAGTTTGGAGTTGTGATGGCCTATTGGAAATGACCCTTACTGGCGTCCTGCTGGATGGGAAATAGAGTACCACTCAAACTCGATAGTTTCTAGTAGTGTCTGCAACCGCACCATCATTAGGGAAGCCTTTAGGTCTACCTGCTGAGTCATAAGCCTGACCTTCCCTGGTCCTACCTTGGGTGGAGAAGGGGCTTGGGCACTGATCATATGAATATATGGTCAGTCTCTAGGATATTGTCCCTGTTCCTTCCCTCTGCCATTCATAAGCAACCTTTAAACCTTCAGTTCAGTCAATCCAGTTAAGAATAGGTACTACAACATAAAGAATACTCTGGTTAATAATAACACATGTCTAAACTGCACTCAAGTTCTAGGCAAACAAGAGCAGTAAATAGCTGCAATAGCTATTTCAATACAGATTATGCTTAGGGGAACCACCAATAGGTTTTGGCCATTTTTTTCTGATGTCCAGCAGCCACTATCAAGCTTATCATACTTTCTACAGTAATGATATCACTGCTTTATAAATGATAGTCAGCTTATTTAAACATATGGGGTAAACAACAGTCAGCTATTGAATTAGCTTATCAGCTGTTTACCTACAGCTGCTGGCCCTAGAAAAATGTCTACAATGACATTTTTAATGTTGTAGTACTTTAAATTACTTGCTTAATCAACATTTAATTTTTTAACTTGTTGCATAACCATATTTTATGACAAAATTGTGTATTATGTACTGCCGAATATTCTTCTAAGTGAGAAACCTTTAACATCCGGGTCTGCAGTTTTATCCTTTAAAGATTTTCAAAGGACTGGACAGAGAAGACATTTCTTCAACAGATTCAATGGCATAAAAATACACAGTATTCAATGCCATTATACAAAGCTATATGAAATTTAAAGTCCCACCAATGACCAGCCTCAAAAATTATTTATCTGTTCTGAGGGATGGAATTCACTAATACTTTTGTTGAAACAAAAGTTAAGGGGACCATTGCCTTATATGCAAGATCTTTGAGGGATACCTGCAGAAAGATCATAAGTTCCCTCATGCAGCTTCTCTGAGTTTTCGCTACTGTGTGTGGAACCTCCCGTTATAAGTTCATAGAGGTCTCTCTAATCAAGGAAGTCTGGGTCATTCAACCTTTGTTTTAATATACTGGAAAGGTAACCAGCAGCCCTTGAGTGGTGAAGAAATCTTTCTACCTTCCAAATATAAAAGTCTGTTGTTGTGGGAATAATGTGAAAATTTACACCAACGAATAATTTCCTCTGGTAGGTTAAGCACAGGACGAGTAGGTTCTTGTAGTCTGGCAGTGCCTCTTATTTTAAGCTTCAACTTTGACAGTATTTTAGAAATTCACAACATACAGGTTGTGATATAATCTTTAGAGATAGTACAGGATCAAGAGCTACAAGGATTGCTCTCTTAGCAAATCAAACAATACAGTCGGAGATTTAGAAACCATTTCCGCTTGGGTTAATGTGGTGTTCCAAATTTAATCTCGGCCCTAATTGGATGTTTCATGTTAGAGAGTGGAGCAAAGGTATGTGTGCCCATTCCAACTGTACATGTAGGCAACCTTACACTAGCAGATCTAGCCATGGAGAAAAAAACCTCAATAAGTTGTTCATTAAGGTTGTAAAAAGATCCATAGGGGGGTAGCCTATATTCACTAATCTTTATATTTCTCAGGTTGTAGTGACCTCTCTAACAGGTCAGTATTGATGACAGGGATGATGTTTCTTACACAAGTGATGAAACCAGCCGTACAAACACTCTGGACATAGTGCCCATTACACAATACACACTACATTTGAAATATAGCTCTCATAATCTAAACAATAACTTTATTTAATATAACACCAAAATATGCAAAAAAAATAAAAATAAATCTTTTTACTGTATGGTATGGTAAAAGAAAAAAAAAACATGACTATATTCACACCTATGAATGCGGTTTAACCAAGAAAACCTTAAATTGGAAATAAAGGTGCTTTTCTTAAGAGAAAACTCCTTACGATGGCAATAGGTTTCACCTAGTATTGTCACCACTATGCATGTTTATTATGAAATTGGTTACAGGCTTCTCTTAGTCTATCAGGTGTCATAATTTAAATAAAATTATGAAATATGTCTTTTATATATACTCATCCTCTTAACAGGTATGTAACTTTTAAGTATATGAAAAATAATTTGCAAGAACTCAAGTAAAAAATTAACAAAGGTATTTATTTCAATAAGTGTGTTACTTTATATATAAGACTAACCATAACTCACTTGAAATAGTCTATAGAAGGTGCAACACAGCATCTAAAATTCCTAAGCCAACTACCATCTACCTATGTTGGCAGTGGAAAATATATACACTATGAATAAATTACCATAAAATCAATTTCAGTACTATGTTAAACCCAGCAAATAAAACATGTTACATTATCAAGACATTAAGAGGTTTGGGCTCCTCCAACTAAGAATAAACACTTTAAAGCTTTCCATGTGCTCTCTATTCCCACTAATAACTGAACACCTAAAGTAATTAAGGTGCAACAACAATAGCAAAAGCTCAATTAAGATAAACTGGCATTTGCAGGTGTATAATAAAATGTATTTACAAAATCCCATTTCTACGGTTATAAACCCTTTTTGCACAAATTTACTTCTACAGTAAACCCTTTGTGGATATTTCTTTGAAATATATCCTTAAAATTTTTTACAGATATTCCAACTTTCAACTGACTCTCCCTCATCTACCAATATTGCATGTGTACAAGTACATGAATTTTCAACAACAAACTGCAATCATTTAGTTTTCATTACTTCAAGAAAAAGTCTTCAAATAAATGAAGCTACAAAAATGAAATGATATTCATAAAAGAGATTTACAGTTTCATAAACTATTGCATTCTTAATACTACAGGAGATTAAAAATTCATACAATAATTTGTGAATGAGACCAAGTGATGAAAACAGAATAACAAAATTAAAATCACGTAAAATTCAAAGGTGTTCATTTAAATATTATAAATAAACAGAATACAATACATATACTAGAAGACAAGTTCACATTTGAGGTCTTACCTCAGCTTGCGTCCAGCAAAAAAAGGTAGAGCAAAAGGAAAATAACTTGGCATACACAAGTAGACACATGGATCAAAACACACTAAAACTAGCGTCTGAGGAAATAGTTTATGTTTCAGTAGTATCTGGACGTAATTAGTTTACAAAGCTGAAAAAAAGACCAAATTCATAGCCAAGTGAATAGTGTGGCATGAAGAATGAGTGAATTCTTCAATTAATGAAGTCAATTAATGAACATTCATTTTTTATCCATGTATATCATATACAAATTAAGTTATCACACTCATCTGCATATAGCTAGTGCATTTGAATCCCATATTGGGAACAGTACCCAGACTGAGGAAAAATCTTATAATTCTGTAATAAATTGATTGTTCATTTCAAAATCAGATTAAAAATCATTTAACACTATACATTTGATGAAATTTTTTAATTTTGTTTCCATAATTACATATGACCCCTTTTCAACATTTTTATTTTCAACTGTCATATTGAAATTGCATTTTATTTTTGTATGAATTTAGCTTTTTCAATATTAATCTTACCCGATGATCATGTAGCTGTCATCTCTGTTGCCCGACAGAAATCTACGGTCGGGATACGCCAGCGATCGCTATACAGGTGGGGGTGTACACAACAGCGCCATCTGTGAGTAGGTACTCAAGTACTTCTTGTCAACAAGAACTCAATTTTTCCTCTGTTGTGCCTCCGGCAAGACCTACTAATACGCCGTCCCTAACTGGATTTGTTTTCACAACTTTTTGGTGAAGTACACTATTCCAGTTTTGAGCTTTCGCTATGCAGGGGTTTTATCTTCATTTCAAAACTTGAACTCGTTTTGGATAGATTTTATTATGGTGACGAAGAGAGTATGGACTCTCTTTCACTTTTAAATGGCCGACCCTTCCCTTAGACGGAAGTGTTGGTGTCGAAGAGAGTATAGACTCTCTCTCACTTTTTATGACCCACCCTTCCCTTAGACGGAAGTGTGTTTAGGTTTTTGGTAATTTTGCTTAACAAAGTTATAGATTTATTTTATATCTCTCCGCCATTTATAGGCCTCTTCGATTAACTTTCCATTTATTATAAACTTATAAAAATTAATTTTTATGTTTGTTTATATGCGACCTTTCCTAATAGTAGGCGGTCCTTACTTGGAACCGAAGTTAATTAACATTGAGCCCGTCATATCGTTTTTCCTGTTAAGAATTTATGCTATTTTAATTTTAATGTTTTTGAAAGAATTTCTTTGATAGTCTCGTACTGTTTTCAAAGTTGAACTAACGTTTTGTTTAGTCTCCGCAGTTGTTGACGTTCAGAACGTTCAACTTGCGCTCTATCGTTACGATAGAGAGAGAGTATTTCACGGTTTCACGTTGCAGTAAGAGTAAACCGATTCTAGCGTTTCGTTCATTCTTTCTTAGCTTAAATGGTTTTAATTCTAATAAAGGAACTTTTTATTTGGGAAACCTTTCAGTTTTTTTCCTTTAACAAATAATATGTTTTAACGATATATAATTGGGCTCATCTCTCAGGTTCTAAGTCAAGAGAGAGAGAGAGAGAGATAGAGACGGAGGGAGAGAGAGGAGGATAAACGTTTCGTTCAAGCGGGTAACGTTGTTCTCGTTTTTTTTTTTTTTGCTCTTCTCCCTAGTCGCTATAGGGGAAGAAGGTAAAACGTTTCTAGAGTTTTATTCTTGTTCCCAGGCTTTATGCGGTGAGAGATTTTAAACGTAGTTTATTTGATCTAGTGTTTAGTCTTTTTTCCAGCCACTGAATTCTTTATCTTTCATTATGTTTTTCTGTTACATTGTAATACTGTTTTCGCAATTACTACCTTTTAATGAAGGATAGGATTGCGTGTTTCAGGTACAAACCACTTAAAGTTTCGAGTTCAGTGAAATAAGTGCAAACAGAAAATCAAAAGTGATAAAGTGATATGCGCAAAGTGTTACAGTGTTGCGTTCGAGGGTTCGTTTGTTCGTGCCAGTTGTTCACCTTGTCCGATACCTCTTACAAGCTCCCAAGCCCAGGGGAGAAGTAATGTCGAAGGACTTATGGGTTCCACAGGTCTTGATCGACGAACAAACGTTTCCCTCCGTGGTTTCGGGTGTATCTACACACGTTGCCGACGTGATCACCCCACCCACACAAAGACGAGAGAGCCCATTTATTCCTCGTCTGCGGAAGAGGTTTCTCGCAGAAACCATGGACCAAATCTAGCAGCTTTTAAGTGCAAGTCGGTCCCTTCCGCGCAAGTCCAACGGCCTAGGTGTAGCCACTGGGTCAGTTCGGACTCGCTGCAGTACGACAACTGCACACCTCCCAAGAGAGGCAAGGTGGTACCGCAACAGGCAGTAACTCCCTCTGTTGCCGCACCAGCTGTTTTAGACCCTCAGTCACAACGGACAGTAGCTCCGTTTGTTGTTGTCTTTCATAGACCCTAGTGGTCCATGCTGCAGACTATACAGTCTCAGCTTGCTCCTTCATGCAGGAGTATCGTGCTGGAAGGTTGACAATGCACCTGTTAACCTACAACCCGCCGAGGTTGTGCGCTCAGCAGATACTGCGGCTGCCTGCTCCCACCCTCCACCTGTGAGAGCTCCACCACCGATGCGCAGTCCACCCTGCCAGACGCATGTTCCTGCTGCACCATCTGCTAACATGCGTGAGCTACCGCATCAGCAGTGGGAAGGTTCTGTAGAGCTGCCGGGTTCCAGCACTATGCGGCATTCTCCGCAGCCCATGCAGCATGCTCTGCATACCTTACAGCATGCTCCGCATACCATGCAGCATGAGCCGCATACCTTACAGCATGCTCCGCATACCATACCGCATGCTCCTCAACCCACCGCAGCCCCTCCCACGCACCAGCACTCTGCTTTTGTTGTTGCCAGCTCCCACACTCCGACTGCGGAGAAGGTTGACGATGCACCCGTGGGCCTACACCTCCCACGGTTGTGCGCCCGGCATGGCTTCCTGCTCTCACACTCTTGTTGTGAGAGCTCCTCCACCCATGCACAGTCAACCCTGCCAGATGTATGATGACTCCCACACACAGAGCACTCCGTTGCCGTGCGTGAGCTACCACAAGCTGCCGTGTTTTGACACGGTGTGTCAGCCTCCGCAACACACTGTGGTTACCGCCACTCGCCAGCAGCAAACTAGTCAGTCAGGAGTTGAGGCTTCCCCACACAACTTTGGTTGTTGCCAACTCACAGACTGTCAAACAGTTACATGACGTTGCCTTCTGGTCTGCTACTTATACACCAGTGCTGTATGTCCTCACGCTCCTGTTGTGGTTGACAGTTCAGTTTTTGACAGTTCACAGACTGTCAAGCAGTTTCATAACGTTGCCTTCTGGTCTGCTGCTTTTGCACCAGTGAAACCCTCACTGAGAGTACCTAGCTTTTCTCGGATATGGTTCCTGTAGATGAGAAAGTGCTGTTCTCCCTCCTTCTGATATTCCCTTGAGGACTCTGTCATTTGGAGAGGAGCCTTAAGCTGCTTAGCCTCCTACGGACTTTTATTTAAGCATAACATGCTTCCAGGGAGGGTAAATGGTTCCGCTTCAGTCGCTAACCCCGTCTGTTGCCACACCTGCTCCCTTAGACCTTGGGCTTTGTTGCAAGACATGCAGTCCAAGCTTAGTCCTTGATAGAGGATTTTTTACGGAGAAGACCCTTCTTGCCAACGACCTTCCTACCGGTTGGTTGTACGCCCTGTTGACGCTGAGGTATCCTACTCACGTCCGCCAGTTGAGATGGTTCCTCCACCGGTGCGACCCAGTGTGGGTTGCCAGTCGCACGTTGATGTTATGCTACTCTCGGAGGTGGTTGTGGACGTTCAGTGTGTCACTGGGAAGACGTTCAACAACCAGCAGAGGTGACTTGTTGTGACGCAGTGCGGCAACCTCAGCAACCCGATAAGGGGTTGTCTGTACTACCCAGACAGTCTAGACAGTTTCGGGTTGTCGCTGTACTTCCTCGCTTCCCCATGGTTGACAGTTCACAGACTGTGCAGCAGTACCATGATCTTGTGTCCGGCTCCGTCACGCATCCACCAGTGCGACCGGATTCAGCGAGTCAGACGTTGCCCACTCCGTTGCTGTTTCCTCATCAGTTTCGGATGAGGAACCCTCTGATGAGGACATGGCTGAACAAGAAGATCAATCCCCAGCCCTGCTATCCATCCAGAAGATGCTGAAGAAGGAATACAGCCCTGTCAGGCTGTGGATGAGTCTGGTTAGGACACTGTCATCCGTGGTGCATTTGGTGTCACTTGGAAGACTACACCTCCGTCCTCTTCGGTTTCATCTAGCTCTTCACTGGAAAAGGACAAGACGCTAGAAGCGGTCTCGATCCCGGTTTCCGGAAGATAAGTCTGGTCTAACCTGAGGAAAGGACTTTATCAACCTTTTTTAGGGTCTTCCCCTGACTGTTCAGTCTCCCAACCACGTTCTCTTCTCAGACGCATCGGACGTAGGCTGGGGTGCGACCTTAGGCGGTAGGGAATGCTCGGGATTATGGAACTCGCGTCAAAAGGACAATGCATTTTAACTGCAAGAAGCTTCTGGCAGTAAGTCTGACCTGGAAAAGCTTCAGGTCTCTCCTTCAAGACAAAGTAATGGAGGTCAACACGGACAACTCCCTGCTTTGATGTTCATCTCCTAGCAAGGAGGGACCTACTCTCTGACATGGTGCGAGTTCCCTAGTGACCTCCTCTCCTGTTCAACAGGTCTAGACTTTTCACTAGTAACAAATTTCTTCCAAGGCAACTTGAATGTCTTAGCAGTTTGTCTCAGTAGGAAGGGACAATAATTCCAACATATTGGACCCTCCACAGAGATATATGCAAGAGACTTTGGGTCACCTGGGGCCAGCCAACCATAGATCTCTTCGCAACCTCGATGTCCAAGAGGCTCTCAATACTTTGCTCACCTATCCCGGACCCAGCAGTAGTTCTTTTAGATGCCTTTCTACTAGATTAGTCTCATCTAGATCTATATGCATTCCCTCCGTTCTAGTTTGTCAACAAGGTACTGCAGAAGTTCGCCTCTCACGTTGGGACAAAGTTGACACTAGTTGCTTCCCTCTGGCCCGGGAGAGAATAACTTACCGAGGTACTTCGATGGCTTGTAGACGTTCCCAGAACTCTTCCCCTAAGGGTGGACCTGCTACGTCTGCCACGCGTAAGAAGGTACTCCAAGGCCTCCACGCTCTTCGTCTCACTGCCTTCAGAGTGTCGAAAGACTCTCGAGAACTAGAGGTTTTTTCGAAGGAGGCAACCAGAGCGATTGTTAGAGCAAGGAGAACATCCACCCTTAGAGTCTACCAATCGAAGTGGGGAATCTTCCTAAACTGGTGCAAGTCAGTATCCGTATCCTCGACCAGTACCTCTGTAACTCAAATAGCTGACTTCCTCTTATATCTGAGAAAAGAGCAATCTCTTTCAGCTCCCACTTTCAAGGGTTACAGAAGCATGTTGGCATCAGTCTTCCGTCACAGAGGCTTAGATCTTTTTAACAATAAAGATCTACAGGACCTCCTTAAGTCTTTTGAGACCACGAAGGAGCGTCGTTTGGTTACACCTGGTTGGAATTTAGACGTGGTTCTAAGATTTCTTATGTTAGACAGGTTCGAACCACTTCAATCAGCCTCCCTGAAAGATCTCACCTTTAAGACTCTTTTCCTGATATGCTTTACCAGCTAAAAGAGTCAGTGAGATTCATGCCTTCAGCAAGAACATCGGATTTTCATCCGAAACGGCTACATGTTCTACATCTTGGTTTTCTAGCCAAACACGAGCTGCCTTCTCGGCCTTGACCAATATCGTTCGTTATTCCAAACTTATCGATATGGTTGGAAATGAACTAGAAAGAGTATTATGTCCTGTAGAGCTCTTAAGTTCTATTTTAAAAACCTTTACGAGGCCCGTCTGAAGCTTTATGGTGTTCAGTTAAGAATTCATCTTTGCCTATGTCAGAGAATTCTTTATCCTATTATTTTCAGACTGTTAATACGAGAAGCTCATTCCCTTCTGAATGAGGAAGACCAAGCTTGGCTGAAGGTAAGGACACACGAAGTTAGAGCTATCACAACTTCCGTGACCTTTTAATAAAATAGATCTCTGCAAAATATTTTCGACGCAACCTTTTGGAAAAGCTAATCAGTGTTCGCGTCTTTTATCTTAAGAATGTCCAGTCTCTTTACGAGAACTGCTACACTCTGGGACCATTCGTAGCAACGAGTGCAGTAGTGGTGGGGGCTCCACCACTACAATTCCCTAATTCCAGAACCTTTTTAATCTTTCTCTTGAAATATTTCTGGGTTGTCCGGAAGGCTAAGAAGCCTTCCGCATCCTGGTTGATTTGGCGGGTGGTCAAATTCTTTCTTGAGAAGCGCCTAGATTAGAGGTTGTGATGAGGTCCTTTAGTATGGGTTGCAGCCCTTAATACTTCAGCACCTAGGAGTCGCTCAGCATCCTAAGAGGATCGCTAGGCTCAGTAAGGAAGACGTACTTAAAAAGGCAGAGTAATGGTTCAAGTCGACTTCCTTACCAGGTACTTATTTATTTTATGTTTGTTATTTTGAATAACGGCTAAAATAAGATACGGGATACTTAGCTTCTTTGTTAACATGTATGCTGGTCTCCACCCACCACCCTGGGTGTGAATCAGCTACATGATCATCGGGTAAGATTAATATTGAAAAATGTTATTTTCATTAGTAAAATAAATTTTTGAATATACTTACCCGATGATCATGAATTTAAGGACCCGCCCTTCCTCCCCATAGAGAACCAGTGGACCGAGGAGAAAATTGAGTTCTTGTTGACAAGAAGTACTTGAGTACCTACTCACAGATGGCGCTGTTGTGTACACCCCCACCTGTATAGCGATCGCTGGCGTATCCCGACCGTAGATTTCTGTCGGGCAACAGAGATGACAGCTACATGATCATCGGGTAAGTATATTCAAAAATTTATTTTACTAATGAAAATAACATTTTACAGTTTCTTGAGTAATAAATAGTGTAATACACGCATTTTTAAAATCATGGTCTAGTCTGCATGAAATTGCATAAGACATTATTATCGTAATAATTACTGCATTGTTGCCCAGACTACTGACTTTATATCTTGACTTTCAAAGGACTAGTTTGAAGACATTGGTCCTAGAAATTATAAATGTAACTTATGTTAATGTGTTTCCAAATTTTGCATTTGGTGCTTGTTAAAAATACCCTGTTTCACTACATGACCAAATATTCTTATAGTTAAAAACGCAAAAGTAGTTTTAAACATATATACTGTACACCACAGACTACTATTTGGGGTCATAAAATATGATCTCGTGTATTATGTGCGTAAATTGAATCTATGGTTTCTTGAATACGAACTCGTTCATATCATCTGCCTTACGTTCATACTAGGTTTTAGAGGGAAAAAACCTTTGAGTTGCGTAAATTATGTGCCAAGTATCCAATAGTCCTATGAAATTACAAAAGCTTTACGATCAATCCATGCTTGGTTTCAAAGTCGAAAAAAATAAATACAGTTTGGATATGTAAGAATAAAAATCATAGCACATAAGTTGGTGCACCACTAATAACTGAAACGGACTCCTGGCTATCAAGTTGTTTTCCTTAATTACAGTAATATGATTATGAAATGTCTTTTCCTTTAATACTCGAGTGTGCTGGCAATAAAAAACAATGCTACAGTATTTGCTATACCATCTGACACATATCTTCTAAGGGGAATAAAAGAATATAGCTCTTTTCTTCTTGTATACTACTTTTTGTTACTTCTCAATTCACCCCCTGGGTTATGAAATACTTTACATTTCATTGTTTTCATACTAAATCTTTAATTTGATATGTTTCATGCTGCTTTTTTACAAGAAGAGGAATAGTGAAGATAGATATGCTTAATGAATTTAAAGATGACTAGTATTAAACCGATTCGTGCATGCATATTGACTAGATTTAAAGGTATCATAAATCAAAATTGAAAGATAGGCAAATATTCTCAACAATCAAGCTTAATATTTTTATGATGGAAAACTGAAAATATAATAATGTTCCAAATTCACTTCAGCCACATGAAGAGATGGAAATGATTAATGTTTAAACAGCTAATTGGTTCTAAGAACAGGTTTACATACATTCTTTGTTCTTGCTTTTGTAATTGAGTACCCAATGTGATATGTTTGATTAATCGATGTACATAATGTCCTACATTTGCTTTGACCCTTTTTATTCTATCTGTTGCTCTTTATGTCTTTCATTTAAAAAATTTCTTGTTTTTCACCATTACATCTGCTTACATAAACATTACTGATAAAAATTCAACTCAAAATTGAAACAAACCTACGCCTTGAAATGAAACCGAAAACTTTTGCTACATGGTGGAAGGATGTTCTTATTTGCAATCACGAGTCAGTCTATGGAGAGTAGTAACTACAAAAAAAAGTACAATGATGTTATTTTAACAAAGGATCTGAAGACTATGTACCCATTTACATTACAGTAATATCCAACCCTACGTCGTTAATTGGTTCATTGTTCAACCCCAAAAGTCACAACTCTAAAAAAGCATATGATCATTTTATTATAGTACTGTATATTCAATTAATATTTAATTAATTTATTTATTAATTCCTTTTATCAATTGACCAATCTCTTATCAACAACTTCAAATCCAGACGTACGTACTGGTGGTGTTGTCCGGGATTTGATCGTCAAAGAAAACAATGTCAATTTTCAAAGTATGTCGGATTTTTGCCCTATAAAGGACTTACATGTCATCTATTATTATACTGATCTTGAAAAGTACAGTACAGTACTTACAACCTGCCATCATTTTATAAAGCCCAGATGCCTGTATTACTAAGCTTCCATCTGAAGTAAGTACAGTACTTGAAGGGTACAGCAGTTTATCCTTATTTGGCAAAGTAGAAACTGACACAAGGTCGGGTAAAACGGCATCAAGTGGAGTTTATTTAGAATGAGCGCTGTAAAGTTGGAACTGACGTACAGTATGTTGAACCAATGTAAAGAGGGGTATTACTTTATGAATATAGCACTTGTCAAAAACTTACAAACACATACTAAAACATAATAAGGTGTATACAGTACAGTGGAACACACACTGCACTAATATACAGAAAAGGTTCAGACTGCAATACAGTATACTGTATGCTGGTGCCTGCAATATCGACAAATTATCAAAAAGCCAGTTTTCTTGGCTTCATAAAACCAACTGATTCACAGCAGATTAAAGTGCAATCTTATTTCAGATTTAAACTTTGTGATAATAGGAATACCACAAAAACTTCCCCATTTAACAGATCAGATAATTTTCCAAAAAATACATGAAGGTAGTTGGAATCCTGGGCACATAAACATTAAAAGAAATGGAGATGCAGATTCAGTAGCCAGGTTTTGACTAAATGTAAAAATTCCCAAGCACTCTACAGTGAAATGGAGACATTACTTGGACATCTCTTTAAACTAATTTATGACAATGTGGAATGATAAAACTCATTATTGTTTCTTACTATATCTTCCTCACCCATTCTCATCTCTGTCAAAACCATCTCAGTCTTTGGGATCACGATTTGTATTTTATAGCTGCTGAGAATACGGTACATTTCCACAACTTTTAATCTTCAATATTATCTTCCCACTGAACTGCAGCCACTATGAATCTTGGCATTCTGTAGTCAAACCTCTTGAAAATATCCTCACTGACACAAATGTATTGAGTACTACAACCTTTATCTAAGCATAAAATTTTTTTAGTTTGTTTACTAATGATGCTGTCTTTTACTAGTATTCTTAAAACAATGTCTTTTAGCTTTCTTTATCTTAATTTGGTGTACTTACTTCAAAGTCTGGTCTGGCTCAATATAATAGATAAGCTTTAAATCTTTTAAACCTGCCATTATACCAAAACATAGTGATCCTTCTTCTTTTTCTTCCCTATGTGCTCCTAAGCATTTCAAGCTTTGAAAATATATTTATTGTTACATTTACACATGATAATTTTCTCAACTATTTTTGTTTTAATTCCTTTTTAGTCAACAAATTTATTTTACTTATGATGTATTCCAGTCATCTTTCCATTCCTCTTTTCCAAGGGATAAAAAGTACAAAGACTTAAGAGCAAATTAAACACTGCTGACCAACAAAAAATATTACAAACAAAGTACAAACAACTTGATAGTTCTAAATTTGTTAGCATTCAGCATTTGCTTAGTCTAAAGGGGATGAATAATCTGACTTACTTTTTAGTGGATGCATTTTAAGTCTTATCAAATGGTTCTTCCCTCCGGTTGTATATCTATATATAATGTACTACTTTGGTCATAGCTCCAAAGTGGTTTTGACTGTACAGTTGGTCATTGCTCCTAAGAAGTTTTGATTGTACATCAGTTTAACAATTGTAAAAATCAGGCTTTGTTGTCCCATGGTTACTATCGAAGTCACACACTCAAGGGTAAAAAATTTTAATCAATTTTCTATAGTAGAACTCTGTTTTCCACACTGTTTATTTAACCTATCATCATTATTAAATTCAAGTAGTTTAGCGAAACCACAGTTATCAATTAATCTGCCTCATTTTAAAATGCCAGTTTGTCCTTATAGTATTAAACAAGAGAAATTCACTGGAACTTCCAGTATTAATCAGGCCTGATTTGGTAGACATAACTTTCTTGGTCTCATCTCCATAACATATGTCAATTTTAAATTTTTTCATAATAATTAATAGTAAAATGTATGTTTTTTCTTATGGTTCCCTAAACAATTGGAACAAGAATAAAAAAAAAATTATATAAAACATAGCCTTTGGACATTGAAATTAACTACAACCAGACAGATACCAGTTTTCTTTTATCAAAGAATGTCACAACTATACATAATTCAGAAGTAATATGAGAACCTTTTTCATACAACTTATCTGGCATGTTCATTGTTCAACCCCAAAAGTCACAACTCTAAAAAAGCATATGATCATTTTATTATAGTACTGTATATTCAATTAACATTTAATTAATTTATTTATTAATTCCTTTTATCAATTGACCAATCTCTTATCAACAACTTCAAATCCAGACGTACGTACTGGTGGTGTTGTCCGGGATTTGATCGTCAAAGAAAACAATGTTTTTGAAAATAAACAGCCTCTTAGAGGTGTCTGCTTATGTTGACAACACCACCAAGGGAAAACTTATTCCAGAAAAAATAAAATATAACTGTCTCAACCTCAGAAGCAAACTTTTCCTCTTTGCAAACAGCAACATATAACATGAAATATATACAAATTGATAGTTCATATTTCATTATTTATCTATACCCACACAGCATACACAGTATGCACATATCAAGAAATACATACTGTACTTGAGAGATAGCCTTAAGAAACAAAGTTTGAGTACAGTATAGGAGAGAAAAACTACTATTGAAAACTCTACTATCATGAAATTATTTCAAAGACTTTAAAATTTAAAAGTACCTACTTGGGAGATCGGGTTGAAAAATTTAATCACAAACATATAATCGCTATGAATCACTAACTACGTAGAGGTAAAGAAAACGGGACTGCTGACAGAATGCCATCTAAATACACAGATGTTTAAAGGAAATATATACTGGGTATTTATATATAATGACATTCAACTCAACATACAGTATTGCACACAAATATATATTTAACTTCAAGCTTAAAGTTTAGAATAAAAATATAATCATATGAGTGAAACTTGTAGAACAAGCTATTCGGACCATTACTGACCTTGCTTTCACATCTTGATTTTCAGAGGTTCAGAGTTGCAGTCAAACATTGGTGCTAATAAAGCTGAATCTGAATGATTTAATATGTGAGGAGCCTCGTTAAACTCGTCTAGCTCACTGGACAGGTCGGCTTCATAAGCCAGGAGGAGATATTGTTCTGATCTCTCTGGCCACAATAAATACGTCATAAAAGAGTGTGCCAGTAAATCAGCTGAATATGTAAAACCTGAAAAGTTGATAAAAAATCATACTTTATTGTAGTCTCAAAAGCATAAGATTAAAAATCAGGCAGTTCATTGTAAAATCTCAAATGAGTAATGTATTGCAGAATAATGTTTTTAAATGTAATTAGAAGATATCAAATCCTGCAAAATATATAATAACTGCCAAGGGCATTCCCAACATTGCAATAAGGCTTACTGATGGTCCTTAAATGGTATAATCAAGTAAATACTTAACAATATGGCAAAATCAATATTTCTGCAAACATCCTCCTATGGAAGGTAACCACTGTTTGCCATTCCCTAAAAGGAGGCACTCAAATTTACCATGCAGAAATCTGCATCGAAATGCCTAGTATTCAATCTTCAATCACTGTGTTATGTTTAATCAATCCTAGAGCGCATTACATTTAAACCTTTCCTTCTTAAATAATATACTTTACTCATGTAGGTCAATTCCCAGATGGCTAATTAATCCAATATTGTGAAATTAACTAAAACAATTTACTTATAGATGCCTTGCAAAAGTTTTGCTAACATAATATATACCACACAATTCCACTGGTCTCCTGGCACTATTTATTGCCTTGGTTTCTTCAATTACAACCACAATTTTAATCAAGATAAGTCTTCTTGAATTTATTTTTCAATTTTAATCAAGAAGTCTTCTTGAATTCATTTCCCTAAAACTACAAGGACTTTCATTCACTGTTTCTTATCCCTGTCAGTATTGTACATAATTTTATTAATGATAATGTCCTGAATTGAATAGATAGGGTTCTTTATTCCTGTTGTTTCTCTGTAATTGCAAATGGCAAAAGGAATGCCTATTTATTGTTTACAGTCTATAAGTACTTCCCATATAATCTATCAATATTTGCATTATTGCTATTATTATTATTGTTGTTATTCTAAATTACATTATTTAACTTATCTGCCCCATTTTAGTCACTCATAGATCATAAAAACATTTTTCTTATTTGATGGGAAAAATGGATCTTGACAGAAAGCTGGATAAGAAGAGAAAACAATAAGTGGATTGGAAGTAAAAGGCATAATGCAATGCAGATTAGCGTGTTCCATGGGAGGCCCTCTGTATGCAGTGCCACCCTTTTGTCATGTTAATGATACACCCATAGTAACAACTGACCAGCAGGACATAAATCTTAAAATTTGTATTTTTCCTAGCAATACAAACCCAAGTCCTTTAAAATAAGCTGGAATGGCTGTTGAAATCATTTTTCCACTCCCAACTTTCTCCTTATGTTCGTGCAAACAGAGAAGTCGAGCCAAAATCTATGTGACCATTGATGGGTGTCCTCTTCTCAACATGGGATACTGCAGTTTCCCATTTAGAGAAGGGAGAAAAGTTCACTGTCCAGGTAGGAAAGGTGAAGGAGAGCCCCCAATATCTTCCAATAAATGCCAACAGAAGGTGGATATGCGACTGCGCACGTCTGTCTTACCTGGATACTGGATAGCCATGGGAACACAGCTTACAGTCTTTAGCAGGAGTGACATGGGGCTATGGCAAACAGCTGCATGGCCAGGAGCCACCTGAGTGCCCCCCCCCCCACCAACTGGAGAATAGGTGGTGTGATCAAGAACCCTTTCTTGTGACAACAATTGGCCTTCCTGGACTTCTTATTCTTCATAGAAGAAGAAGCATGTGATTCAGAATTGCAAGAGGAGGAGTAGAAGAAGGGAAATGCATTGCTTCTTCCGTTTACCAATTTTCTCAGCTTTTGCAAGATAAGTGACCACTGCTGACATATCTCCCCCCCAAGGGTTTAAACCACATGGTCACTCAGTCAAGAACCACAACACTGGGGGATACTGACACAGGAAAAGTTGCAGGCACACTCATGGGACTCAAGGCAGACACAGGGGCAGAGAACACAGACACAGAAAAGGAAAGAGCCACAGACACAGTGGTAACAAGCACCAAAGCTATTAAGGGGACGGGCACTTTGAACGTATATGGCTGTGGAGTATTCTACGCTTTTACAGCTTCAGAACTTCTCCTCTAGAAGCATAATTACCAGCCTACTTGGATACTACTTGCTTAGGTAGCAAAGAGGGGATTACCACTGCGGTCATTGACACTACTGTAACTGGGATCACTGCTGAAACAATGGTGTCACAATTGAGGTATTGGCACTGGGGACACAGGGCCATAAGTAGATTTAGCTACTTACTCCTTCAAAATACCATTGAGGCCCTACCTGCAGAACCTAATGAAGGCTTAGGTCCCTCTTCATTGAAGGTCTACAAGAAAGAGCTTCCATATGCTGTATATTGGAGTCAGCAGTCACCTCACTCTAAAATAAATCCTGATATAGAGACTAGTCCCTCTTGCTCCTAAAACATAATTCCTGGAATTAAGTCAAGGGCATATATCCAGAAGCTTCAGCAGACTGCAAATTCAATGAGGAGCCCAAAGTGCTAAACAGTCTCTCCAGCAATTTAAAGGCTTGACATGAATGACACCAGAGAAGACTTAGCCTTCCTGCTCCTCAATGAAAATGCCTCTAATGAGATGCTACAATCTACATTCGGTAAAAAGTGGTTAGTTGGGAACAATTAATCCTTAACCCTTTTACCCCCAGGCTATTTAGAACTTTCCAACCCTTAACCCCCAGGGGTTATTTTTTTCCAAGCACATTTTGCAGTATATTTTTTTTTAAATTGCTCTAACAGCCTTAATTTTTGTCATAGAGAGATCAGGTTGGTCTCATTCTCTTGGAAAATGCCTAAAGTTTCTCAAAATATTATCAAAAATATGCAAAAAGAAATGTAAATAGCAGTTTTTTGCAAGGACGTACTGGTACGTCCATGGGGTTAAAGGGATGAGTTTTGTGTGAAACGTACCAGTACGTCCTTTGGGGGTAAAAGGGTTAATGTAGAGAGTGGATCTATTGCTGGTTTGGATATAAACCAATGTAGTGTCCAACATACACTCACATCCCTGCATCATTCTATTATCAACATAAAGCCGATATTAGCCATTCAAACTAAAAGCTATTAGATTAAGATTAAAAAGACTTGATAGAACCCAACAGTACGGCAGTAAAAACAAGCGGAGACAAACGTAAAGAGTATCTGACAGGCCCTCGCTTACCACCTGTCATTAACTACCTCTTTAGCACCTTCAGCAGCTGTTCCAGCTATGCTGAAGACATTCCCTATTTTAAAGGACTAATTTTCAATAATGCTAATGTCTATAGTAAAATAAAAAATTACTTAATTCTATTAATAAGGTTGCATCCTAAATGTACTATAGTATTAATTAATCCAGATTATTTTAAAGAGTACAGACATGCTTTACTAATAGAGAATTGCATTATATTCAAGATTAACATCCCTACTAAAAGACTTCATTAAAATATATCCCAAACAGGAGCACTAAGACTTTGTACTGTATTTCTCTTCTAATGTATTCATTACCTCTTAACTAAAGTAATTCCTTGGGGAAATTTTTTCTTCATATGGTTTCTCTATAATTACCACCTCACTTTTTACTAACCTCACTCTTTACTACTCTCCAAATCTCAAAAGAGTGGTATTACCAACAGTTTACCATGTATTGTATACTGCAGGCAGAAGGCATCATCCCAATGTATTCTTAGCATTAATTTACCTTTGTTTTCTTTCAAATTGTGAATTAAACTTCTCTAAATAATTTTTAATTCCAATGTTCATGATGCAATGGAAAATGGTCTTTCTGGACCATATATAAGGGAAATCTAGAAATTTTACTCACTGGCCTAATCAAGTGCTTTATAATAATGTACAATAATATGCAGTTTAATAGATCATTTGGATTATTTCTAGTGTTGTAACACTTTCCAAAGGACTACATGTATATTTGGAGATTTAGCAACATTTTATAGCTAGATGTCAGTTCAGTAGCACATGATAAATCAAAAACTATTTAGCTTAACTCCTGTCTGTTAAAAAAAAGAAAGAGCAGTTCACCTTACCAAGAAGAATGACTTACAGATGTAAAACTTGAACTTACCTAACAACAACTTATATCTCCATAATGGTGAAACTTGGAGTGCAATCAGTGCCACTACTGGCAAGTATATAAACCACACCAGAGATGCTGCTCCAAAATGCAAGAAGAAGTTCAGCTTCTTGGCATTATGTTCGTAAGTCATGGTGTTGCGAAGTTCAAAAAGGAACCACACCATAATGAGAACTCTAAGTGCCAGAGTTAACCAGCCTGGCCAAGTTTGATACTCATCAATGTCTTCAATGACATCAACCTCAATCTGAAATATGAAAATAAAAACTGCTGTGAATGCATAAAATATGACAAGCACAAACTTCATCTATACTGTGCATTATTGGGACAGAAATTTAATGAAGTTTAGACATATGAGTTTGTATTTCGGTACTTTTGCCGACGGATTCTTATCAAACCTATGCTATGCGACATATAATTATAACAAGTCTTCAAGAATTCTCTTGGTCTAACCCAGACTTGAGAAATATTCATCATAAAAAATATATTGTAATTTTATTCTGTGGCCAGAGGGAAACCAAGTAGACAATAAAACCACTTATGTAACATCACAAGATAATTTGTTAAATCAATAACATAATATTAAAGAAACAACCGTGTGTTGATCCAAAATAAAGTAATCTAAGCATAATAAATCACTGTTGGTTTTTTACCACTAGCATTCCATTTTCAAAAATAAATATTTTTCAAAAGGAAAATTAGAGCTTATTTTCTTTTACAAACCTGAATCTTGCCCTGCAGGAACTCTACATGCTGTACATAAGACAAAGATATTAAAATACAGTAGTTTTTCTTTACTATAATTCAACTTGCTTATCAAAAATGTGACTTGTGAACACCTCTGCATATAAGTAAATCCAGAAATACAGCATGTACTGTAGAGACAAAAAGGACTGTACAGTACTGACCATGTATCAAATCTATATTTAATAACCTATGACCAGAAGTAGTATTTTAGCATGAGATGATATTTAATTTCATGCAGCCTTTTGACAAGAACTTGCCGGTTACTAGAGTACTACTTTTTCCGTAAAGATAATTCTTGATATCTAAAAAATCTACACCGATATGTTACAATATAAGCTTCAAGGTCTACATTAAAAAATATTCCGTGCTATATAATGTTGTTCATTTTAATAGGTTTGATTTATACCTTAGATATGCTATTAATTCCAATAACTACAAAACCAGCCACTAGGCTGGACAGATTTTGATTCTGATAACTTGACCACTTACCATATTCCAAAAGTAAAGTGTAAGGATGAGTATTGAATACAGTCCCCAGAGTGAAATCAGCAGGAACCTTCTCGAAAGCATCATCCTTGTGATTGCATAACCTTTGGCTAACAGCAGGAGTAACATCATGAACAAAGACTGAAAAAAATGAAAGGTTATTTTGAAAATGTGTATAAAAAAGATCTAAAAGTTACTGGAAGACCTCAGTAAAAATAAAAATATTATCTGCTGTACTTTGATAATACATCATCCAAACTCAATTCTATGTACTGTACACTACGACAAAATATGAATTATGATATCTACCCACAGGACCAAAAATACTTGTTTTTTTTTTCTCCTTTCAATGGACATATGCCTCTAGTAATAAGACAATCGCTAACAGTTTGTGA
This sequence comes from Palaemon carinicauda, assembly GCF_036898095.1. Taxonomy (NCBI): domain Eukaryota; kingdom Metazoa; phylum Arthropoda; class Malacostraca; order Decapoda; family Palaemonidae; genus Palaemon; species Palaemon carinicauda. Next base: position 106,356,303 of record NC_090747.1, on the reverse strand, counting down.
AGCCACAGGGCCTTTGTCTTTTCAGCCTGCATCTACTTCAGGTTGATGATGCTCCCTTTTTCCAGATTGTTTTAATTTTAGGTGTTTAGTCCATTTAAAGATGCCTTCTAGATTTATTTCGAATTACAGTGTAGATTGTTGAGAGAATTATTTCTGGGCGATCATGACTCACATTTTCTTTGTGGCTTGCATTAGGGACAGTATTATGATGTAAATAACTGTTGTGAGAAGTGCAAAAGCCTCGCTGTTCATTTTATGGGAAATTAACCTGTATGCAAAAGAAAACTTGCTTTCAGTTCAGGGGAATATCCAGAGAAGACTAGACTAGTTGATTATAGCGGGAATAACGATGCCACGCCAGCACTGAATTTCATTACAGCACTTAACGAATCAAATTTTGATAGTCATGACCAAAAACTCCTACAATTCTTTAGCTTCTTTGGTGAAATCTCAGAAAGCCAGCGATTCTCCATTAAGGGCAATAACTCTGAACTAACCTGTCCTATTTCAAGCCCTAACTTGCTTACTTGAGTCTAGTGTTTCTAGTGTTCCATGCTGGTGCACAGTGAATTACAGATTTGGGAACTTCTCAGAGCCTTAAATTATGTATTTACGGTAGCCCCTTCTGCTATGAAATCTTTGCATTCCCACAATCCTAGCAATTCTTCTAGAAATCGAGATTGCATGACAGAAGACCAAGTTGGTAGCCTGGATCCTAACATCTCTTCACTCACTGAAGTAAGCGCTCTAAAGCAACCTCGTATTTCATAAGTGGATGGCATGTCATATCGTATGATTCCCTTGGAACAAATGTATCTGACAAAGTTTTGGCTAAAGCTGACTGGGTGCATCACATTTCGGAGGGCAGTGCGCATTGTCTATTTGCAAGCTCAGCTACCATCATAGGTTAACTCTAACTAGGTAAATATACATGCTAGTACCTCAAGTCCTGAAATGAATCCCTGGAGAAACAATTACGAAGCAGCTCCTGCACAAAGATGCAAATAAACAGGAAAGCCAGTAAGTAATGTTTTAGTTCATCCTTCTGAACAGGAAGATGAAGAGAATACAAAGGAAGAGACTGATTATGGTGAGGTATCTCTTTTCCAGTAGGGAAATTACTGATGAGAAATATCCGAAAATGTACGAGGTAAATTCTGAAGCTGTTTACTCTTCCAAGTCTTCAGAGATGCCTTCAATCATAACCTGCTGTGTATAACTTATTCAATTTTGTAGTACAAGTTGAGAATCCTAATTTAAAATTATAAAAACCTCCAAAATTTGAAATCTTCTGATGCTGGGAAGGCTCCATCTTCTTTAAACTTCCAAATTATTAAAAGCTGTTACCCTCAAAATCAATCAAGATCATGTTAAAAGCCACTCTTACCTATACAAGTTAATGGCAAACATGAAATTCCAGTCTCATTTGTAATGGAATCATAATCAGATGTTCCAAATGCATATAGATATTTACGTCAATGATGCCACATGACTGCAACACTTGTTAAAATTATGATTACCAAAAATATGAGGAACCTCACTTATTAAATCCAGACACAATCATAAGCCTGATAGTATTCCAGAGCAGACCTATCATTTTGATCTTGGACTGGATCACGCTCCTATAGTCCATTTCTTGTAGCGAGGCAGATTTGCACCGACTTGCAGTGATGCCCTTTTAGCTCGGAAAATTTTCCTGATCGCTGATTGGTTAGAATTATCTTGTCCAACCAATCAGCGATCAGGAAACTTTTCCAAGCTAAATAGGTACCGCTGCGAGTCGGTGCAAATATGCCTCGCTAAAAGAAATGGACTATAGTGCTTAGCATTGGAGTCCTGACATATAACAGTAGATTTGGGTTGAAATAGAAAAGGAATAACCTATCGAAATTCAAAATGTACATGAAACACTAAAAGGGATAATTATAAGTTTTTCTGTAATAAGGATCAAGATATTGACTAAAAAATATAAAAGTATAAAATGCACCACTTACTTACCTGGGCAAGAATATTAAAGAGATCTCCAAGAATATTTTCTCCTTCACTGCCTTCTCCATCAAAGGAAAATACTAGGAGATGTAGTGTGTCAAACAGCAAGCCTGCTAGCTGAACAATGAGAGTGGCTGTGAAGAGACGGGTTATAGGATGGATCTGAAAGGAGACCACAAAGTCATAAAGATTGGACCTCAAATGTAGCACAACTTGAAACATTAACTAAAATTTAATTGTATTATAAAATGGTTTCAAGTCAAGAAGATATTTATTTCTACCATTTACCTCAGGAGAGGGATAAGATATTCACTAGTTTGCTAATTTTTATAATTGGAACTTTCCAGTACTATAACATGCAATAATACTTCAACAAATATGTGTGAGGCAATATTATCAATGCCATAATTTACCTGTCGACAAGCAGCATAGACTTGAAGTGGCACTAACACAAACCCATAAAACACAACACAGACAAGGTAGATTTCAACAGTGTCCTAGAATGAGAGAAGAAATCATTCTCGTTGATCCTTGATACCAAAGGCCACTGAAATTAACTGCATACCTGTCAGACTTAGAGGAGCAATATTTCTAATATAGTTTAGGAATAACAGTGAAATGTTTTTTTTTATAAATCTAAACAGCATTTTCTGTTTAACAAAAAGAGACCTTACGCTAAAAATAATGAAATACAAAAATATAATACCATAACTGTATCATATTGGAATATAATTTACTGTACATATGATTACAGACAATCTCTCTGGAAAATTAAAAAAATTATATCAAATAATTTACAGTAGCCTACCTGTTTGTCAAATGAGAAATGATACTCGAATGGATTCAAATTGCCAGCATTCGGCTTCCCATTGACAATGTTCAGATCGTACCTCATTGTTAATGGTTGTTTCGTATGCTCCCACTCACAAGAAGCATTCCGACTGCAGGCCACTAAACTCAAATACCAGAACCTGAAATCCAATAAAAATGTTATTTTTATTAGTAAAATAAATTTTTGAATATACTTACCCGACAATCATGTAGCTGTCAACTCCGTTGCCCGACAGAATTCTATGGAGGGATACGCCAGCTATCACAATACTAGAAGGGGGTGTACTTACCAGCGCCACCTGTGGCCAGGTACTATAGTACTTCTTGTTGACACCTCCTCAATTTTTCCTCGGTCCACTGGTTCTCTATGGGGAGGAAGGGAGGGTCAATTAAATCATGATTATCGGGTAAGTATATTCAAAAATTTATTTTACTAATAAAAATAACATTTTTCAATATTAAACTTACCCGATAATCATGTAGCTGATTCACACCCAGGGGGGTGGGTGAAAACCAGTGTACAAGATTAAAGGATAGCTAAGTATCCCATATTTCATATAACAGTTATCTCAAATAACAATGAAATAATAAGTACCTGGTAAGGAAGTCGAATTGAACCGTTACTCTGCCTCTTTTTTAAGTTCGTCTTCCTTACTGAGCGCAGCGTTCCTCTTGGAGGCTGAATCAACTCAAAGGTGCTAAAGTATATAGGGCTGCAACCCCTACTAAAGGACCTCTACACAACCTCTAACCCAGGCGCTTCTCAAGAATGAATTGACCACCCGCCAAATCAAAAGGATGCGGAAGGCTTCTTAGCCTACCGTAACAACCATAAAAACAACAATAAAAGCATTCAAGAGAAAGGTTAAAAAAGGTTATGGGATTAAGGGAATGTAGTGGCTGAGCCCTCACCTACTACTGCACTCGCTGCTACGAATGGTCCCAGGGTGTAGCAGTTCTCGTAAAGAGACTGGACATCTTTAAGATAAAATGATGCAAACACTGACTTGCTCCTCCAATAGGTTGCATCCATTATGCTCTGCAGAGAACGGTTTTTATTAAAGGCCATCGAAGTAGCTACGGCTCTCACTTCGTGGGTCCTTACCTTCAGCAATGCAAGGTCTTCCTCCTTTAAGTGAGAATGGGCTTCTCTAATCAGAAGCCTTATATAATACGAAACCCCGTTCTTGGACATGGGCCTCGAAGGTTTCTTGATGGCACACCATAAGGCTTCTGACTGTCCTCGAATAGGTTTAGACCTATTAAGATAATACTTGAGAGCTCTGACAGGGCAAAGAACTCTCTCTAGTTCGTTACCTACCATGTTGGAGAGGCTAGGTATTTCAAACGATCTAGGCCAAGGACGTGAAGGAAGTTCGTTCTTTGCTAGGAATCCGAGCTGAAAAGAACATGTTGCAGATTCGGTCGTGAAACCAATGTTCTTGCTGAAGGCATGAACCTCACTGACTCTCTTAGCTGTTGCAAGGCAGACGAGAAAAAGAGTCTTGAGGGTAAGGTCCTTGAAGGAAGCTGACTGGAGAGGTTCGAACCTAGGTGACATAAGGAACCTTAAGACTACGTCTAGGTTCCAGCCTGGAGTGGATAGACGACGCTCTTTAGAAGTCTCAAAAGACTTAAGGATGTCTTGAAGGTCCTTGTTGGAAGAAAGGTCCAAACCTCTGTGGCGGAGAACTGAAGCCAACATACTCCTGTACCCTTTAATCGTAGGGGCTGAAAGGGATCTCTCGTTCCTAAGATGTAATAGGAAGTCAGCTATTTGGGTCACAGAGGTATTGGTAGAGGATACTGAATTGGCTCTACACCAGCTCCGGAAGACTTCCCACTTAGATTGGTAGACTTTACGAGTGGAAACCCTTCTTGCTCTGGCAATCGCACTGGCTGCCTCCTTCGAAAAGCCTCTAGCTCTAGCGAATCTTTCGACAGTCTGAAGGCAGTCAGCCGAAGAGCGTGGAGGTTTGGGTGCAACCTGTCTACGTGAGGTTGACGTAGAAGGTCCACTCTTAGAGGTAGAGTCCTGGGGATGTCGACTAGCCATTGAAGTACCTCTGTGAACCATTCTCTTGCAGGCCAAAGGGGAGCAACCAGCGTCAGCCGTGTCCCTTCGTGCGAGATGAATTTCTGCAGGACTTTGTTGATTATCTTGAACGGTGGAAATGCGTAAAGGTCGAGATGGGACCAGTTCAGCAGAAAAGCATCCACATGAACTGCTGCAGGGTCTGGAACTGGGGAACAGTACAGCTGAAGTCTCTTGGTCATGGAGGTGGCAAACAGATCTATGGTAGGTTGACCCCACAAGGTCCAAAGTCTGTTGCACACACTCTTGTGGAGGGTCCATTCCGTGGGAATGACCTGATTCCTTCTGCTTAGGCGATCTGCTGAGACGTTCATGTTGCCCTGAATGAACCTCGTGACCAAAGTGAGGTTTTGACTTCTTGACCAAATGAGGAGGTCCCTTGCGATCTCGTATAGGCTCCTCGAATGGGTCCCTCCTTGCTTGGAGATGTACGCCAAGGCTGTGGTGTTGTCTGAGTTCACCTCCACCACCTTGCCCAGCAGGAGGGACTTGAAGTTCAGCAGGGCTAAATGAACTGCTAGTAGCTCCTTGCAGTTGATGTGGAGCGTTCCCTGTTCCTCGTTCCACGTTCCCGAGCATTCCCGTCCGTTCAAGGTCGCACCCCAGCCCGAGTCCGATGCATCTGAGAAGAGATGAAGATTGGGGGTCTGAATAGCCAACGATAGGCCCTCCCTGAGAAGGAGATTGGTCTTCCACCACAAGAGAGTGGTCTTCATCTCTTTGGTGACTGGGATAGAGACTGCTTCGAGAGTCAAACCCTTGTCCCAATGAGCTGCAAGATGGAATTGAAGAGGGCGGAGGTGGAGTCTCCCTAGCTCGACGAACAGGGCCAGTGATGAAAGGGTCCCTGTGAGACTCATCCACTGTCTCACCGAGCAACTGCTCCTCTTCAGCATGCTCATGATGCAATCTAGGGCTTGGCTTATCCTGGGGGCCGATGGAAAAGCCCGAAAATCCTGACTCCGAATCTCCATTCCCAGGTACACAATGGATTGGGAGGGAATGAGCTGAGACTTTTCTATGTTGACTAACAGACCCAGTTCTCTGATTAAGTCCAAAGTCCAGTTGAGACTCTCCAGACAGCGACGACTCGTGGAGGCTCTCAACAGCCAGTCGTCTAAGTAGAGGGAGGCTCTGATGTCCGATAAGTGGAGGAATTTTGCTATATTCCTCATCAGATGCGTGAATACCATAGGAGCTGTGCTTAGGCCAAAACACAGGGCTTGGAATTGGTAGACAACCTTTCCAAAAACGAATCTCAGGAAAGGTTGGGAGTCTGGATGAATAGGAACGTGAAAGTAGGCATCTTTCAAGTCCAACGAGACCATCCAGTCCTCCTGCCTGACCGCTGCTAGGACCGACTTCGTCGTCTCCATCGTGAACGTCTGCTTGGTGACATACGCATTGAGCGCGCTGACGTCCAGCACCGGTCTCCAACCTCCTGTCTTCTTGGCCACCAGAAAGAGACGGTTGTAGAAGCCCGGGGATTGATGGTCCCGGACTATAACCACTGCCTTCTTCTGCACAAGTAGCGACACCTCCTGGTGCAACGCTAGCCTCTTGTCCTCTTCTTTGTAGTTGGGAGAGAGGTTGATGGGAGATGTGGTCAGAGGGGGTTTGAGGCAGAATGGAATCCTGTAACCCTCCCTCAGCCAACTGACAGACTGGGCGTCTGCACCTCTCTTTTCCCAGGCTTGCCAGAAGCTCTTGAGTCTGGCTCCTACTGCTGTCTGGAGATGCGGAGAGTCAGTTTTTTCCTTTAGAGGCCTTGGAACCTTTCCTAGACTTGCTCCTGGAAGAGTCTGGACGGGAGCTTCCTCGGCTGGGGGCTCTACCACGAAAGGGCGGTATGAACCTCGTAGCAGGAGTATCAGCCACCGGGGTGCGATAAGACCTGGGGACTGAGGTAGCCACCTTAGTCTTACGAGCCGATGAGGCTACAAGATCATGTGTGTCCTTTTGTATCAGGGCAGCAGACAAGTCCTTAACAAGCTCTTCGGGGAAGAGGAACTTCGAGAGCGGAGCGAAAAGGAGTTGAGACCTTTGACAAGGTGTAATGCTGGAGGAAAGGAAGGTACAAAGCTGTTCCCTTTTCTTAAGAACCCCTGATACAAACATCGACGCAAGCTCGCCAGATCCATCTCTAATGGCCTTATCCATGCAGGACATTAAAAGCATGGCAGAATCCTTGTCCGCAGGGGAGGTCTTCTTGCTGAGGGCCCCCAGGCACCAGTCTAGGAAGTTGAACATCTCAAATGCTCTAAAAACACCCTTCAGGAAGTGATCAAGGTCTGAGAAGGTCCAGCAAACCTTAGAGCGCCTCATTGCAGTTCTACGAGGAGAGTCTACCAGACTTGAGAAGTCAGCCTGGGCAGAGGCAGGTACTCCCAAGCCTGGTTCCTCTCCTGTGGCATACCAAACGCCCGCTTTAGAAGTGAGCTTAGTCGGAGGAAACATGAACGAAGTCTTGCCAAGGTGTTGCTTAGTCTGCAACCACTCCCCTAAGATCCTTAACGCTCTCTTAGAGGACCTTGCTAGGACTAGCTTAGTATAGGTAGACTTAGCTGGCTGCATGCCCAGCGAAAACTCAGATGGTGGAGAGCGGGGAATAGCAGAGACAAAGTGGTCTGGGTAAACCTCCCTAAACAGAGCCAAGACCTTACGAAAGTCAATAGAAGGCGGAGAAGACTTGGATTCATCCACGTCTGATGAGGGATCCAGGTGTGCCGCCTCATCATCAGACGCCTCATCACCAGAGTGTAGCGAAGAGATCGGACAGGTATGCTGAACAGCAGAGTCAGAACGAGCTGGAACAACAATATTAGTGGTTTCCTCTTCAAGAATCTGTTGAGGGAACACCTGAGGCTCAGACTGCAAAGGCTGAACAAAAGAAGAAGCAGAAGGTAGGCGCATGGGTGGAGGAGGCTGACTCCTGGCATGAGTGGCTGAACTCAAAGGTTGCGCTTGCTGAGTGGTTGGCGGAAGCGGAGTAGCAAGTTCCTGTTCCTGCGGTGTGAGCGGAGAGCGATGAGGTAGAGGCTGCGCAGAACGTAGTAAATGTCTCGCGAGTTGAGGCTCCTGGGGCGCAAGGCTAAGGTGTTGTGGTGCTTGCCTTGTGGAGGGTTGAGCTCGCTGCAGCGAGAGCTGAGGAGACTGACTCATGGATGGGAGAGGTTGTTGTACCTCAACCGAGTGTTGCATCACTGGTGGAGCAGCAAGTGGAAGCGGAGGAAGAGAGGTATAAGCCTCCTGATCCCATTGCTGAGGTTGCCTTAAGGAAGGCGGAGGCTGTACACCACTGGGAACAGTAAACTCAGAACGAGGCTCAACATCGTACGCCTGGCAGGCGGTACTGCGGTCAGGCGGAGCGAGCGCAGGCGGAGCGAGTGCAGGCGGAGGCGGAGGCGCAACCTTCTCAGCCCGACACTCACGCATCAAGACCGAAAGCTGTGCCTGCATGGACTGCAGTAGAGTCAACTTGGGGTCGGCAGACACTACGGTCTGCTGAGGCAAAGCCTTAACAGCAGAGATCTGTTGCGGCAGAACCTTACTCCTCTTGGGCGGAGTGCAGTCGACTGATGACTGCGGCGAGTCAGAGCTGAGCCAATGACTGCAGCCCGGTTGAGCACTCGCGGACTGGACTCTGCGTTTGAGTGGTCTAGAGACCTGAGTCCAGCGTTTCTTCCCTGACAATTGATCAGCGGACGAGTAAAAGACGGGCTCAATCGTCTGCAGGTGGGAGTGACGGTCTCTGGAAGACACGCCCGCAACCACCGAGGATACTTCTGTGCGCCGATCAAGGCCTGCCGAACCCTTTTGCCCTTCGACATTGCTTCTCCCCTGGGCTTGGGAGCTTGCAAGAGGTCCCGGACTGGGAGGACGACTGGCACGCACAGAAGTATCCTCACGCACCACACTGACACTGACACTAGCACTTGGCACTGCACTGACACTAGCACTCGTCACAGCACTGGCACTAATTCCACCCACTGCACTCTTGACCTTAAGTTCCTTGACTTCGGCCATAAGAGACTTATGATCACTTACCACTGACTCTACTTTATCGCCTAAGGCCTGAATAGCACGCAAAACAACAGACATATCAGGCTGAGGGCAAATAGTAGGTTCGGGGGTAGCCACTACAGGGGTAGGAAAAGGTAGGGGATCATGAGGTGAGGAAAAAAGTGAAGAGTGAGAAGAACTCCTCCTAACTCTGCCTCTCTCTAATTTAGTTGAATACTTCAAAAGACGGACAAAATCAAGTTCCGAAAGTCCGGCGCATTCCTCACATCGATTTTCTAACTGACAGGGCCTATCCCTACAGTCAGAACAAGCGGTGTGAGGATCTACCGAGGCCTTCGGAATACGCCTATTACAAGACCTACATCGCCTATGGGTGGGGGCTTGTGAAATGTCAGACATCTTGAATCCAAAGAGTTAGCCAAGTGGGGTTTCAAAATCAAGCAAAAGATCGTTAACCGTTAATCAGGACTCTATAAAAGCTATCTAAGCTAATATAAGAAGTTTTCCAGTAAAGCGACAGCCGAAATCTGAGAGAATACTTCACCAAAAGCCGTGAAAATACTCGAAGATCATAAGCGTATCCCAGAACGTCTTGCCGGAAGCACGACAGAGGAAAAATTGAGGAGGTGTCAACAAGAAGTACTATAGTACCTGGCCACAGGTGGCGCTGGTAAGTACACCCCCTTCTAGTATTGTGATAGCTGGCGTATCCCTCCATAGAATTCTGTCGGGCAACGGAGTTGACAGCTACATGATTATCGGGTAAGTTTAATATTGAAAAATCAGCAAATCAAGTATTATTTAGTCAATGATTCATACAAGCTTACTGCATTATGAATTTGCCTTCAAATCCAAAGGTTACAGAATTCAATTGAATATAAAGTACTATATATTCTAAACTGATTGACTTGCAATTCCTTTGATGAATTTATTTATGATCTTATTCTTCTTCGTTAGCCCCAGTGAGAACTTCAACATATTCATTTCTGCAACTTCAGGTTGGAAAGAAAGCAAGGGAAGCAAGAATAAGGTGGTTTGGGAACGTGAAAATAAGAGAGGAAGAGTATGTTGGGAGGAGGATACTAAGCATTGAGCCACCACGTCAAAGTAGAAGACGAAGGCCTAAGAGGAGATTTATGGATTCACGAAGAGAAGAAATAAAGGCAGTTGACATGACAGAGAAGGATTCAGTGGATAGAAGTAGATTGAGACAGATGATCCACCGTGTTGTCTCATGAATGGGAGAAGCCAAAAGAAAAAGAAGATACTGTACACTAGTAGTTATCTAAGCATCACAGTTCAACTACTGTATTCTAATATCAATAGGCTTAAGCAAGTATTAAGTTACCTTGGCTTGACATCCTGTATGGCATATGTCAGTTGATTGTAAGTGATGACATTGGCAGGATTATCCTCATCAGGGCAAAGGCTGCCTTTAGGACATGGCACTAGACGGAAGAAATCTTGAACACCAGACTTGTGACATCTGGCATCAAAGGCCTCTTTCTCAACTTCCTATAAAAAAAAAATGAGGTATTATTTATAAACAAGCTTACTTATCAATCATAGTTTACACTCGTCCATCAAGTACTTTCAAATAAAGTAAAATCCGTATTGTGAAATACTTCCCAACCATTTTTATGAAAATAAAATTAAAATGAGATTATGGAGGAATGCACTGTAATTGAAGCAAAAAAAAATTAGCAAAAAAAAACTAAAACAGGCTATTATTTCTGGTATCTGAACTTTTTTTTTATAATTAACTGTACCAAAAGACCTCCTAGGGTTGTGGTGGCCTATTGAAAACGTCCCGGACTGGGGTTCAAGTCCCACTCAAGCTTGAAAATTTCTTCTAGTGTCTGCAATTTCACCATCCTTGTGAGTTAGGGATGGGGGATTTGGGGGACCTATCTCTCTACTGCTGAGTCATCAGCAGCCATTGCCTTGCCCTCCCTGGTCCTAGCCTGGGTGGGTAGGGGGATTTTGCACTGATCATATGCATATATGGTCAGTCTCTAGGGCATTATCCTGCTAGCTAGGGCAATGTCACTGTCCCTTGCCTCTGCCATTCATGAGTGGCTTTTAAACCTTTAAACATGAGCAGGATAATACAGAGTATCTACATGACTTTGCAAAACCTCATTTCCTCAGAATCACAGGTATACATTATGCACAGTACAATATTTGGTTTCAATTAGTTAAAAATAAATCCAGGTGATGACGATGTACAGTAATAAAACTAACATACTGTACAGTATATTCTGTAGATTAGATAGGGGATTTAGTACATCTATTTTTATGTATGATTCTTTAAATTTACTTTTTCTATAACCACATCATTTACAGACTCTCTGAAGAAACCTTTGGTGTTTCCTTTTGTCAATAGTTGTTCAGTATTTTAAAGGGATACAAAGCAATACGGTACAGTTAACCAAATGTCACAATCTGTATTCACGTCAGATAAATAACAATCACAAACAATGATGAAGACAGAGTTTTTGTAAAGAAAATACCGTACTACAAATTCAGAGCACACGAGACTCCCCCTTACCTCTATCACTCATTCACAGTGTTTAATAGTTCATGGATTGCTTGATAGCTGAACTGATTATTACTGGTACTTAGAGAAACCTGTTATTGCAAGATTCTAAGGACTGATATGCTTGTTGGTTATGACTTTAGTATTCAAGAGTAATTTCTAGTAAGCTTTATGCTAATATACTGTATTAATGCATAAAGACATGATCAGATTACAAAGATATTTGAAATATCAAAAGAACAGGTCCTGTATTTCACAAATTACGGACTAGATTTCCAATTATCGGATATAAATTGGAGAACTACAGGTATTTTTAATTATTAGCATCACATTTTTACTTTTGCTTTACCATTTAAGGTTCTGCTACATATTTAGATTCTAAGTGTCTAATTGTATTGGTTTTCTAATTGCCTTTGAATTGATGTTAGGATTTTGACATTCACTTCCATCCATTGAGCTAAATTTAACCCATTAATCCTCCTACCTCAAACAATCAGAAAAATCAAGTTAACCACTTTAGATTTTCATGAAAACTCTATACCTCATAATATGAAATTATGCAAAAATTGTCATGGATATAAAAGGGATTTTGACGAAGGAAAAATCTATTTCTGGGCAAGGAACTCGTGTCGCCCAGTGAAATGATCCTCTAGCACCATTTCTAAGGCATAGATATTGCTGAATATACCAGAGAAAAAAAAAGATGCATGGAATGCCAGCTCTCACCAAGCACTGATTAATACTGCCATACAGACATAAGAGAAAAATTAAATTATTCTTGAATAATTACAAACATATATTTCTCTATTACTTTGTGTCAAATTGCAATACAGTAGTGTATGGAAATTAAGGTAATTTAATCCTCTATGTAGTGAAATAAAAAACAACAGAATTTGACTCAATGTACAGTATAGTTTAATTAATGGAAAACTTTTTCATGAAGAGAGGAAGTGAATTTGACACCATTTTATTTACTGCTACCGTACTTCAATTTTCTTATTTGCTTCTGTTTTATGCTTTCGGACCACAAAAACTAACACAAACTTATTGTTTTAATGTAAATAGTACTTGTGCTACACAAATTTAAATACATGAACAATAAACGAAGTTTGTCAAACCCTCCAAAAACTTACAACTGATTAAAGTGGAAAGGATTAATTTCAAATAGATCCTGACCTAAACTGTGATGCCAAGTCAAACTTGATTAGGGAAGGGAACTCACTGTTAACCTTGCATAAAGGGATATAACTGAACTAATCTAGGGTGTCGTGTTTTACCTGTTGGGGAGGGGGAATATATTGAAGTCACTTTGACCTGGTATTAGGCTGTACGCCTTTAATCTAATTTCTACTGCCTATGTCACAGCTTTGCATGTAGAAGTGTTTATTACTTCCATGGCTAGGCTTCCAGGCAGGCTTCTGGCTACATTTTTAGTTGCAGTACAGTATCCAGGTTTGTACCATGGCTACGTACCTTATATGGATTTAAGTTGAGCAGCCTCCTGGCTACACTCCCATAATCTGGGTAATAATTCGCTCTATATCAGCCTTAGGGAACGGTGAAAGTTGACTACAGTATATTGTATTCTGAACAATATAGTCGTTTAAATACTCTTAAAGAATACTGTATTGTGTATATGAGTTCAAGAACTGTAAGAATATTTCAAGTACTATATTGCTGCTTCTGCCATACAGGAGAGTGGGAGGTCAATTATTTTTTCTTAGAAAGTCAAGTAATACTTTTTAACCTACTGCTGAGTACTTCAAAAATCTGTACAGTACTGTACTACTAATATGTATCCTTGAACATGCTACTAATACAACAATCATAATCTGTACTCTAACATACCAAGAACTTGAGTTAAAAAAGTTGGAACTCACATAGCATGAAGCCTTAATAATTTACAGGTGGTACCTGAACATTAGTTCACTGCCCTATTTGGCAACTCCAATATGGTATTGGAACTTTATGACAGTTGTAAAAATATGATGTTTGTGTACCTTTCAGCCATGGCGTAAGAGTAAATTATGGACATGCAATTACTCAGGGGTACATATTTAACATATTTATCTAATAGCATAGGTCTAGGAGGTAGGAGGTTCATTACTTTACATGATTAAACAGTTTCCATGATTTACAGCTGCACTTGAACATCTACCACTAAATCATTACTTCAACATGGTTCTCTACACAATGCACAATATCCTTCACAAATATCAATAACTTGATTCACAACTCACAGAAGCACCCATGACTGCCATCCAAAAATGTGTGGGTTTAAAAACTATTTTGTGAAAGGCAATAAAACTTGGTAACGTATGGAATGCATGGAAAAAGGGACACGCCTGCCCATGTGACAAGTATTTTGTACTATCACTCTGAGCCTCTGCTTCTCCTCATTGTATGAACAAGATCTCACAATCCATGCAGACTGTGAAATTCACAGTTTTGTGACTCAATTAGTCTTTCATATTATTCACTTCTATTAAGTGGAACTTTAATCCTTCCTCTGTATTTTTTAATTGTTTATACTGGTACATATTGTAAAAATTAAAAAGGATAAACGAAAAAGACAGACTAGTTCTCCCCTAAGACTTTACTACCTTATAAAAAGAGAAAAAGCTATATGAAGTGAAATCAAATGTCAACAAAAGAGAGACTTTAAGACTAGAATAATTTTATCCTGACTCCCAAAAGACAGGGCAATGCAAATTAGAATTCTGTAATAAGTAAAATTAGATTTTCTCGAGACTACATACCTGCACAACAAGATGTTCACAAGATCAAAGTCTGAGAGAATATGACCACTGGGTTTCCTAGCCTCTCTTGAACCAATATTACATCTGGTAGTGAGTAGCGTATACTAGTACTGTACTATCAAACAATCACCCTGCTAGCCGAAACCAGATCCCAATCTCATTTCTGTGGTTCATGTTTATGGAAGAATTACTTACAGCATGCAAGAACCATATTGATCATGAGATACCTTAGCCTGCGTTGTCTCATTATTATTATTATTACTTGCTAAGCTACAACCCTAGTTGGAAAAGCAGGATGCTATAAGGGGCCCCAACAGGGAAAATAACCCAGTGAGGAAAGAAAACAAGGAAAAATGAAATATTTCAAGAACAGTAACAATATTAAAATAAACTTGCTTTATATTAATTCAGAAATATTTATTCAGATCAGTCACTAAATACATCTTACTTTGTGTCTAGGCTTTCAAATTTATTTCCCATATTCATTCAGAAACACAAATAAATCCCCTTTATTACACTTACATCTTTCATTTTGTTATTGGGTGTAATTAGCTTATTAACCCTTTTACCCCTAATGGACATACTGGTACGTTTCACAAAACTCATCCCTTTACCCCAATGGACGTACTGGTACGTCCTTGCAAAAAAATGCTATTCACATTTTTTTTTTGCATATTTTTGATAATTTTATGAGAAACTTCAGGCATTTTCCAAAAGAATGAGACCAACCTGACCTCTTTATGACAAAAATTAAGGCTGTTGGAGCAATTTAAAAAATATATATTGCAAAAGGAGCTTGAAAAAAAAAATGCCTGGGGTTTAAGGGTTGGAAAGTTCCAAATAGCCCGGGGGTAAAAGGGTTAACAAAAAGTGTCTCCAAGAAGAGTACCAATATAGAACTAATATCTAGTTCATGTAGAATACAGTCTAATTAGACAAATGTTAAGTTACAATGTTTCTTATTTTCAGTACAATGAGATTTTTTAGGAAGGCCTTTTCTCCTTTCCAATAGATCAATAGATAGATATTGCTTTTACCATACAGTAAAATATATGTTCAACAAGCATTTCTTTCATCTTTTTTTTCTTAATTTTCAAGTGGTTTCTATTTCTGCAAAATTATTCTGAATGCCAAACTTTGATACATACTAATCAATTTTCATGTAGTGTTCATATGCTTCACGCTTATCAATATGAACTTGTTGTGATACAGTGACCAACCCAAGGACAAAATTTATAGTCCAGCACTGTAGTTATCAATATTCTCCCAATGCAAACCAGTCCAGCCACGCATATAGCAGTTCATCTTAAGGCTCTTCATGGCCTTGGCAACTGTAGCTGTACCACTTCTGCATCTATAATTAGTCAAACCAAGTCTTTTGACATTGTGAGCTTACGTTCTTTTTATTTTTCTTTTTAACCCAATTGTGGTGAAATACAGAAAGCTATGTTGTCAAATGAATTTCAGTAATTTTTGTTTATCTCCATGATGAAAGGGACTTCACAAGAAAATAATTATCAGAACACTTGTGCCTAGTTTGATTTAAAAATGTGAATTTTATAATATCAATATTTTAAATTGTGTATATTTTATGTAAAATATTTGCTATAATCTATATACTTTATAATTAACGGTGGTACTGCACACTGCACAACTAAATGTAAGTTATAGGTTTTATTTCTCATTATAATTTAGGTATAGTATAGTGTACAATACAGTAATGTATTCTTTGCCAGTACACTGTATATGTTTTTTGAAGTTTGCAAAGTAGGCCCTGTACATAACA
The DNA here is from genome assembly GCF_036898095.1 of Palaemon carinicauda. Lineage (NCBI taxonomy): Eukaryota > Metazoa > Arthropoda > Malacostraca > Decapoda > Palaemonidae > Palaemon > Palaemon carinicauda. Next base: position 106,340,281 of record NC_090747.1, on the reverse strand, counting down.
AAGACCATAATATTCTGTATTGTATTGCACTATTGAGACATACAGTATTAAGTTCAACTGTTTAACTATAAGGCAGAGAATTCTACCCCACTTCATGATTTTTTCTTTGTTCTCTGTTTTCTGTATCACACTTGAATTTTTTTTTTTTTGAGGAATTAAACCCTAAATAAATTTAAAGTATGACTGTATCATTGTATCATGCCACCTAGATCTTTTCATCCTTAATGTTCCCTTGACTATATGAAAATTTCAAAATTCTAGGCATCACCCAGACAGCAAATTGACTTTTGAGAAATATATCCAATCCCTTTTTCCTTCAATTACAAAAATAAATTATATTGAGAGACTTTAAAGAATTGTGAATACGTTTTCACACAATTTTTTATTGCATTTATCCTTTGAAATTTTGAATAGTTCCCAAATTTTGGTCTTTAGCCACTGACTCTCATCTAAAATTATTGGATTAAAATTGGGCAGCCAAAGAAATCATTATTTCAGTTCTTACTACAATTATATTTATCACTGGTATTATTGTGTGATGACCTTCAAGGCTAGTTGTGAATGCCACATGAAATTTTTCATAACTATCATCCTATACATTCAGATCCAACAAGACTCTAGTGCAGTAGTATATCCTACAATCTACCACTTATTCCTTCATTTAATCTTAAGTGTCTTACCTCTTATTGTGCAAGGTTCAATACCACTGAGTTTTGTAGTAGCCTTTCTCAAGCTGTGACCAAATTACATAATGATCTTCCTAATCATGAGATTAAATTATTGAAACTCACTGCCATTACATTTTTATTAAGGAGGCTCACAGAGATTCATTTCATACTGTTTTAACAACTAAGGTTGCAGTTTGGCTGATATTAATGATAATACAGTAATATTCTAGGAATAGACACTCTTTTAAGCAAGTTTTATTCAAAGTAATTGCCGTCTCAGTGACATTAATTTTGTAATGAGCTTTTCCTATTGTTCTTATCTTTTTCTCTTCATTACGATAATATGCCAGTAACTGGGAAAGGCACATATTTCGTAAGAAAGGTAATGGAGACCATATCATTCACAATTCTTCCTCTTCTTTAATATGTTATTTTCATTAGTAAAATAAATTTTTGAATATACTTACCCGATGATCATATAGCTGTCAGCTCTGCTGCCCGACAGAAAAACCTACGGGCGGAATACGCCAGCGATCGCTATACAGGTGGGGGTGTACATCAACAGCGCCATCTGTCAAGTAGGTATTCAAGTACTCGATGTCAACATAGAACCAATTTTCTCCTCTGTCCACTGGGTCTCTATTGGGGAGGAAGGGTGGGTCCTTTAATTTATGATCATCGGGTAAGTATATTCAAAAATTTATTTTACTAATGAAAATAACATTTTTCAATATTAAACTTACCCGATGATCATATAGCTGATTCACACCCAGGGGGGTGGGTAGAGACCAGCATTACATGTTGACATTATTATGAGCTAAGTATTCCGTATTTCATTTTAGCAGTTATTCAAAATAACAAACATAAAATAAATAAGTACCTGGTAAGGAAGACGACTTGAACAATTACTCTGCCTTTTTAAGTACGTCTTCCTTACTGAGCCTCGCGATCCTCATAGGATGCTGAGCGACTCCTAGGAGCTGAAGTATGAAGGGTTGCAACCCATACTAAAGGTCCTCATCAAAACCTCTAATCTAGGCGCTTCTCAAGAAATGACTTTGACCACCCGCCAAATCAAGTAGGATGCGAAAGGCTTCTTAGCCTTCCGGACAACCCAAAAATATTAATAAAACATTTCAAGAGAAAGATTAAAAAGGTTATGGAATTAGGGAATTGTAGTGGTGGAGCCCTCACCACTACTGCACTCGTTGCTACGAATGGTCCCAGAGTGTAGCAGTTCTCGTAAAGAGACTGGACATTCTTAAGATAAAAGACGCGAACACTGATTTGCTTTTCCAATAGGTTGCGTCGAATATACTTTGCAGAGATCTATTTTGTTTAAAGGCCACGGAAGTTGCGACAGCTCTAACTTCGTGTGTCCTTACCTTCAGCCAAGCTTGGTCTTCCTCATTCAGATGGGAATGAGCTTCTCGTATTAACAGTCTGATAAAATAGGATAAAGAATTCTCTGACATAGGCAAAGATGGATTCTTAACTGAACACCATAAAGCTTTAGACGGGCCTCGTAAAGGTTTTTAAAATAGAACTTAAGAGCTCTTACAGGACATAATACTCTTTCTAGTTCATTTCCAACCATACGATAAGTTTGGAATATCGAACGATATTGGTCAAGGCCGAGAAGGCAGCTCGTGTTTGGCTAGAAAACCAAGTTGTAGAACATGTAGCCGTTTCGGATGAGAATCCGATGTTCTTGCTGAAGGCATGAATCTCACTGACTCTTTTAGCTGTGGTTAAGCATATCAGGAAAAGAGTCTTAAAGGTGAGATCTTTCAGGGAGGCTGATTGAAGCGGTTCGAACCTGTCTGACATAAGGAATCTTAGAACCACGTCTAAATTCCAACCAGGTGTAACCAAACGACGCTCCTTCGTGGTCTCAAAAGACTTAAGGAGGTCTTGTAGATCTTTATTGTTGGAAAGATCTAAGCCTCTGTGACGGAAGACTGATGCCAACATGCTTCTGTAACCCTTGATAGTGGGAGCTGAAAGAGATCGTTCTTTCCTCAGATATAAGAGAAAGTCAGCTATTGAGTTACAGAGGTACTGGTCGAGGATACGGATACTGACTTGCACCAGTTTCGGAAGATTTCCCACTTCGATTGGTAGATTCTAAGAGGTGGATGTTCTCCTTGCTCTAGCAAACGCTCTGGTTGCCTCCTTCGAAAAACCTCTAGCTCTAGAGAGTCTTTCGATAGTCTGAAGGCAGTCAGACGAAGAGCGTGGAGGCCTTGGAGTACCTTCTTTACGCGTGGCTGACGTAGCAGGTCCACCCTTAGGGGAAGTGTTCTGGGAACGTCTACTAGCCATCGAAGTACCTCGGTGGGTTATTCTCTCGCGGGCCAGAGGGAAGCAACTAGCGTCAACTTTGTCCCTTCGTGAGAGGCGAACTTCTGCAGTACCTTGTTGACAATCTTGAACGGAGGGAATGCATATAGATCTAGATGTGACCAATCTAGTAGAAAGGCATCTATATGAACTACTGCTGCGTCCGGGATAGGTGAGCAAACTATTGGGAGCCTCTTGGTAATCGAGGTTGCGAAGAGATCTATGGTTGGCTGGCCCCAGGTGGCCCAAAGTCTCTTGCATACATCCTTGTGGAGGGTCCAATCTGTTGGAATTATTTGTCCCTTCCTACTGAGACAATCTGCTATGACATTCAAGTTGCCTTGGATGAACCTCGTTACTAGTGAAAAGTCGAGACCTGTTGACCAGGTGAGGAGGTCTCTTGCGAACTCGTACCATGTCAGAGAGTAGGTCCCTCCTTGCTTGGAGATGTACGTCAAAGCAGGGTGTTGTCCGTGTTCACCTCCACCACTTTGCCTTGAAGGAGAGACCTGAAGCTTTTCCAGGTCAGACGTACTGCCAGTAGCTTCTTGCAGTTGAAATGCATTGTCCTTTGACTCGAGTTCCATAATCCCGAGCATTCCCTACCGCCTAATGTCGCACCCCAGCCTACGTCCGATGCGTCCGAGAAGAGAACGTGGTTGGGAGTCTGAACAGTCAGGGGAAGACCCTTTCAAAGGTTGATAAAGTCCTTTCACCAAGTCAGACCAGACTTTATCTTTCCGGAAACCGGGATCGAGACCGCTTCTAGCGTCTTGTCCTTTTCCAGTGAAAAGCTAGATGATACAGAAGAGGACGGAGGTGTAGTCTTCCAAGTGACACAAATTGAACCACGGATGACAGTGTCCTAACCAGACTCATCCACAGCCTGACAGGGCAGCGTTCCTTCTTCAGCATCTTCTGGATGGATAGCAGGGCTGGGGGTTGATCGTCTTGTTCAGCAATGTCCTCATCAGAGGGTTCCTCATCCGAAACTGATGAGGAAACGGCAACGGAGTGGGCAACGTCTGACTCGCTGAATCCGGTCGCACTGGTGGATGCGTGACGGAGCCGGACACAATATCATGGTACTGCTGCACAGTCTGTGAACTGTCAACCATGGGGACGCGAGGAAGTACAGCGTCAACCCGAAACTGTCTAGACTGTCTGGGTTGTGCAGCCAACCCCCTACCGGGTTGCTGAGGTTGCCGCACTGCGTCACAACAAGTCACCTCTGCTGGTTGTTGAACGTCTTCCTAGTGACACACTGAACGTCCACAACCACCTCCGAGAGTCGCTTAACGTTATGTAACTGCCTGACAGTCTGAGAACTGTCAAAAAACTGAACTGTCAACCACAAAAGGTGCGTGAGGACATACAGCACTGGTGCATTAGTAGCAGACCAGAAGGCAACGTCATGTAACTGCTTGACAGTCTGTGAGCTGGCAACAACCAAAGCTGTGTGGGGAAGCCTCAACTCCTGACTGACTAGTCTGCTGCGGGCGAGTGGCGGTAACCACAGTGGGTTGCGGAGGCTGACACACCGTGTCAAAACACGGCAGCTTGTGGTAGCTCACGCACGGCAACGGAGTGCTCCGTGTGTCTGTGGGAGTCAGCATGCGTCTGGCAGGGTCGACTGCGCATGGGTGGAGGAGCTCTCACAACAAGAGTGTGGGAGCAGGCAGCCGCAGCGTCTGCTGGGCGCACAACCGTGGCAGGTTGTAGGCAAACGGGTGCATCGTCAACCTTCTCCGCAGTCGGAGTGTGGGAGCAGGCAACAACCAAAGCGGAGTGGTGGTGCGTGGTGGGGACTGCCGTGGGTTGCGGAAACTAACGCATCGCGTCAAAACACGGCAGCTTGACTCCACCTTCCCACTGCTGATGCGGTAGCTCACGCATGTCAAAGGAGGGTGCCGCACGTCGGCTAACGTCAACATGCGTCTGGCAGGGTCGACTGCGCATCGGTGGTGGAGCTCTCCGCAGCCGGAGTGTGGGAGCAGGCAGCCTCAGCGTGAGCTGGGCACACAACCATGGCAGGTTGTTGGCTAACGGGAGCAGTGTCAACCTTCTCCGCACGAAACTCCTGCATAACCGCAGCTAACTGAGTCTGCATAGAATGCAGTAAAGACCACTTAGGGTCTACAAAAGCGGCAACAGACGGAGCTACTGTCCGTTGTGACTGAGGGTCTAAAACAGCTGGTGCGGCAACAAACGGAGTTACTGCCTGTTGCGGTACCACCTTGCCTCTCTTGGGAGGTGTGCAGTCGTCGGATGACTGCAGCGAGTCCGAACTGACCCAGTGGCTACACCTGGGCCGTTGGACTTGCGCGGAAGGGACCGACTTGCACTTAAAAAGCTGCGAGATGTGGTCCATGGTTTCTTACGAGAAACCTCTTCCGCAGACGAGGAATAAATGGGCTCTCTCGTCTTTGTGTGGGTGGAGCGATCTTGGGTAGATACGCCCGAAACCACGGAGGGAAAAACGTCTGTTCGTTGATCAAGGCCTGTGGAACCCATAAGTCGTTCGACATTACTTCTCCCCTGGGCTTGGGAGCTTGTAAGAGGTCCCGGACTAGGTGAACGACTGGCACGAACAGACGAACCCTCGGACGCAACACTGTAACACTTTGCGCATATCACTTTATCACTTTGATTTTCTGTTTTGCACTTATTTCACTGAAATCGAAACTTTAACTGATTTCTACCTGAAACACGCAATCCTATCCTTCATTAAAAGGTAGTAATTGCGAAAACAGTCGTACAATGCAACAGAAAACATATACAATAAAGATAAAGAATTCAGTGGCTGGGAAAGAGACTAAACACTAGATCAAATAAACTACGTTTACAATCTCTCACCGCACATAGCCTGGGAACAAGAATAAAACCCTAGAAACGTTTTACCTTCTTCCCCTACAGCGACTAGGGAGGAGTAAAAAAAAAAAAAAAAAAAACGAGAACAACGTTACCAGCTTGAACGAAACGTTTATTCTCCTCTCTCTCCCTCCGTCTCTATCTCTCTCTCTCTCTTGATTTCGCACCTGAGAGAGGAGCCCAATTATATATCGTTAAAACATGTTATTTGCTAAAGGAAAAAACTGAAAGGTTTTCCAAATAAAGAGTTCCTTTAATTTAGAATTTAAACCATTTAAGCTAAGAAAGAATGAACGAAACGCCAGAATCAGTTTACTCTTACTGCAAAGTGAAACCGTGATACACTCTCTCTCTATCGTAACGATAGAGCGCATGTTGAACGTCCTGAACGTCAACAACTGCGTAGACTAAAAACTAAACGTTAGTTCATCTTTGAAAACAGTACGAGACTATCAAAGAAATTCTTTCATAAAACATTAAAATTTAAAAAGTATTAAATTCTTTAAAGGTTAAATACGATATAACGGGCTCAATGTTAATTAACTTCGGTTCCAAGTTAGGACCGCCTACTATCAGGAAAGGTCGCATACAAACAAACATAAAAATTTATTGTTATATGTTTATAATAAATGGAAAGTTAATCGAAGAGGCCTATAAAGGCGGAGAGATATAAAATATATAGATCTATAACGTGTTAAGCAAAATTACCAAAAACCTAAACACACTTCCGTCTAAGGGAAGGGTCGGCCATTTAAAAGTGAAAGAGAGTCCATACTCTCTTCGTCACCATAATTAAATCTATCCAAAACGAGTTCAAGTTTTGAAATGAAGATAAAACCCCTGCATAGCGAAAGCTCAAAACTGGAATAGTGTACTTCACCAAATCGTTGTGAAAACAAATCCAGTTAGTAACAGCGTATTTAGTAGGTCTTGCCAGTGGCACGACAGAGAGAAAATTGGTTCTATGTTGACATCGAGTACTTGAGTACCTACTTGACAGATGGCGCTGTTGATGTACACCCCCACCTGTATAGCGATCGCTGGCGTATTCCGCCAGTAGGTTTTTCTGTCGGGCAGCAGAGCTGACAGCTATATGATCATCGGGTAAGTTTAATATTGAAAAATAACAGTATATTTTTTAAAAAAGTACAGAAATAAGTACAAAATATGCCTATGCCATAAATCACTTTTACAATAGTTGTGTGCACCAAGTAATGTTCACTTTATGTACAAACAATTCAAACACCATAGAATTAGGTACAACAAATCCTTCAACTCATCCGGTTTTGAGCAGGGAGAAGGTCTTCTGCTCATTTTTAAGAGTAAACTAACACAGGATGTATTTGTAGGAGCTTATATACAGTCTTGCTTTTGACATTTTATCCTTATTGGTCATGGACCGCCCAAGAGCGGAGACAATAATGCCTGGGTGGTAGTTTCCTCTGGCTGGTCAGAGTGCTTGGAGGGATTAGGGTATCAGATTTTGGTGCTAGATAATCCACATTTCAGCCTCCGGGGCTGTCAGAGCTGTTACAGTCGTGATTGCCTGAACTACTGTTGGTGATAGACCTTATACACGTTGGCAATAAGGTCCCTTTTTGCATGGTGTCAAGGTCAGGTCTTTCTTGCTGTATGAAAAGCACTTCCAATATCCTAAGGTGCCTGTTGTCAGGGGCACAGCCAATGATGTTAACATTCTTTACCATATGCTCCCTTGTGATATTTGTAGTTATACATTTGGAGGCAATGCATTTTTATTGCACCCTGTTGCATGTGTGGCAAGATAATCTTTTAGATAGACGTGTTGTCGTCATCCTGATGTAGGTACCAGGACATCCCTGGATGGGGTATTTATATCGGTATATCATGTTGGTCTTCTTTAAGTCCTCGTGCATGGCAGAGGCAGGGTAGTTTTTATGATTATGTCTCTTGTTTTTGCCCATTGGTAATTAAATTAATAAGTTGATTTCAGTATCCTCTGCTGTGGCAAAACGTTTTTTATCTGATCTCGCCTGGTCTTTTCATCATCTAGATAGTTTTGAGTTCATCAGGCATTTATAGTAAAGGTTTATTTTCATTGAGGTATTGGCATTATCAGAGTGCTTTTTCCTGTATCATTGTTTCATTTAGTTCTTAATCTGCCGCTTTTTCCTGTATCATTGTTTCGTTTAGTTCTTAATCTGCCATTATTTACTAGAACTTTAGTAATTCTGTCCAGTTCTTCATGGGTGCCTTTCCACGAAGAATAGTGAGAAATGGCTCTCCAAACAAAAGCCCCATTGGTGGCAGTTTTGTACCTACTAGGGCACTTGCTGTCACTATTCAGACACAGGCAAAGGTTTGTTGGTTTCACATACACGGAGGTGTTGAAGCCGGTGTTGGTTGTCCCTACAAGGACGTCAAGGAAGGGCAGAGTTCCTTGGAGGCAGTGTTCAAGGGTGAAGAGATACTATGCTTAGTCCTCAATTGCTACATTACTACACAACTAAACCAAGACCGACTGACAAGGGAATGGAAATCAAGCTCCTCCTCGACACCATCCAAGAAAATAAAAGTAGAGGCACCCTATGGATGACTGATGCCCTTCAACCTCTACTCTTGGCTGAAATTAGATCATCAAACAAACAAACCTCACCCGCTAACAGTTTTGGAAAGAACATTTCCATATTGTCAGCTGCCTCAATCCCTCAAAATGATTGACAAAGCTTGGGAAGGGGTCGCAAACAGAACCTCAATTATGCGTGGAGGAAACTGTCACCTGAATGTATTTCCGAACCCAATTTCAAGAGATTTTAACTGATTGAGGAGGTAGTTGATGATGAAAGTGGGTTGGAGGTAGACAAGAACAACATTAACGATCTAATAGATGAGCATAGCAAGCAGCTGATGACCGAGGAGCTGGTATAGTCGCACATGGAGCATTAAGAGATTGCAGAGGGGATTCATTTGAGAAGGAGGAGGGACACAGTGATAAGCCTCTCGCTTCGAGTGAAATAAGGGAGATGCTGAAAATGTGAGAAATACTGCAATGTTTGTAGAAATACATCACTCATATAAGGCTTTGGCAGTACTAGGCCTTTTGGCCTTTTTCTCTGCATGACTAAAGGGGTTGGGGCATAATTACTTGTGTATAGATCAACTAAAATGTCAATATCATTTCACTGCTTACTTTTGGGAGACTGATAGTGGGTTATTGCATATTTGTAATTTGCATTTGTTTTTGGGCAACTATTGCTTTTTTATGACAATCATTAGCTGATTTTTTTTAACTAAAATTTCATACATAAGCTCCTAGATTGTTGTTTTACAAGAAACGCCCCCCCCCCCCCTCTGCTTCAGTTCCAGTATGACTACCATCGCAAGAAGACTTCTCCAAGTAGTGTAACCTACAGTAATTTCATCTATTTTAGTAATTGATTATGTTTAAAGCACTCCTCATACAATACACTGTGGCTACTGTTAGCCATATAAAAGTAAAAAATATTTCCAAAATAGTGAACCACATGATTGTACTGTATGTAGCATATCCATATACCACTTGACAAAATTGAGATATATTGAGATAGTTTATTTGCAAGCAATGCTAGAGCAAAAACAAGTTGAAGGACATGATATGAATTACTGTACTCAATAAGTAATTAGGATACGCTATTTCACGCCACTCGCATCAATTACCTTAGATGTTAGGATGCCAAAAAACTCTTAATCAATCAATCAAATGCATGAAACATGTATTTTTCCAACTGGATATCTTGTGTTTATTAAGCATTTCGGATCATTAATACTGCTGCAAATCACTACTTCTAGTACTTTCCCCAAACTCATGAACGGATGGTTTCCCCCAATATTCATGGTCAGAAAGATAAGGTACTTAGTAGGATAAATACGTGATTCATGTATTTTCCTAAAATTAAAGTTACAGTATAGATTTATTTGCAATATTTAACATTAAAGGTTACTGCTGTCGAGTAAGATCCAGAGTCTTTTTCATATAGGTCAGATTTGTTTTTATGTTTTTAACTTGGCATTGCCCTCCCTCCAACAAAAGTTTATGATTATCCTCTAGACCCCAATTAGGGTAAATATTAACCTATGCACCATCATGAGTAAACATAAAAACATCCCGTACCTCCTCTCCTAACCTAGGATAGTGTCATACCTCTTTGGGTAGGTTGTCTCCCCAACTTACTTAAACTGACCTACAACACTGTGTTGTTATTTATCAAAAATTGTTGTAGCTCTAAATGGTGCATGGGTAAGTAAGTACCCCGGGGTGTATGTATGATAGCGGCCACTGGTATGTATTATGTTTAACTTACAATACGGCAGTGTAAGGGGGGTCGCAGGGAGCGCCAGCCCGCGTTAGGTAAGTAGGTAAGGTTAGGTTAGGGGGAAAGTTTAGGTTAGGGGGGAAAGTTTAGGTTAGTTGATATCCATTTGTAATGAATGTGTTAGGAACTGGCCGGTGATATACAAAGGCTCCAGTACCCCCAATTATTGTTAAATACTGTCGGAAAAACCATATTAAACCAGTTTATTTTTTTTTCTTGGGATGTGTGTAGGATGGCGGACAACTGCATGTATGATAGCGGCCGCCTTATTTTCAACTTTATCGGAAACTTGTATAGAATATTAACTGTTCAGAATGTTATAAATATCCAGGGTAAGTACTTACTATACCGATATACAAAGATTTTGAAAACCATCTAATTCGACGTGAAATTTATAAGTCGAACGAGCTCTGTACCTTGCCACGCAGTTTCTCGCTCCCATAGTTCCTAGAATTCCCTATAGATGACGTTCTGATCGAATCAACAGCGCCATAGCGGCGGAATTCTGAATTATTAATCGGCCGCGGCAATTTGAAACGACCCAATGGGACCCCACTTGACCTGGGGATTAACTTTTTCACCCAATCATAACTCATTTTTTCTAAAATTCAAATACGGAAACGGGAGCACCCATCGAGGGTCGGAAATGCTCATTCTTTACCAACGTGGCGCGATGGCAACTAACCAGTGTGTAGATACTTGTGAATCTTTTTTCAATTCAGTCAATCCTAGTATGTTGAGGATTATGAACTTTACAACAAGTGCTGAGTTTTCAAAATATTTATATAAAATGGGACTTTTAGGCGACTTTTCCGGCATTTGTGCAAAATGTCATATCGGTGAAATGCGCTACAAGTATGATGGAAAATCGGCGAATAGTGGAAAATCTAAGTTTTTTTGGCGTTGTTCATATAGTTATTGCCGAAAGAAGATCGCCCCTAACCACGGTAGCTTTTTTTCACGATCAAAGCTACCGTACGAAGATGTGTTCGTTATATTAGCAAGTTTTATTTATGGTTTTTCTCAGAACCAGATTCTCCCTATGTACAAAAAGTTTGCCTCTCACACACTAGTTGATTGGTACAACTTCTGTCGCGACGTGTGTGCGGAATAAGTGTGGGGCGCCGTTGTAGAGGTTACGAATAAACCCTCAAGCTGAACAGGAAATAATGTAAGTACAACCTTCTCCGTTTCTGGTTTGTGTGATCGCGGCCACATGTATGCATGATGTCGGCCGATTAAGAATAGGCAAGTGTAAGGGGGGTCGCAGGGGGGCGTTAGCCCCCCCGTTTAGGTGTTTAAGAATAATTATACGGCTATGTACGGGGGGTCGCAGGGGGGCGTTAGCCCCCCCGTTAAGGAGAGACACGAGTTGTAGGTAAGGTTAGGTGGGCACATTCAGGTTAGGCAGTGTTCTATTCTAGAGTTTTGGCAGAACATTCTGTTGTAGAACAACGGCCACGTCTTACGAAGGGTTAGAAAACGGGAAGAAATTCCCGTTTTCTATGTCCGCGGGAGGACCTGGCCGCTGATCTACAAAGGCTCCTTTTTCTTTTAGTGGGGAGGTATCTTGCAAGTCTTTAGCAGTCTGGAGTAAGTTGTGCTATGGCATTGCCTAACTTATTAACCTATCGTAGGTTAGTTAAGGTTAGTATCAATCCTATCATGGAAAAGCAGACATAAATAGTTAACATACCAACCATACTAAGCTACTCAGTTCTTTTAAATATCTTAACTAGACTTAGCTTTCCACTTAGGTTAGTAGGAAACTTCCGTCCAAGGTTACTTGCCTGGAACATCAGCTTGCATGCAAGGTCAGGGTCAGTCTCGGCCTTGGTTCTGTTCCTATAATAATCGACGAAGAACTGCCTTGGTAATAACGCCAAGGTGCCATGGGCGGTGTTGGTGATGTTATTCACCGAAGAGGTAATATTCCCGAAAATGAATCCTCTGGTCTCTCTCCTCTGCAGAGGGTTTGTTTTCTGAACGCCAAACTTGGCTAGAAATCGGAAAAAATCTGTCTCCGTGTCCCACTCCCCACTAACATGTAACCCGTGTGAATTTTTAATTGATAATAACACCAAGGAGAGAATTAATATCTTGTAATTATCCATTTTGGCAAGAGACATGGTGAATCACTGTTTGCAACCACAAACGGGATACCCCAACTACACACCACCGCTTCCTGTCTGACACTAGTCCTCCATCTTTGATATTGTACTGAGTTACTAAACTACAGTACCTTACAGCTGTTTCTGTCCATTACGTCTATCAAATGGCTACTTATTAATATCCCATCACTAGTATCTTGATGATTTTGCAGATTTTATGGAGTGACACGATGGTAGTGAAATATGGTTTACAAGTCGTAACCTCCGATAAGATAAATTTGATAATTATCATATCTGGCAACTTTGGTATGATAATAAAACCAAAATAACTTCGATTCCCTTCACTCGTATAGAAAAATATTAGTAAAAGTACCCCTAAATTATACATATTTTGGCTTTGCTTTGTAAATTATATTCACTTTTCGTATTATTCGTAGCATTGGTGTGATCTGTACCACTGATAGTATTGATATACAAAAAATGAATGTCTTAAGTCAAAACCAAGTTAGTAAAGCGATTCGGACACCTTGAAAACACAAGGACAGATAATTTCTATATGATGTTTCTCTATCGTATACTATTATTGTGCTTGTCATTCATTGGTATGTCGTAATCTTTTATTTTTTTTCCATAGTTGGATTTTATTAGAAAATTATCTTGGATATCTTTATTTTATATCAAACCACATTTAAAGATACTTTTCCATTTGGAAACTGCATTCCAGAGTGATTGATTGACAGTGATGCAATTGCAATTGTCGATAACTATCACTATAATACTGTCAACAAAAATCATATGGCCAATTCAATACATTTTAAATGTGTTTCATCTTCAGTCCTCGATTATTTGCATGTATATTGTTTAACCAAATTTAGGAATGACCAATGATCCCTATTGAGATAATGAAAACATGAATTTCTTACATTTCTCGCTTCACAGTGAAAGCTGGAAATTGCTTATTCATTTAATTCTAAGCATTATAGCAGTGTTTGTTTTTCTATCGTTGTTGTCATCGTTATTGTTGTTGTTATTGTTCTTCTTCTTCTTTCATAGAGAGAGAGAGAGAGAGAGAGAGAGAGAGAGAGAGAGAGAGAGAGAGAGAGAGAGAGAGAGAGAGAGAGAGAGATTTTGAAATATACTAAGGAACAAAGGACTGCTACCACCTTGAAGTAGGCATGTGCTATTTTTATACGAAGTTGGCACACTGAAACGGTGATCTTAAAAACTTCATTGCGTCATGTAACTCAAAACAGAATGGCTTTGGGCGCCACCAATTACCGAGTGATTTTAAAATAGCCAACGGTGATTTTCGTATCGCAAGGGAAATGAGAAACGTATAACGAAAGTCGCATTACTGTAATATTAGTAGAGGATGCGTGCCCTCCCAAGCGCAAGAATTTGTACCCGCAGACCATGCCAGAAATAACAACTAGGTCTACGTCAGAAGGAAAATAAATCACGTTGCAAGTCCTATTGTTGTGTACGGAAATAAGTAATGTTGGTTATGAGTTATGGAAACTGAAATATTGTAGAGTATTTGTTTCTTACATTTGCGGATGCAGTTAGTTACTTGATTATTATTTACACTTACTGCAGTGAATTAGAACAAATGAAATTTGTTTCTTTCAAATAAAATCGCATAGGCTTCTACGCAATCATGTTACTATTTACCATAAAGGGAATTAAGCCATGTGTATTTGATAGCAAAAGCAATATCGGCGTTAATACCAGCAATGGAAATTATTATTATTATTATTATTATTATTATTATTATTATTATTATTATTATTATTATTCTACAACCCTACTTGGGAAAGCTGGATGCAAAAGCCCAGGGGCCCCAACAAGGAAAATACCCCAGTGAGGAAAGGAAACAAGAAAAATAGAATATTTTAAGAACAGTAACATTAAAATAAAAATTTCTTATATAAACTATAAAAACTTTAACAAAACATTAGGAAGGTAAATTAGATAGAACAGTGGGCACAAGTGCATCCTCAAGCAAGAGAACTCTAACCCAAGACAGTGGAAGACCATGGTACAGAAGTTATGGCACTACCCAAGACTAGAGAACAATGGTTTGATTTTGGAGTGTCCTTCTCCTAGAAGAGCTGCTTACCATTGCTAAAGAGTATCTTCTACCCTTACCAAGAGGAAATTAACCACTGAACAATTACAGTGTAGAAGTTAACCCTTTGGGTGAAGAAGAATTGTTGGTA